>NC_139227.1:47981924-48295783 GCF_055691185.1 Crinia signifera
ACATTACCAATAAGAGGAATTCTTGTTAATTTCCTTTACACGTTACGCCTAACGATACCACAGAATCTGTTAAAAAGGCTGTGAAACGTATACTTAGAACTGTGTCCGCAGATAGTTTTATGTATACAGTGGGGATTGTAAAGCAGAGGTCTATATGCGGGGATGGTTTATACATTTATGCATACGGATTCAGAGCAGTATTATTAACAATCTCATATTAACAAAACGTGTTTAGCTGCAAACAGTGCTTAGAGAGATGCCAGTGACAGTGGTTCCCAAACTGCATGCCTCATGACACTTGCAGGAGTGCCACCGATTGGTGGTCCGGAACTGAATCAAATTATTTGCGGTCCATGTGATAGGCAAAACCAGAGCTGATTATTATGTGGACAAACAGAAGTGCAGCCCTGTCCGCCACCAGTTGGAACACACCCCACCCAAAATCTAACTCTCTGCCCTTCAGTGGAAGAGAACCACACAGAGATCTGTATCACGAGCGATGACCAAATGGTGGACGGTTGTGTATGGCATCGAATAGTGCATTAAACATGAGGCAGCTTAACGCCGTCCGCTACCTGTCCTAATACCCCCCCCCCGGTTCTCTACTTTGGCCTCTGCCCGCCCCTCCGTCATATGCACAAACCACTTCGGCCTCTGCCCGCCCCTCCGTCATATGCACAAACCATGGGGCTGATCCGAATTTGGTGCAATACAAATTCATCCCCAGAGTCGATGGTCGGGGTTTGCGAATTTTGATCGGCCCCATGGTTTGTGCATATGCAAGAGGGACCCCGTGGGCAGCAGGATTTTGCACCGCAAACAGCTGTATTTTGGCAACTGAAGACCACCGCAATCCATGGTGGCAACCACTCCAAAGGACCATTAAATGGAATAAACATTGCCATATGAAATAAACCATCGATGGCTGAGAACCATTGACTAGTTCATACATAGAACCACAGATAAGAATCTCATGGGCCCCGGGAGCGAGGATGCCCCAAATACCTTTAAAGGAGTTATAGAAAAGAAACAATTTATAGATTACAGGTAACGTTCAGTTTGGGACAGGTGCACTGTGTAGTAACGGTTCCCTCTCCGAATATAGGGGCAGATGTATTTAGCCTTAACAAGAGATAAATGCAAGGGTGATAAAGAGATATAAATGTCCAGCCAATCAGCTCCTTGCTGACTTTTTTCAAACACAGCCTGTGACATGGCAGTTAGCAAGTGATTGGCTGGACATTTATCTCTCATTATCACCCTTGCATTTATCTCTTGTTAAGGCTTAATACATCTGCCCCATAGAACCAGGTCAGATTTTATAGTACCAGGGCCGGTGTAAGGCTTCTTGGCACACTACGGCCACCTGAGACCCACACTGCCACCGTTACCCACAACTGCCATCTGCAGACAGGGCCGGCCTTAGGCATAGGCCAACTAGGCAATTGCCTAGGGCATTTGGAATGCCTAGGGGCATCAGCAGCTTCTGCTGATTAAATTGATATGCAGCATGCCTATATTCTGTGTGTGAGTGAGGCTGTACCTGCATATGAAATAGTGTATTCATGAAAATAACTGTAACATAGCATTCCGTATGCAGGTACAGCTACAGTCGCTCACAGAATATAGGCATGCCACATATCATTTTAATCATTAGAAGCTCCTTGTGTGTGCTGGTCATAACGATGCAAATAAGACGAATTTTCAGCAAAAAATGCACCCAACGTTAGCAGAACTGGCCAGGAGCTGCATGGCCTATTGAGTCAAGATGTATGAGGAAACATCTGTATCCAAGCAGAGGCAGAGGACACAGTGTTAGCAGCTGTGCGAGTGCTGTCTGCAGGTGGGTTGGTTGTGCAGTAGTGTTCGGCATATGTGTAAGGGGCATTATGTGCATTAATAATGTGCAACATATGTGTAACAGGCGTTATGTGTGTCATGTGTATAAGGGCATTAATAATGTGCAACATATGTGTAAGGGACATTATGTGTGTCATTATGTGTATGAAGGGCATTAATAAAGGTTGGCATATTGTGTAGGGGCATTATGATTATAAGGACATTAATAATGTGTGTCATGTGTAAGGCGCATTACTGTGTGGTATTATCAGGGGTGCCGAGAGAAAGGGGTAGGGGGTACAAATTACCCAGGCCAAAGTCTGATGGAAGGGCCCAGTGGGGGCCCCGGAGTCCCTCCCCTTAAGTGACAGCAGCAGCTGCAGCTCTTCTCCTCTGCCCAGCACACACTGCTTTGTGCTGAGTTGCAGTGTGACAATGGAGGTGCTTAAAATACAATATTTTCTCAGGATTTTTTTCTTAGGGTATAATGTGAATAATGTGAGGAGTAATGTATATAAGGTAAAGTGGTGCTACTGTGTGATGTAACGTGAATAAGGGACACCATCGCATGATATAATGTGAATAAAGTTGCACTACTGTGTGGCATAATTTGAATTGGGGGTACTATTGTGTGGCCATGCCCCTTCCCAGCAAGAACACACTCCTGTTTGGGCTGCGCACCAATTGTGTGCACTGTTTCTATTTAAAATATTGCGGGTAGGAGCACCAAAATGATGACTGCTATGATGAGGGTTGATGGTGCTGGGAAAGGGAAGCAGGGTCAGAGGCGGTGCTAGGGGGCACCAGCCAAAATCTTGCCTAGGGCATCATTTAGGCTAGGGCCGGCTCTGTCTGCAGACAACAGGGAGATCTTTCTCAGACAGCCTTCATTGTGATCAGTAGGCTGCTGACCTAACATAGATGATTATCCACAACAAATACATTATGTTCCAATAATAGAACCCTACAACCAACCGATTGGATAACCTGTTTCCAGCCCTGTGTTATGCCACAGTTACATAACGAGATAAAAGCAAGCACGTCTTCCTCTCCCGCAGGTAGGAACGTGCCAGTGATGGACAGTCAGCCACCACAGATTAATGGCTACCTTCTTTGATTTGAATGCAGATCTGACCACAGGATATGTGTACACCGCCTTAGGCCAGATAAGTAGCACAGGCTTCCTCTTTTTGTGAAATCACCATTTAGCAGGGCCCGTTCTGTGCCCCTGCCTCCCCCGTCCCCTGCATTAGTGGTTAGAAGAGGTTTGTCCTGAGCCTTTGTCTGAGGAGGATATAAACATTACAGGTTGAGAGAGGTATGACCACAGATCAGTTATATGTCATAACAGGAAAGATGAGACTAAAGATATTTCCTAAGCAGAATTTCCCGATCATGAAGGATTCAGCCAGCCGCCGGCTCTTTAGATGTAACGGACAATCGTTATCTGCCATTGCTGCAGGTGTAGCCGCGGCGCTTATTGATTGGTCGCTGGAAACCATTGTCTGCATCTACATATGTAGCCTTGCCCTGCTTTACAGACAATCCTAATCCTGGCAATTCTGGTGTGGCAACTGTGCTAGCAGGCTATGATGCACTAAAATATGCTGTGCTACCACCACCCCCATACATTTATTATAATGCTCATTGACATGAGTTATATACTCGTTGACAGGGGTTTCATGCTCATTGCCAGGGGTTTCTTATTCATTGTCAATGGTTTTTTGCTTGTTACCAGTGGGTTACATGCTCGTATCTTCCTGGTAGCGATATGTGCTACCCAGTAGGACCTCTAGCATCTGTCTCCTCCAAGGCAGTGGCCATTTTTGGAGCAACAGAATCTGCAAAGACCATGCGCTCCCACAAGCCACCAGTTGGGCTGCAGTGCCATTGTTACACCACTGCGATAAACGTGGTTACATCTATATATCCAAAATCTCCTATATATTTGGCTACATCTGTCACTCAAAGTGGGTGTCTGTGTCTATAACGCACTGTTCCTGGACCTTCCTCTTAATGTGTGATTGCCTTCATCTGTGCTGAACACCTTTCTGAGAAATTAACCTGTTTAAAACAGGTGATGGCAATCATACATTAAGGGGAAGTCTAGAAACAGAGCATTGTGTCCCTCCTGGAGAGGGTCATGTTGGGAGGTATGTGACAGAGAACCAGCCCAGTGAGCCCACAGACAGTGCCAGACACCCACTGCCTTCCCATGTTGCCCAGCACTGCTACTCCACAGCCACCAGGTGAGCGCCCCCCTCCCGCGATTTGCGGCAAAACCTCCCCCCCCCCGCGCGCCCCCCCCCCTCCCGCGATTCGCGGCAAAAACACCCGCTCCCCCGCGACCCCCCCTACCGCGAATCGCAGCAAAAACACCCCCGCGACCCCCCCTCCCGCGATTCGCTGCAAAAAGAACCCCCCCACGACCCCTTCCGCAATTCGCGGCATAACCACCACCCCGCGACCCCCCCTCCCGCGAATCGCGGCAAACCCCCCCCCCGGTGACACCCCCCCCCCGATTCGCGGAAAAAACACCCCCCCCCGCGACCTCCCTCCCGCGATTCGCGGCAAAAAGAACACCCCCGCGACCCCCCCTTGCACGATTGGCGGCACCCCCCCTGCGACCCCCCTCCCGCGATTTGCGGCACCCCCCCCCGCAATTCGCAGCAGCCCCAGGATTAAATGGCACATGCAAAACACTGACATGGCTATGGTCGACAATGAAATAGGTTGACATGAGTTTTTGAAGATTTATTTTTAATTTTTTCATATTCATTGTCATGTGTCGACATGGACACCAATGAAGTGGCACACTTATGTCAACATTTACATGTGTTGACCTTTCTGTGTTGATTTCTTCTTGTGGCGATTCGCGTCACACCCCCCCGCAACCCCCCCTCCCGCGATTCGCGGCACCCCCCGTGACCCCCCACCTCCCGCAATTCACGGCAACCCCCCACCGGAACCCCTGTGAACCCCGCCCTCCCGCGATTCGCGGCACCCACCCCCGCGACCCCCCCTCCCGCAATTCGCGGCACCCCCCCGTGATTCGCGGCAGCTCCAGAATTAAATTGCACATGGAAAACACTGACATGGCTATGGTCGACAATGAAAAAGGTTGACATGAGTTTTTGAAGTTTTTTTGTCATTTTTTGAATATTATCATATTCATTCTCATGTGTCGACATGAACACCAATGAAGTGCCACACTTATGTCAACATTTACATGTGTTGACCTTTCTGTGTTGATTTTTTTCTTGTGGCGATTTGCGTCACACCCCCCGCAACCCCCCCTCCGGCGATTCGCGGCACCCCCCTGCGACCCCCCCCCCCCCCTCCCGCAATTCGCGGCAACCCCCCACCGGAACCCCCATGAACCCCGCTCTCCCGCGATTCGCGGCACCCACCCCCCGCAACCCCCCCCTCCCGCAAATCGCGGCACCCCCCGCGATTCGCGGCAGCCCCAGGATTAAATGGCACATGCAAAACACTGGCACGGCTATGGTCGACAATGAAAAAGGTTGACATGAGTTTTTAAAGATTTATTTCATTTTTGGAATGTTTTCATATTCATTGTCATGTGTCAACATGGACACCAATGAAGTGGCACACTTATGTCAACATTTACATGTGTTGACCTTTCTGTGTTGATTTTTTCTTGTGGCGATTCGCGTCACACCCCCCCCCCCACCCCCACAATCCCCACTCCCGCGATTCACGGCACACACACACACACCTCCCCCGCGATTCTCGGCACCCCACCCCGTGACCCCCCCTCCCGTGATTCACGGCACACCCCCGCGACCCCCCCTCCCATGATTCGCCGCAACCCCCGCCCCGTAACCCCCCTCCCGCGATTCGCGGCACCCACCCCCGCGACCCCCCCCTCCCGCAATTCGCGGCACCCCCCCGCGATTCGCAGCAGCTACAGAATTAAATTGCACATGGAAAACACTGACATGGCTATGGTCGACAATGAAAAAGGTTGACATGAGTTTTTGAAGTTTTTTTTTTCATTTTTTGAATGTTTTCATATTCATTCTCATGTGTCGACATGAACACCAATGAAGTGCCACACTTATGTCAACATTTACATGTGTTGACCTTTCTGTGTTGATTTTTTCTTGTGGCGATTCGCGTCACACCCCCCCCCCACCCCCCCGCAACCCCCACTCCAGCGATTCACGGCACACACACACCCCCCGCGATTCTCGGCACCCCACCCCGTGACCCCCCCTCCCGTGATTCACGGCACACCCCCCGCGACCCCCCCTACCATGATTCGCCGCAACCCCCGCCCCCGTAACCCCCCTCCAGCGATTTGCGGCAACCCACCCCGCGACCCCCCTCCCGCGATTCTCTGCAATCCCTCCCCTCCCGCGATTCGCAGCATCCACCCCCCCACAACCCCCCCTCCTGTAATTCGCGGCACCCCCCGCGACCCCCCCTCCTGCAATTCGCGGCACCCTCCGCAACCCCCCCTCCCGCGATTCGCGGACACCTAAGTTGCAATTCAGGGCATCTTTCATACAATTCTAACCATATTTCTCATATACAAACGTTCACAAATTAAGGGGGCGCAGCCCCTTGCGACGGTGTGAAGAGCGCCCGTAGGGCGCGATGAATCACCTAGTGATAAATATTGGCATAACCGGCGCAGTGCAATTCAGTGCAATGGGTCAGGGGGCCTCGCCATGTAGCACGCCCTAGTCTATCGGTGATCCAGCACTTGCACAGAGCCACAATGCTGCACTGCACGTGCCCAGCCGGCTACCTGTCCGACCTGGATGTAGGTGGAAACTATTCTACTAACATGCACCGCTCCCTAATATTAGTCTCGGGAGAATCGTCCGCAGGTACAACCAGCCAATCCATTAGGCTTACCATACTGTATTTAAATGGAAACGGCAGAGGAGCTGTCCCAATGATTCCAGTTAGGGTCGTGTTAGTAAATGACTTTGCTAGGTGGTACTGCACCTTTAATATGAACGATTTGGTATATTTTTTTCAGGTGTGGATCAAAAGGTCAACAGTCAATAGTTCAACCCCAAAAGGCCGAGTGGAAAACAGTAACCACACGAAAAGGTTGATATGCATTTACTGTGTCAATGAACCTCCAATTAGTGTAGAAGAGTGTACCCCTGTATTCGGACATGATGCCTTGCTGCACTCTGCAACCTTATCGTTTCCAACATGTGCATGGTATATCATGAAAAAGTCCAACAGAAGAAAACAAATCGCGAAAAACTCATGGAGACCTTTTCATGCGTCGAGCATTGGCTTGTCAACCTTTTGTCAATGGCAACGTATCATGATAATACAACTTTTCTGGATTTTTCTTAACAATACCAATGTGTAGAAGAACGGATAAATACCAGCCCACGTTATACTTACAAAGCTGCAATGTTCTCTCATTATAACAGCCTCGAAAATGTAATTATTGGCAGAATCTAGATGATAAATTGTATATAGATTCTAAGCGTTCACAGCACAACAAGCGGGTGCTTATACAATGAGGCCACAGAGCAGGTGAGGGCATGTCCCTACTCATTACCAGGAGCCCATTGCAATTAGACATTTACTGACACCCCCACTCTCTGAGACAAAAGATCTATTTGCAGAGCGTAAATTATGGCTCTAATTATACCTTCTGGCCTTTCACAGCGGCCAAATTGCCCTAATGACATGTTATAGCAGAGAAGGGCGTTTTATTCTTCTGATCGGGTAGAAGGCAGAACTCAGCAACCACTTGAGGAATGAGAAGCACTTGGACGCGGATAAACGTAAATCCGTCAGCTCCGGGTCTCGTTCCATTATACATTTCCAGTATCTGATTAACGTGCACCAACCGCATTTTATGTACCGCGGCATCAATCTGAGGCGCCATTAGGATCTTGTGGATCTGTAATAAACTAAGATTCCGGGATTATCTCTTGCATGAGTTTTTCACATTTTTTGTCCAGACATAGTCAAAATGGACACCATTGTAGTATACTGTGTCCCATCACATGGCTCGGTACACTTGCCATGGTTCAGGAACGGTGCCTTGCATGAAGTACACACCTCCCAACATTCCCGTTTTTCGTGGGACCGTCCCGTTTTTTTGGGACCGTCCCGCCACCCGTCCGGGGCTGGCAGTGTCCTGCAGTAGGGGGGCAGTTAAGACTTAGGCGTCGACCTAAGCCCTGTTGACCTTCAGTGTTCGACCCAATGCATTTTGACCTAAAGTGGGTCGATTTAGTGACCATACCCCTTCTATTTATGAAGACAATAAACTGAATGACGGTCTTTTCTCCACAGATAACATTTGTGCTATTATAATATATATACAAATGAAACTCAGGATTTAGGGGCCCATTTATCATGATCGCATTTACAATGCGATCCTGGGCGGAAATATTCCGCCCAGGATCGCATTGTAAAATGCGATCATATCGGGGGGATGTATCATTTTTAAGGGCGCAGGGACAGGGCTCCGAGAGGAGCCTGTCCCTGCGAAGCCCTAACCCGGAAGATGGGAGGTCAGTGCATGCGCGGTTATGCGCTGACCCCCGCCGACCCCTCTTACCGCACTGCCCTGCTCGGGCAGTGCGAAGTGTAGCCATAGGCTACAATGGGCTGTCGCCACATTACATTGGCGATAGCCCAGGGGTGCGATGCCGGGCTGCCCGATGTTGATACATCGGGCAGCTACACATCCCCCTTAGAAACCTATGGGGGATGCGGCCGGCGGCGCTGCAGGCAGGATCACGGAAGGGATCGGAGATCCCTGCTGCGGTCCCCCTTTAATACATTTGGGGGATACTAAATATTTGCGGATTTAACCGCAAATATTGCTTGATAAATGTGGCCCTTAGGCTGGATATAGACGGATGAAAAATTAAAAAGCGAGATACTTCCCTAATATACGGGGAGTGTTGCTCCTTATAATGATACTTACCTGTCTATTTTAAATAGTGAATGGGGTACGCACGTATATAACCCAAAGAATATCGTAAGTTTACCTTAACAACATCGATATAATCAGAAGGAATGATATAACACACAGTGTACATTCATTTTTATTCACATATTTATCAACCCTTTTGCGAGGAGAAGGAAGACTCGAAAAGAAAAACGTCATTATAAGGAGCAAACTTATTAGGGAAGTTTCTCTCTTTTTATTTTTCATCCATCTATGACAGTATACAGAGCGCCTACATCCTGAGTTTTATTTATATATATTGTATTTGTATCGGGGGTCCTCAGGGTAAGATCCCAGAAGACTCAGAAGAACGACCTGTAAAATCATTATAGCGCCCCGTTAACCTTCCCAACAATACTGTCCATTTGTACTATTATGGTTAGTAGCTGCTCAGTAAAATAGATGAATAGCAATATAATATTTGGAATCACCCCATGGGACTAATTAGTGGTAGACTATTATGGAAATCATTGTGCACAGCGGTAGAAAAGTGATAAAATCACCTCCAGGAAGCTGCAGTACTCACACAATCTTTGGGCTAGTTCCCTGCAGTGCCTATGTCAGAGGCGGGGCCTAATTTGGCCTGAAGTTGACTGACAGGAAGCCGGCGTTACGGGGGTAGATATCTGCTATTTTCATGGAATGTCTAAAAAGCAGCAGGTGCCCCCATGCATTTTCAGGAAGGGTCTGTGACATCAGCGCTGGTCTCGAACAGCCGGTCTTTGCTGCAGATGAACGGTAGGGTCAGACTTAAGCTGGGCATACATTGGATATCAGGACTGAAAAAAAAAAAAAACAGTTTTTGACCAGTTGTGCGATCGATTGTGTGCACTGCATCCAGCTTCTCCCAGTTATTTCCGACTGCAGTTATCACCGCCAGATATTACGCTGCAGCAACCATTGGAAGAACATCCCGTGCTCCCGTAGAATATTCCCTGCTGTCCTTGCCTTTCCTTGTTGTATGCTGTAATGAGCCCACACTTACAGGCTCACATGCAAATCATTTATAATGAATGTTATGAGTTACAAGGACAAACATATTTGCTGATAACAATTAAATCTTTATTGAACACCACTTAATTATACAGAGAATTAGCCAGAAAACCTGGATGGATGGAACTAGTTTCCATAAAATAATGAGACTCCGCCCCACTGTTTCCCTTTTTTTCACGCACCGATGTGAAGGTGCTGTAGCTAGAGTCAAATCCTGCCGTGCAATGAATGTGCTCATTGTGGGAATAGTTGTGTAAAGCCTCGTACACACGGGGGAGATATCAGCGGCGTAACTATAGCACCGCATCCCCCGCCACCGCGGGGGGGCACTGTGCATGTGGGGGCGCCGGGGGCTGCGGTGCTATAGTTACACCCCCCCAATCCCCCGCAGACTTACCTATCTCGCTGGTCCCGGCGGCTCCATTCTTCTTCTGCTGAGGACCACCATAAAATGGCCGCCCCCATTTAGCACACAGTTCTCTGAAACTGTCTGCTGTATGGGGGCGGCCATTTTGTGGTGGTCCTCAGCAGAAGAAGAACGGAGCCACCGGGACCAGCGCTATAGGTAAGGCTGCAGGGGGGGGGGGTTGAATGGGCGGCGGGGGATTGGGGGGGGGGGTTGTTTGCATGGGCGGCGGGGGATTGGGGGTGCTTGGCGGGGCGACGGCGGGGGGCACCCAAAACTTAGTTACGCCACTGGGAGATATATTGCTCAGCCATATATTGCTAGCAATATATGGCTGAGCAATATATTGCTCAGTTTCTCCTTTTCATCAGCGACCAGAGATGGTCGCTGATGAAAAAGAAACTGCCGGGGGAGCCTGGCAGTGGAAATCAGCTGGTCGCAGGAGCATGTTCCTGCGACCAGCGATCACTACAGGGGTAAAAACAGGAGCGCGCACCTGGCGATATATCGCAGGTGCACACTCCCATCGCGCGCATATTTCCTGCAAGATTACACAAAATCGCCCCCGTGTCTACGCACCTTAAGGCTGCAAATCTATTTGATGCAGTACAAATATCTAATACCATTCGTAAGACATCGAATGATTCCCCCACTGGTCACACTGGTCTAATCCAGACCAGAGCTGATGTCACACACCCTCCCCTAAACTGCTCATGCCTGCATTTTCCCTAGTCACGCCCATAAAACGGTTGGTTACCACCCCCAGACGCCAGCTTCCTGTCTAGTGAAGAAAAAAAGTAACAGGATTTCATCGCTGGATGGCGTTGTGCACATGCAGTCTGTCGATAATTGGCCAATTTGCGAATTCGCGCTGCAGCGATCTGAAATGAATCAGGCCCAAAGTTCAGGAGACAAATATTAAAAGTCCCTTTTTCCTTTAAAACACATTACATTTTTTCATTGCAAATTTACAAATGAAACCCGGATTTTAAATGTCTAGGAGAAATTACCTCTGATTGAATTTAAACTAAGCGGACAAGCGCAGGGCTTGTGATCAAACCACAGAGATCACTTTCAGAACCCTAAAATGTTCTAATTTCTTTCCAACGGAACTGTGCAGCCAACTTGGACAGAATGTGTCCCATTGTTCCCGTGCAGAACCTATGGGGGTTCCCTGCACTTTTTAAATAATTTGAGTTTTGAGTTTCACAGCTCACATTCTGCATCCACTGAGGAGGCTCCATGAGTCACTGCACTTCCAGGGGAGCCGCTGGCTGACAGCTTTAGTGCGCACTGGGGTAAGCTCCGAGATTAATCAGTGATTTCAGGCCAGATGATAGAGGTCACATATTTACAAGTGTATTACGCCTGAAAAACGACACTCAGGCGGAAAATAATCATTTGCACGCCAGACTTTTGTATTTATGAGGAATATTTAATTATTTTTATATATATATATATATATATATATATATATATATATATATATATAATTTATTTATTTATTTGAATGGTGATCAACACACACATAAAAGCACAAACAAAGTGACAAATAAATGAAGGTCTTTACACAAAAGCCATCACTGGCTTAAACTGTGCTCCAGTCACCCAGCGCTGGGGTCTTGGAATCTTTGGAATATCTCCAAAGGAGAACGGCCTGTTCCTCTCCTTACTGCGGAACAAAAAAAGAGCTCCACGGTTGGGGAGGCGGAATCCATCCCCCTTGCCATTACCGACCTCTGGTCCATTAGGGGACAATGGTTTTCAGCTTCCCCCTGCACAAAGCACTGGGTTGAACTTGTTTTCCATCAAGTTGGCCAAAGCGGTCCATAGGTCGACATTAATTAGGTCGAAGGCAAAGGTCAACACATGAAAAAGGTCAACAGGCACTAGGTTGACATGGTCAAAAGGTTGACACGAGCAATAAGTCGACATGAAGAAGGTCGACATGAGTTTTCATGTTGGTGTTTTTTGTTTAAAAAAAGGTGTTTTTTCTCACTTAACTATCCACGTGGACATAGAGAGATAATAGAATAGTGCGCTGGACTTAGCCAGGCACCGGGTCCGTAGCATGGCAACCAGTACACTTAAATGGTGTCCAACAGATGCTAAAAAACAGGAAACACCCATGTTGACCATTTTCATGTCGACCTAATGCATGCCTACATTTTTCAGGTGTTGACTTTTTGCCTGTCAACCAATAGTGGTCAATCCTTTGACCCATACCCTCCAAAGCTTCCCCTTCTAAGAACAAATTCTTCATCTCTACCCATAAAACGCGATTCTCCAGCAACTTTGGATGAACGCAGCGGGTAAAAGTGTAGCAAAAACTCATTGAAAAACAACAAAGGCGACGCACACACAAACGTGCACACAGGAACATAAACAAGTGCAATGAACAAACCGTGCCTATTGGCCAGGAATATAAAGATTATCCTTGGCTAGGCCAGAGGGGTAAAGGAGAAATGGTTTGTCGACCTTAGCATTGTAGATTAGCAACCAGATCTATCCCCACTGTGCCATACCAATGCAAGGTGTGGGGCGTCAGAATGCGGGCCTCGCAGAGGAGTAGGTGATGACATCTACACCTGATCTTAGCCAAAAGGCAGCTTAACCTGTACCCTAGTTGAACCGGAAAGGCTGTCAGCAGGTTATCTGCCCAGATAGTACAGTATACTCTTCAGCTGGTGGCTGTCAGAATACACTGTGCTCCTCCCAATACTGTACCCCTCCCAGAGATACAGCAGATGCTGCAGTCAGAGGGAGTATACAGCGCATATAGCGTATTTGCACAGCGGCTGCTTATCGATATACTGCGCAAGTGTACGGCCCGTGATACGCACGTTAGCCAAGAAATCCTGCTACTTTTTGACTAGCTGTTTTCCAGGAAGTTGGCGTCTGAGGGTGGTAACTGGCCATTTAGTGGGAGTGCCAAGCAAAACACAGGCGTGCCAGAGAAAACGCAGTGGTGCCCAGGAAAACACAGGTGTGCCCAGGAAACCGCAGGCGTGCCCAATTGTGCTGGGGGAGGGTGTGTGACGCCAGCTCCAGGCCGGATGTATTCATCGCATCCGAAGAGTAAGTCCCTGGCTACTCCTAGACTAGCTGGCTGGCGCCCAGGGATAAAATCATTCAATGGTGCGCGTCTAAAGAAGTATGGACATTGTCGCCCGTCTGCGAATTCTACGTTAGGCGTACCTATCCATTCACATGTGATTTCATTACAGTGGGGCGGCGTCTAACTGATCACTGGACGCTGCTAATTTGCTCAGCAGAGACCAGGTCTGAATTGCCCCCACAGCGCGCAAAACATGTAATCTCTATTATAAACGCCCTCTCCCAGGCACACATTATGTATGGCATATTACACAGCGCATCCTCACTGCGCAAACCTCCCTGACCTTTTCTTTGTTTAAAATAGAAATAAATTCTCAATCGCTTCGCGTTTTTACAGATCGTGTGAGCTATAAGTGGGGTAACTGAATCCATTTCTGTGTGTTAGTCAGTCACTGGTGATGCGGGATCACATGTATATGTCATCATGCAGTGAGCAACTTCTAGATCATTGTAAACACGGATATTGTAACCTTTACAGATATGCATTTAGGGCCTAATTTAGAATGGATTTTTTTCTCTAATGGACAAAACCATGCTGCACTGCAGGTGGGGCAGATGTAACATGTGCAGAGAGTTAGATTTGGGTGAGTTATTTGTGCAGGGTAAATACTGGCTGCTTTATTTTTACATTGCAATATAGATATCAGTTTGAACACGCCTCACCCAAATGTGAATCTCTCTGCACCTCTTACATCTGCCTCACCTGCAGTGCAGCATGGTTTTGTCCATTAGCAAACCAAATATGCTTTGCGAATGAACCTGAATCAGGCCCAATGTTACCATCAGAGCATTTGGTAAGGGCGAGCACGTAGGGTATAATGACTTGGAATTCCTTCATCTCCTTCTTCAGCAGAAGCAATGTTTAGTTTATGTCATATTTTCATAGCATAGTGTTAAGCCAATGGTTCCCAGTAGGGTACGTGTGCCCCTGGGGGTACTCTGCAAACCAGTTTGTGGTACTTAAAAAATAATATCGGTAATGGCAAAAAAAGTCTCATGATGGTGGAAGAAGTCTCCCGTTGCCGTGGAGATATACAGATGGCGCGCCCCTGGTTCTTGCCTGGGGATTGCCAGCATGCTTGCGCTGGCGATCGCCGGCGCAGAGGCGCTCCATCTGACTGGGACGCGCGTGCGTCTCACACGTACGCGCGTCCCAGTTTCCGGACGGCGCCACTTCGGGTGCCTGCCCATCTCCACTTCAGGGAGACGGGCAGGGATAGGGGGGATGGCGGCGCGGCCAAGGGCACCGGGGGAGGTGGCAGGCGGCGGTCAAAGGGCAGTAGCCACGGGGCACGCACGAGCGAATGGCCTCTGCGACTTGCATAGTTGCCAAGCCGTTCACACAGAACGGTGCAGCCCGGGGGCGTGTGGTGGTCGAGTCGGGTGTCGCCCATGGGATTGCCCAGCATTTCATGGACGTCCCCATGAAAATGCTGGGTGTTACCATGGCAATGCGGACGTGCCGATGTGTCACATGACATCAGCCACCCGACTGTCTTCGGCCAGAAGCCCGCAAATATAAGTCAGTCTCCACTGACTTTTATTTGTGAGCCATGGAGAAATCATTCGATGGTTGGGGACTATCAATGATTTCTCCAGCAACGGGCATATGTGGGGGGATGTGTTTTCAGAATGGTTTCAGCAGGGCGATGGGGCGGAGCAACAACTGCTTGGTAAGCTGCGAGCACCTTGGCTCGTGCACAGTCTACCGATACATGCTCAGCTGCGTGAACATCAGCATTGCGTACAAATCTGAACCAGGCTCTTGGTGTTTTGGAAGTATCTTAATACCTGGGCCACATTTACAGTGACCTGACCCTCCACATTCAGCGGATGAGACCATTTTGTGTGTGCAAATATTTTTTATCCTATTAAAGACCATCAAAGTGACTTTGGGAGTGTGGTCCGTGTGATGTCATGCCATCACGTGGTGGTCGCACGATGTTCCTCTGGAATCATTTTGGACAGCCAAGATATCTTTATGGGGCCCATTGGGATCTGCAGAGCACTAGGCAGGCACCTAGGTTGCCTTGTGGAAAATCCGCCTCTGGTGCTGACCACCATGCCACAGTGTGGGGACGTTTGTAATTAAAAGCAGAGCTGGAACTAGACGATTTAGAACTTGTTTTGATTCATGAATAAATGAAAACTAGATTTTACCGCGATTTATACATTTCTTATACAATTCCTCCGGAACACGGTAAACCGATTTCTCGGGCTTTGTCCTCTGTAAGTGCAAAATGTGTCACATCAAACTTTGATTGGTTACTGCACAAAAATTGTTATTTTTGTCCCTTAAAAAAAGTTTCCACTATTATTTTTTTTAATGTTTTTATTAAAGCACTTGTAAAAACACATACAGGAAATGTACATTTGTTTTAGATGGGAATTGGATATCAAAAACATAGAATCACATTGTTCCACTATTATTGTTTACTAATGTATTGTCTATTTTTACGGCCATGTTTGAACCCTTCCCCGAGGTAAGCTGGCTCGCGTGCGTTCTACGAAGTAGGGAGTTACTCTGTTCCACTGGCACTAGGCTGCCCCATCATCAGCGGAGGGTCCCGTTAATAAAAATTCCCCCTATATCCTGTTTAGAATGGAGCGACAGCTCAGCAGGTCAGGAGAGTATGGCCGTTGCTGTGTCATCTAACTTGTGTCTATATATAAATCCTATGGAGTACTGCGTAGTGACACCGCCCAGAGATTCTGTCCCATCTGCACTTTTCATGTTTCAGTGTATGTCACAGACAGCGCAGCCCACACCATCGGCCATAGCCACTTCCTAAAATATGGAAGAACTGAAAGCTCTGTCAGTTTAGTGTTGACGGGTCAGTTTCTTTCGAGGACCGAGTGAGCTGTGATTTTTGTACAACTGACTCTCCAGTATTAAAGGGAAATCATCATCATTTTACATAAACACGTGTGACATAAATATAACAACAACTTTTTATTTACAAGAACCAGAGGACTCCAGAAGACACTTAAGGTGCATGCACACAGAACGATTTGGGAAACATTCCAATATCGTTAACGATTTCCTCAAAACTCCCGGACAAACGATTTAGTGTCAAATAGTGAATGATTGCACAAACAATTGCACATGTATGATCGATCTTTAATGATGGTGGAGGGGAGTCGGTGCCAGTCAATCAGCTTTTACCAAATTGTTCATCGCGCATACACATGAAATGATTTTAACACATTGCAAAAGATTGGTCTATGAGCTTTCTGCATGCATGAAAGATCATAGACCTCTATTAACGGCATCAATATTTATTTACAATTTCTTATATAGCACAACAGATTCCGTTACAGTTTCTTATATAGCACAACAGATTCCGTTACAGTTTCTTATATAGCACAACAGATTCCGTTACAGTTTCTTATATAGCGCAGCAGATTCCGTTAGTTTCTTATATAGCGCAGCAGATTCCGTTGCGCTGTACAATAGTAGACAGTGATAAATCAAACTGGGTAACAACAGACAGACTTGGAGGTAAGAGGGCCCTGCTGCAAGCTTACAGTCTATAGGGATATAGGAGGGAAACACAAGGACGGGCACCAGTAATATCATAGCAGTCCCCCCAAGTTACAAGTCCAGAAGGGAAGCTATAAAATACATAAGTGTCTCAGAGGGTTATGCGTGTAGAAAGGTGAATTTTCAGGGAACACTTGAAAGTTTGGAGGCTAGTGGAGAGTCTTATGGTGCGTGGAAGGGCATTCCATAGGGTTGGAGCAGCAGAAGAAAGTCCTATAATAGTGAATGGGAGCTGGTGATCCCTGCAGAAGAGAGGCGCAGATCAATATCATTCATACATACTGAATGATTTGAACGATTGGTTGTTCCGATAGATTGGGAACCATATTGTATGACAAATCACTCTGAGTGTATGCACCGTTAGACTGCCCAGAGTTAGGAGAACAATGCTGGGGGTATGGGGGAAATGGACAGAACCACCATTCACAGCAAATAACACCAGCACTGCCAATGACAGAGCAGACACTAATCAATAAAATAAAGGCAGCCCTTTAGATACATTACAGATATATTACCCGCGCTCCAATACCTGTACACACATAGGCCCTTATTCAAATCTGATCGCAGAACAAACTCTCTGCACATGTTACATCTGCCCCACCTGCAGTGTACATGGTTTTGCCCATTTTGAGAACAAATTTGTATTGCGATCAGATCTGAATAAGGGCCATAGATATAAGGGAGATTAATATGAGTGACTGATGGGTATCTTGTTACATTATCAGACTATGTAATAAGCCCTTTAGGAAGTTCTCCTCTTTGCCCCAATTGCCCTGGCATGCAATCACAATATGTAATACACCATGGCCACCCTTAGTATCTGTGGCACAGACCTGGGAGATCTCAGCACTCTACGCTGCACAGGTAATGCAGCCCTTTCAGTTACTGTAATAGCATTTGAACATGTAGTTTGTAAATTCTCTTAATCCGGGCAGAAAAAACATACCTGGCAATTACTTTCTAATTAGTGCAGTTTACACAGACTACTAAGGAGCTTACGGTACAGTAAAAAAGTTGTCTTTAGTTGTTAGTGTTGCCGGGCATCGTTTAGATTACTAGGGCCAGAATGGCCCACAGGGGTGCCCCCCATTTCTCTAGGAATCTTGTTCCAGACTGTGCACCATAGCTGTCTACCCTCCCGCATCCTGCAGGAGGCTCTTGTTTCAGTCATAAATCTCCTTCTGTACAGCATTGTACTGCTAATCTCTTGGGTTCTTCAAATTCTGCCAGATGTGCCACTAAGGCATAGGTTCCCAAACGCGGTCCTCAAGGCACCCAAACGGGCCAGGTATTAAGTATATCCATACTTGGCCACAGGTGACTTAATTAGTAACTCAGTCCCTCTGATTTAACAATCTGTGCTGAGCCATGGATATACCTTAAACCTGGACCGTTGGGGAGCCTTGAGGACCGCATTTGGGAACCTTTGCACTAAGAAGAATTTTTTTGCAAGGACAGGGATGTGCTGTAATCACTGAGTTGCTGTATCTCCTCGGGGGTCTCTGCTGACTATGGGGGAGATTCTCTAAGAATCTCCGCCCCCCTTCGCCGCCCATCGCATATTTAATTATCGCATATGCTGTAACATATGCGATAATTAAGGCAAAGGACAGCTCTTGCGTTAAGAGCTGTCCTTTGCGGTGAGAGTCGCCGGGTCCCAGCAAGTCCCGGCGGCTCTCCCCTCCCTCCCACACCCGGCGCTGCTGCTGCGCCGGGCTCTCCTCCTCCCTGCACCCGGAAGAGGATCAGTGCAGGGAGGAGGTCACAGGTCCGGGCAGCACTGCGCTGTGCTGCCCGGACACAGGTGAGGGGGCGATGCGGGGCGGCGGGGGGTCGGCGCGGGGCGGCGGAGGGTTGCGATAGAAGCCCATTGGCTTCTATGGGGCATCGCCAGATTTTTCTGGCGATGCCCCCCGCCGCGGTAACCCGGCGGGGGATGCTTACAGCATCCCAAAATGCGGTAAAAACCCAGATAACAGGGTTTTTACCGCATTTTAAGCTTAGAGAATCTCCCCCATATCCCCGTGTAGGAAACTCTGAAGGAATAGATAGCAGCACATGATCACACAGGGGGCCTTATTTTGGTTCACTCTTTCTGACAAATTTCTTCTTAGATGGACAAAACCATGTGCACTGCAGGTGAGGCAGATGTAACTTGTGCAGAGAGAATTAGATTTGGGTGGGGTTTTACTTCAAAGTGAGATCTATATTGCAGTGTAAAAATAAAGCAGCCAGTATTTACCCTGCACAGAAACAAAATAACTCACCCAAATCTAATTCTCTCTGCACATTTTACATCTGTCCCCCTGCAGTGCACATGGTTTTGTCCATCTAAGAAGGATTTTGTCAGAAAGAGTGAACTAAAATAAGGCCCAGGGTTTTATCTGCGCTGGTGTGCACTCATCCATAGCATGCTGCTTCTGCTAGTGAACTATGACTTTTTTGATGAATTTTTGCTAGTAGTCTAGCTTTAGTTAAACACATTTGTTTAATTAGAGTATCTGGTGTCCATACTTATTTAGCTAATGCCATAATGGTATGGATAACAGCACATCCAATTAATATAGGTAGTGCCTACAAGATGCAGACAGTCAGTGTTCATGGTAAAATAACAAACAATACACCGAAAACATACTTATATGCTCAGGGATGAATTCACACATGGTCAAAATGCATTTTTGAATGTATAGCATAAACATCACATTAGTGATGAGAAAGTAAAGTGGTAAGAAAATAAATATCACAGCGAATAGGTGCAAACAAGAAACACCAATCAGCAATGTTATAAACAATACTTGCTTAATTTCCCCAAATATATAGTTAATAATGTTATATTGAAATATCTTGCAACAACATGCATTTAAGCATAGACACGCCCATATGTAGAGCTAGACACGCCCTTTGGGCAGCGTATGACATGCCCTTTGGGCAGCGTATGACACGCCCCTCAATTTAGCAGTGCATCCTACCATAATTCCCACTGGAATAATACGTATGTTGCAATACACTGCAGAGGACTATTGTGTATTCTCTATAGTGCATTGCAGTTATTAATATGGTACAGTATCATGCCCCAGTCAGACACTGACTGTTGCTATGGGCAACTTCTCATTTTTACTCCTTAGAAGGTTTGATACATGGGCACTGAAGAAAACATTGGGCAGGTGAGTACTTGGGAACCAGGATGTACACAAACCCTCCTCCTAGGCCAGTATTTACTTTCATGTCCATGGGGCATCTGGCTGCTGGGTTCCTGACCGCAGCCTCTACAGAGGCGGGAGGGAATATAAAATATTCAAACAGATTAAGGGGCAGATTTCTTCATTATCAGGTTAAGGGCGAGATGTATCAAATGGAAAATGCGGTAAAACCCCGGTTTTACCGCATTTTCCAATGTATCAAAAATGATACCGCACTGAAGGGTATCGCCACCTTTGGGTGGCGATACCCTATAGAAGCCTATGGGCTTCTTTTCGCCGCCCGCCGACGCAAACCCGTCGCCTCGCCGACCCCCCCCTCTGGCTTACCTTCCTGAAGGTAAGCCCTGCCTCCCCCTAGTGAAGCAGCCGGACATCCTTCCGGCTGCAGGGGGGAGGAGGAAGCGCCGGGTACAGCATGCATAGCTGTCCCCGGAGTGAGGGGAGAGCGTGGCGGCAGGGAGGTGATGGAGACCCCCCGCACACCAGTGTACAGGTATCGCGGGGGGCCTCCGTCACCGCACCGCGATGCCAGCCGCATATGTTAGTACATATGCGGCAGCATCGCGGCGGGGGGG
This sequence comes from Crinia signifera, assembly GCF_055691185.1. Taxonomy (NCBI): domain Eukaryota; kingdom Metazoa; phylum Chordata; class Amphibia; order Anura; family Myobatrachidae; genus Crinia; species Crinia signifera. The sequence continues at coordinate 48,002,566 of NC_139227.1, forward strand.
TGGCGAAGGGCGGCGATGTATTTTAATACATCCCGCCCTATATCCCTGCAATGTGTAACAGCAATGATCCCTGTAACTACTGCAGAGTGTAGCTGATAGGCTTCAACCTCTAACGCCATCTGAAAATGGCATTATCTGCTGGGGCCCAGCTGAAGAATCAGGTTGGTGCAGGAAGGGAATTGCATGATTTGCCCACTTGCAGCCCAATTTTTGAATTCTGCCCCCTACATACAGCCCACTGTCAATATCTGTAATAGTTTTATTTAAAGTAAAAAAAAAACCCTCCTTATAAAACACACCTAGCCATTAAAAGGTTAAAATATGAAGCATGTTAGTTTTTGTTGCGACAATAACCCATAGATGATGCATTGATGTGTGCTATCACTGCATGGTGGGCAGTATCTCCCCCCGCCCCCCACGGCGATTATTTAACATGACAGGCATCGGGGAGACTGCTGCACCTGCTGGGTGTACAGTACCCGTCGCAGTGACCTCCAGGATGTCAGGCTGATGAGAGATAATTCTCGTTATCTGACAGTAAATCAGCACAAGCTGTACAGAGCAGCAGAAGTGGTATCGCTGTCCGTTTGGATTCACGTAATCATCAATTAGTCATTCCACACGTTGTTTTACAATCCATCTGACTTCTACAAGGCCAAGATTTACATTAGAATGGGGGGAAAATGAAAATGAAAATAAAAATCCACAAAACTAAAAATACTCAGAGTACAAATGACAAAATCATCCCAGACTGGATCTAAAGGGCCCCTTACATTAGAACGATATATCTGATGCTGAAATTGGATGCAATTTCCCTTGAATTCCCCCCTGGACCTTCCCGGGAGTGATTGCATCCAATTTGGTACTTTGTTGTCATTTTGTGCATGCAATTTCGTCCAATAAATTGTATGAAATTTATCTGGCCAAATTGCATGTGTACTATACTTTCTGCAATATATCGCATACGATATATCGCATGCCCCAAAAGCACTCCATTTTCCATCCGATTACATCCGAATCCGACAAATCCTAGCTGCGGTCCGACCAACCTAGAGGCTCCCATCCGACTCTCACGGGACCGCGCATTGGATTGGATCGGATGGAAAACACAAAGGATGTGGCACTTTTCAGATGATATATCAGCCCAAAACATCGAAATGGGCCAAAATCGTTCTAATGTAAGGGGGACTTACCGGTAACTTTCTTACATGATCATGGCTCACAATGGTGTTGGGACTCCCCAGTGGGACAATTATGGCAGATTATATGTACTGTACATGTAAATAAACGTCAGATTTTAGATAAATGATGCCCACATTTATCCAGGATCTTGGCCGCTTAGCTGGCACCCCAACACTCTGGCCAGTATTCAATGCCTCAGATTCGCCGTTTTTTTCAGTGAATCTGGCAATTCGCTGGGTTAACGGCGAATTTTCTGTTAGAAAAAACAATTCGCCATATTCAATGGAGGCAATTCGCCACAAATGAACAGCGAATGTCTGCCGATTCGCCGTAAATGATTCTCCACAATTCGCCTGTGATTTTCAATGGGGTTTTTAGTGGAATTCGCCGACAGTGTATTCAATGCTGAAAAGGAGAACTGCTTTCTCCATTGATTTTCCCCCGGATTCTCCATTTTACATTCGTCATCTTTTTTTGGTGAACTGTTATGTGTACTTGTAAAATAAATGTTTTCTTTTATTTTTTTATGACCAAAAAATCAGTTTGAATTTTATTTGAAGGGTCTTGCTTTTTTTACACCTTTACAAGCACCTCTTTTTTTTTTTTATTTATTTTTTTTCCTCAGCGAACTGGCCAGATGAGCAGGGGGACGGGGATGCGGGGGACGTGAGCTGCTATTGGAAGGTACAGCCGGGATTGGTCCAGCAGTAGCAGCAGACCTCCGGCTACAGCAGCCCCAGCGTGGTGATAGTAGATGTCAGCGCTGGAGCCGGAGGTCTGCTACTGCTGTGCGTGTGACGTCTGCTGATGCGCAGTCAGTCAGTTCTGCCGGAGGGGTTATTACAGTATGCTCCCTGCCAAGGGAGTAGGAACCGGAGGTCTGCAGGAAGGGGAGAGAGCCGGGACAGGACGCCAGTGACCAGTAAGAAGATGGGTCCAGCAGTAGCAGTAGACCTCCAGCTCCAGCAGCCCCAGCGTGCTGATAGTAGATGTCAGCGCTGTGACTGCTGGAGCCGGAGGTCTGCTACTGCTGCTGAACCCGTCCCCATCCTCAGGCTGTCATTGCGCTCCCCCGCCCGGACTCCACTCCATTCCCTGCAGTGCAGCCGCAGCAGCAGCGGAGAGAGCCGGGACACTGCCGTGTGAGTAGGGAGAAGGCTCCAGCAGCAGCAGCAGCAGACCTCCGGCAGACCCTGCACGGTGATTGCAGATGTCAGTGCCAGGGCTGCTAGAGCCGGAGGTCTGGTACTGCTGCTGACCCGTCCCCGTGCACCCCCGCCGTTTCTCCAGCTCCATCACCAGAGTACTGTCCCGTCGCCATCCTTCCCGGCAGTAGAGCACTGACTGTAATTGGAGCTGGAGGACTGCTGCTGCGGGCTGTGCGGGGGGGGGGGGGGGGGGACACGGGGATTCGCCACTACATATATTCGCCTATATTCGACGTCAGGGGCAGCGCATTGAATAGTGTGGGCTGGGGGAGGCTCACGAATGAAAGAGGAGCGATATTTCCTGGCGAGCGCACAGCGAATCCAAAACAGGATTCGCTACCTTGCGCTCGCCAGAGCATTGAATACCCCTATCTGTGTGCAACAGATGAATGTCATTTGGATAAGATCTTCAGAATACTTTTACTGCTGAATGTCCAAGTAGCTCCGATATGTATTTTTCAGTCTGTTCACGTTGGGGTGCAGTCTCTTGACCTGGGCCATTGTCCTGTGAATTGTGTATTTGGAAAGAAGCAGAACTTGTGTCAAACAAGGTGTAATTGTGAGTGGTGCAGATGCACACTCCATATTATTAATCAATAATAGAGGTTCTTGGTATATTAATTGGACAAGAAATATTTGCCCACCAACCAGCTTCAAGGTGACCTCATTTCTGGTGGGTCCCTAATACTAAGTTTGAATCTGGGGCGCGGAACCCCAAAAAGGTTGGCATAGGCCAGTCACCCCAGGGCAGCACACAAGTGAAAAACTAAGCTAAAAGTGTATTAAAAAGAAAGAAGCAGAAGCTAGGGGTTAAAAAGTGAAGTGCTAGAAAGTATAATATATTAGTGGAAAATAAATAGTGCTAAATAAATGTTAGGGTGTGCCACCCCGAAAGCACCTCAGCCACACCAACCCAAGGGGAGTGGCGCCCCAAATCCATCCCCAAGACTAGCAATTAATGTAAATTTTAGGTCTTACCTACATTGTGCCTCCAGTTTGCAGTCTGTGGCTACCAGGGACCAAGCTGGTAAAATAATATTCAAATCAGGTGGGCGGGGTGCTACTGTAAGTTGAAGGAGTCCCAACCTTCAGGTGTACAGGTGTACACAATACTAGCTTATGGGGGGGGATCTTAGAATGCACACCCTATATACATGAGGTGGTATAATGCTGGGACTTGTAGTTCTGCATAGAAAAATACACGGTGCAGATGCACACTCCCCCCCCCCCCCATGTGATTATGCAATATGCATCACTAAAGGACTCTACCACTGAGGGAACGCATTTCGCACCTACGCAGGATCGCGTGCAGAATAACATATCATTGCGCTCTTTTAACCACCTACTGTACCTCTACCTCCATCTGAGAGAACTGAAGACTTTTCCTGGGAGCGTAGGCTTGAAAAATCAAAATGTGAATAAAGTAAAATATACGTCTAGTCTAGTGCCTGATTGTATGTCTCCGAAAAACTGCCATCTGCTGGCAGCGAATGAAACTAAATCTCTTCCTCTTTCACACATACAGAAACGCAGAGACATTTACAAAGTAGCAGACTAGCTTTCGAAGAATTTGCTTTTAAAAATAAATAAATATATATATATATATATATATATATATATATACACACACACATACTATATAATGTATTGTTATTCTAATAAACTATACAGTATACTTTTTGGGACATACATATTTGCAAATCTACAAAGGCTACATGAAATAAATATATATATATATATATATCCATGTGGTCCGGCACTCCCAATAACGTGTAGGTAGGTCGTCTAGGTGATTCATTGCGCCCTACGGGCGCTCTTCACACCGTCGTAAGGGGCTGCGCCCCCTTAATTTGTGAACGTTTGTATATGAGAAATATGGTTAGAATTCTATGAAAGATGGCCTGTATTGCAACTTGAGTTATAGGTGAAATGTGTTAAATAGAGAGCATATGATGTGGAAGGGGGTGTGTATTGTTTTGTTTAATTAAAAAGCGGTTACAGAGTAAGATGTACATTGATAGTGTGGAGGGTACAGTGACATTTGTGGGTGTGGGGGGGGTGCGTGTTGTTGAGGTCTGTGTGTGTGCAATAGTATAGTAGGGTGTTTTTGAGTCAGCGGCTCCCCACTGGCGGAGGTCACGACACAGGAAAACAGGAGGCTGGGTAGTGATAGGAGTGTGTGGGCATAAGGGGGACTAAAGAGGAGGGTGGGGGACACTGTGCAGCTTCTGCCAGTGGGTGAGGGTCCAGCGTGGCAGCACAGGAGTACAGGACGGTGCCCCTGAGTCAGTGTCTCCTCCTACTGGGTGGGAGTTAGGGTGCATGAGAGCAGGAGGCTGGGTGGTAAAGCATGATAGGGGAATGTGGGCAACACAGGGTGAGCGGGTCCCCACTTCCGGAAGTAACGGGGCAGGAGAACAGCAGGCAGATCAGTGATAGAGCTGTATGGGCATGAGGGGTAGTAAAGGTTTTTGGCTGTTGCTGAGTAGGGATAGGCATTGGTGCAGACGCCATTGATGGTTGGCATTGATGGCGATTTTGCACCCTGCCATCGATAGTAGTAACATTACTTGGATAATCGTGAATCGCGGGAGGGGGCGGGGGTCTGCAAATCATGGGGGGGGGGGTGGTAGAATCGTGGGAGGGGGGGTCACAAATCGCAGGAAGGGGGGTGCCGTGAATCGCGGGAGGGGGCGGTGGCACGCAATTTGCTGGAGGGGGGTCCCGCGAATCGCAGTAGGGGGGTTTGCGGGGGTCCCGCGAATCGTGGGAGGGCAGGTCGCGGGGGTCCTGCGAATCGTGGGAGGGTGGGGTCGCGGGGGGCCCGCGAATCGTGGGAGGACGGGGTCGTGGGGGTCCCACGAATCGCGGGAGGGGTGGGTCACGGGGTCCTGCGAATCGCGGGGGGCCAGGGGGGTGCGAGAGTAATGGTGGATGGTGTCTGTGAAGTAATGGTAGATGGTGGGTGTGTACTGTAGCCATGGCTGGGCGGGGGGAGGTGATGTCAAGGGGGTGGAACGTTACACACATGAAAATGTTCTACACATAGAACACTGGTCTTTTCCCTAGGGGGGGGGGGTTGTGTATCCCGCTGGGCGGGAACGTTATATACACAGGGGATGAGTGACAGATCAGGCTAAATATATAACATAGATATATATATACACAACACAATAGTGTCTTCAGCTCCCTTAGTTTGTAATGTCCATACAATAGAATACACATTAATAATATAATATAATTATTTAAAATAATTAGATACACTTCATAGGTGGTTCTTTTGAAGAAATTTTTCTTTTATTTTTCAAAAACGTGATCAATACCCTATTATTGATCACGTTTTTGAAAAATAAAAGAAAAATTTCTTCAAAAGAACCACCTATGAAGTGTATCTAATTATTTTAAATAATTATATTATATTATTAATGTGTATTATATTGTATGGACATTACAAACTAAGGGCGCTGAAGACACTATTGTGTTGTGTATTGTAGGTATTTTCAGTCCCAGCTAGTAGGGGTCTGAGTGTCAACAGCGACCAATTTAGTAAATTGGAATTAAATAGCGCAATTTTAGAGATTTTGGGTTGTGATATATATATATATATATATATATGTACTGTATACAGTATAAATAAATAAAAACGATATCCTTGGTGGGGTTCTCTGGACACCCATAGGATTCTGGTAAGAAAAGTTATATCACACAAAGCTAAATTAAATCCAATAAAACCCCATAAATTGTCTATATAGAATCTCACGTAATGGCGTTATAATAATTGTACTAGCGCTAAACCATTTTTTACTGTCACTGAGACATTTACTACCGTCCCTTATGAAGCAGCCAATAGTGATATCATGCAGCAGGATTTCTAAATAACAATCATCGCTCGCTGTGTGATGTAAACATCGTGTTTGTGGACAAGTGAAGAACCATCCAAGAATCTCTTCTTTTACAGGCCCCTAAGTGCCCTTGTGTAACGGTGCAACATGGTTCCCAAAACCGGGCTCTCTGTCCTGTACCTGCAGAAATAGGATTACTATAAGCAGATGTATACGCTAGAGGAGCATTGCCTGTGGTCAGGGCCCAGGGAAAGATCACCAGGGGGCCCCACTGTCCATGCTGCAGACTGTGCACTGGAAATATGCATTGTTACTCTATTATAGGGTTACATAGGCATTTCTATAATGGGGGCCCACACCGGTTATAGTATAGAGCAGGTGTTCTCAAACTCAGTCCTCAGGACCCCACACAGATCACGTTTTCCAGGTCACCCGGCAGGTGCACAGGTGCATTCATTACTCAATTACACATTTTAAAAAGACCCACAGGTGGAGCTAATTATTTCACTTGTGATTCTGTGATTCAAAACATGCACTGTGTGGGGTCCTGAGGACCAAATTTGAGAACCTGTGCTCTAGAGGATTGTCAATGTCTAGATCAAACGCTTGAATGCATTTAGTTAGAAGACTAAGGGGCGCATTTATCAAGCAATATTTGCGGTTAAATCCCCGAAAACATCAGTTTTCGGGGGTTCACCACAAATATTTAGTATCCCCCAAATGTATTAAAGGGGGACCGCAGCAGGGATCTTCGATCCCTGCTGCGATCCTCCCTGCAGCGCCGCCGGCCGCATCCCCCATAGGTTTCTATGGGGGATGCGAAGCTGCCCGATGTATCAACATGGGGCAGCCCGGCATCGCACCCCTGAGCTATCGTCATTCTGATATGGCGATAGCCCATTGTAGCCTATGGGTACACATCGCACTGCCCGAGCAGGGCAGTACGGTAAGAGGGGTCGGCGGGGGTCAGCGCATAACCACGCATGTGCTGACCCCCCGGCTTCCGGGTCAGGGCTTCGCAGGGACGGGCTCCTTTCGGAGCCCTGTCCCTGCGCCCTCAACTTTCATACATTCCACCGGTATGATCGCATTTTACAATGCGATCCTGTGCAGTAATATTCCGCCCAGAACACATTGTAAATGCGATCTTGATAAATGCGCCCCTAAACATTCTATACAGCGTCTAGATCGATGTTAGCAAAAGATCAAAGGGAATGTGGTTGACAATAAGGTTGACACAACTTTTTCATGTTTTTTTGTGTCTATGTTGCCATAGGTCGACATGGACACCATGTAAGTTTACAGTGTCCCCTCGCATGGTCCGCTGCCCTCATCTTGCTTTGGGCCTGGTGCCTCACTGCTCTCGGCACACTATTTTATTGTTTCTGGACATGGGCCCCTGCTCATGGTGTAGAAGGGCCAGTAAAACATGGCGCTTGGTTAGAATGTACACTTGTCATATGTATTGGCCTACACCAGCCATAATGGTGTATCCACTACAGTGTATTGCTGTTATGGATCTAGTACATTATCATGCATGCACTATCAGTGTGTAATAGGGGCCCAGACCATGTACTCTTTAATGCAGTGGTGGGCAACAGGCGGCCCGCCACTCAAACCTGTAGCACAATGACAAGCGGCCCGACGGCTGAGCCACTGGTCATTGTGCCCTACTGTGCTGCAGCTGAGGACTGAGGAGAGCAGGGATATTTCCCCCTCCCCCTCTCTGTGACCTTCTGCTGTGGGCTCCGCCCCAACTGGCGCGCGCGCACTTTATGTGCCCGGAGAGATGTTGCAGGGCGCCGGGCAGACAACCATGAGGAGGAGACCGCACCGGCCTCATGGGAAAAGTAAGTACTGCGCGCTGCAGTGCCACCCCCCTCCCTGCTGCTCCGAATTGTTGGACCGCTGACCTGGAAATCACAGTACTGCAGTGGCTGCAATGTTATCATCATGCAGGGTACATATGTATGTATGTTCCGTATGTACATTGCTGGGGAGGGGGGTGGACATACCCAGCATGATAATAACATTGCAGCCACTGTTGTGATTTCCCGGCAAGCTTTCAAAGATGATAGACCGAGCTCCTACGCAGGGGCAGAGATAGCGGGGACACAGGCAGCTGAACACTGTCTGAATGTGAGAAGGCTGCAGCACATCGCACCACACAGCCCCGGAGTGTTCAGGGACAACTACCGCAATTTATAGGTCAGTGTGTCTCCGGAGTCCTGGCAGGGAGGGGATGTGATGTCTGTAGCTATTCATTGGACTGCATTTATTTTATTAAAGGAAAGAAGTCTGTGTGTGTGTGGTGGGCTATTTATATGTGTGAGTTTGTGTGTGGTGTGCAGTATGCGTGATATATTATGTATGTATTACTGGTGAGCTGTGTGTGGTGTTCTATGTGTATGTGTGCAATTTGCCCCCCCCCCCTCCCCCCATGCAGGGTTCATTTTATTTGTTAAGAATTTTTTATTAAGGTTTTTATTATTATGTTTGGAGAACCACTGCTATAGATGACACAATGAAACATATAACCCAGGCAAAAGCTTCATATTGGCCTTAAATGTTTAAATTTGTAGATTATTAACCTTCACTCCATATGGACCCAGAAAGGCCAGGTAGGTCCCCAATTTTCAGAAGTGAAGGGTCCCAGGGACCCACTTTTTTGGCGGGTTTTCGCGATCACTGCCACTGTTCAGAACCCAGCCTTCTCCGCGGCAGTAGCACAGAGAAGGTATATGGTCTGGTACACTACACTCAAGGACACCCCCCTTTTGAGAGACCACACCCCCTTTTCCTGAGTGCGGCCCTCGACCATTTACTGGAAGTGTTAAGCGGTCCCCCAACTGAAATAATTGCCCACCCCTGCTTTAATGGATAGCCAAGGCTTCATTAGGACTGGCCACCAGTGTTCCCTCTAAGCTGTGCGCACGCACACAACTCGCTGAGCACGTGCACAAACATTACAACAGAGTGCACAGTAATTTTAGTGTAGTCATTTTTTTTTTACAATTTTTTACATTTGTGGCGGCCCCGGACACGGTGTATAACAATATGGCTCTGCTGGGCTGGCTGTCAGTCAGCCTGTAAGCCCACTCTTGGTTGCCAGGGTCTGTCAGAATTGGCTCCCCTGCACATCTGATCTGTGCAGTGCAGAAGAGCTAATACGCCTATGCCGCCTTCCCGCTGTCCCGTCTTTCCACCATTGCTGTTGTCCACACCTACAATGTGCTGTCACCACTGCTGCCTGCCGCTAAACAGCCTGAAACTACAGTCGGCTCCCGGAGATGGGAGTGCCAGCAGGACACAAACATGACAGCCTGCGCACCCGTGACATCAGACGCTGAGGCGGTAGCTGTCGCGGCAGCACCCATCGGTCAGGAAGACTGAAGGAGCCTGTAGATGCCATCCTGCACTGGGTCTGGTGAGTAGCTGAGCAGCTGCACAGTGCAGGGGAGAGTGGCATGAGCCGCAGGGCTGGAGGCTGTTCGGCTGGCTAGTGACTGCAGTGCTAAATGTGGTGGGAGAAGCGGCGCATCAGAATGTCACAGTATTTTCTCCTCCCTGCACCTCACGACAGGGCCTGCCTGGAAGGGGCCCTGTCCTGAGGTGCAGTGAGGAGATGGGAGTGGTGTCAGACTCATATGCTCCTTTGTTGGAATTGGCAGCTTTTTGGTATTGGCAGTAATGTGTAACGGGCATTACAGGGCAAATTTTTAATGCGCGATTACCCTGTTTATGAAGCATATTGTGAATTTTGGCTTAATCCGTGTGGCATTATGTGAATTTTGGCTCATTCCATTTGGCAGTATACAGTGTTGGTTAATTACTGTAATTATTAAAAATTAACCATTTTGTTTACTTTACTAGGCCTTTATACCGTTATGTGACGCACATTTTTTTTTATTTCTTTCCAAAGATGCACAACCAATATCTTTTGCCGCACACAGTCTTCATAAAATTAGAGGGAACATTGCTGGCCACACCCACTATGGTGGCAGGCCACAACCCTTTATTATTATTATAATTTTATTTATAAGGCGCCACAAGTGTTTCGCAGCGCCGTACAAAGGAACAATACAGGGAGACAAAGCTTGGCATAACATTGAATAAATAACAAAAATACAGTACAAATAAAGAGCGCCACAGATCAATACACATTACAGCTTAAATGTAAGTAGTGAGGACTCAATCAACATACAACTAGAGGCTAGATGCCAATGATGGAGATGAGTATGCGGACAAAGATGGTCACTGAGTGTTAGAGTATAGGAGAGCTGTGAGTGAAATGTGAAGAGAAGTGGGCTTTGACAACAGGAGGGAAGAGGGCCCTGCTCAGAGGAGCTTACAATCTAGTAGGAAGGGGAGACAGACAGATTACAAGAGGTGCAAGCGAGTGGGTGGTGGTTAGATAGCAGGATGTAAAAAGGCAAGGGGTCAGAGAACCAGCTGGTTTATGCAGTGGAAGGGTATGCTTTGATGAATAGGTGAGTTTTCAGTGCCCGTTTGAAGCTTTGGAAGGTCGGGGAGAGTCTAATGGAGCGAGGGAGTGCGTTCCACTGAAGGGGTGCAGCACGGGCAAAGTCCTGTACTCTAGCATGGGAAGCAGTGATCAGGGTGGAGGCGAGACGACAGTCGTCAGCCGACCGTAGAGGGCGGGAGGGTGTATGAATGGAGATGAGGTTAGAGATATATGGAGCAATGGAATTAGAGATGGCCCTGTATGTGAGTGTGAGGTGTTTGAAGAGGATTCTGTAGGGGAATGGAAGCCAGTGCAGATTTTGTTGAAGGGGAGTGGCAGAATTAGAGCGGCGGGAGAGGAAGATAAGCCTGGCTGCAGCATTGAGGACAGATTGGAGAGGAGCCAGTTGGGATTGAGCGAGGCCGGTGAGGAGAACATTGCAGTAGTCGAGCCGTGAGATGACCAGTGAGTGGATGACCAGCTTAGTTGCACTCTGTGGGAGAAAGGGCCTGATGCGAGCAATGTTGCGTAACTTGCGTAACCCCTTAAGAATTGTATAACCCCAGTGGTTCCCAAACTTTCTCGAGTCACCGTGCACTAGAGTATCAGCAGTCTTCCACAGCTCACCTAAGCCAAGAGATTCTTAATCGACAAATTCAGTGAAAACTATCAAATTGCAGAAATTGTTCTTAACGGTCATTACGTTTATGTGGTGCGAGTGGGGCTCTGCTCGTGTCTGTAAATCATACTTTATTATATACTGTGTATATATATATATATATATATATATATATATATATATATATATATATATATATTTATTGAGCACTAATCATTTAGATAAATAGTGGCCTTTCCTGCCACAGGATCAAGTTGTATAAGCTCAGAAGTTACATCTTATTTCACAATAATGACATTAGCAACCCCTTCCAACCACATCTATACATCCCCCTGGCTAGGTAAGGCTGTATTGTTACAGTACAAGATTTCTTCCTATTTTTGAAACCTTGCATCTGGCACAGAGAATTATCTCATGATCATCTCAAGCCGGATAGTACATTGTGGTTTAGGGACCGACACCCCGCGGTGTAACTTCCCGACAGTGACCGTGTACGTTTTACTCCAGAAGGGTTTCTGGTAAGTCCTATATTTGAACACACAGGACAGAACAAATGAATGGACTGACCGCCATGGGATATTTCGCATGTGCATCAAGTGCGGAGAGGATGCTCGGTGACAAAATACATAATGTTTTGTAACTGTACAAGAGAGTAAGAATTGTTGCATCATGGACGGTTATATTTGGATTGCAGGAATTTGACCTGGTTATGCTGAATATTTATCAATTTTACTACAAATAAATATTTGAAAATTGTGCAAGGAAAATGAGCGGACGGGGCCAGGACCTGAGGGGCCCAGAGATGAGAGGGCTCAGAGCTGACGGGGCCAGGATCTGAGGTGCCCAGAGATGAGTGGGCTCAGAACTAACAGTGCCTGGACCTTCGGGGCCCAGAGATGAGAGGACTCAGAGCTGACTGGGCCAGGACCTGAGGGGCCCAGAGATGAGGGCGTGGCTGCCATCAGAAATTGTGGGGTCCGGGACTGACAAAATAGGCAGAACTCCCTTTCCCCTTCTCAAACCCCTGGTGTGCCTGTTGAGACCAAACGAGAGGGCCATGAGATCCAGGCTGCACTACTCTACCTCTACACTGCTTCAAGGGAAATGTGAACTTTATGTCTATGACAAATTATACTTTATAGACTCCATTTTCTGTCCGTGCCTGGGACTAGAATCCTGGTGGCAGCCCTGGATGAGGTAAAAGGACCTGGACTTGAGACGGCTTGAAGATGAAGAGCTCTAGAGATGAGAGGGCCCTGAGATGAGAGAACCTGGAGATGACGGGGCCTAGAGGTAAAAGGACCTGGACCTGAGACGCCTTGGAGATGAGGAGGACTACAGATGAGAGGGCCCTAATATGAGAGAACCTGGAGATGAGAGGGCCCTGAGATGAGAGAACCTGGAGATGAGAGGGCCCTGATATGAGAGAACTAGGAGATGAGAGGGCCCTGAGATGAGAGAACCTGGAGAGGAGATGGCCCTGAAATGATAGAACCAGGAGATGATGGGGCCTGAGATGAGAGAACCTGGAGATGGTGGGGCCTGAGATGAGAGAACCTGGAGATGGTGGGGTCTGAAATAAAAGGGCATAGGAGATGAGAGGGTTCAGAGCTGAGGGGGCCTGGAGCTGAAGGGTCTAAGAGATTAGGGGCCCAGAGGTGAAATGGTCCAGAGATGAGAGGGATGTAAGATGAGGAGGGCCACACACACCCTGCTCCCCGCCTCCTCTTTAGAGTTGCATGCTTAGAACAAATCCCATTTCTATATAGAGCAACTAGGGGCCCCCACGAGATGACAGCAGCAATGACAGGTCCCCCCATATGTAGCTATGGACTGGCTCATACTCTGTTCTTCTCCTGCCTATAACCCAGAAAATATGGGCAATATGTCAGTCAATTGCATAACAATAAAGATACCCCATTCTGGACTGTGACATATTTAGTGGGCGTGTGATGTTGGGCAACAGTCCGGACATCATGGGAACCGTATTATTGCGATATGAGGTGATATCTAGTGATAGCTCCCAGAGATTCACCACAAGTAGACCCCGCACCTGTGCAATGTGCGGTCAAATAGTCTGAAGCCATCTTAGTGGTTTATTTACTAAGATCGAAATTCGGTTTCACATGGGATGTTGCTATGGGCAACCAATCAGATTCTACTATCTTCTAAAAGGTGCTACATAAATAAGTAGATTCTGATTGGTTGCCTATAGCAACATAGTCCATAAAACACCCATAAATAAAGCCCATATATTGTGAAAGAGAATACTATGTCTTCCTACCAGCACTGAGACCATGTGCACAGAACACTCACACTACGCAGTTACACGCCCACATAGATGTTGCAACTTACAATGCAGAATAATTGTAAACAAACATCTGGGGCACAAACAGGCATCCAATGCACAGATGTGATCATCCAATGCACAGATGTGATCTAACCTTCTATCCTGGCGTGGAGATGGCATCATTTGCAAAACTCCTAATCAAGGGCGTAACTACCATAGGTGCAGCAGCTGCTATGGGGTCCAGAGCTGCAGGGGGCCAATATTTGCTGTTTAAGTAATATGTTTTACATATATTTATTACCATCAGTTGCTAAACACCCCCAAGTTTTAGTTATAAGATTATTAACATTCATATAATAGTCTTTAAGAATGAAATGCAAAAAAAAAGTTATTAAGGCCACTTACAAAGAACAGCAAAATGGTATTTGCAGCGTTTACCAAAGGGCACTATGATGGAAATGGAAACTAATGTACAGTTTGGAGAAAAGAAGAAACATGATAGAGACTGTCACATATATCCGGGGTATTACCAGGTACAGAAGCAAGACATTCTACACCGGAAGAGAAGTATTAGGACTCAAGGACATGCACGGACACTGAAGTTTCAGGGGAAATCTGAGGAAACACAAACTGTGCAGAGTTTGTATATTCTCCCCATGCTTGCATGGATTTACTCCGGGTACTCTGGTTTCCTCCCTCAACCCAAACCCAAAAATATACTGGTAGGTTAATTGGCTACCAACAGAATTAACCCTAGAATGTGTGTGCGTATACATGCAGCAGCATCCAGAGGGGGTGCCCCCGGTGATCGCGCCTACTCCATTTTACTGGGGCACGGGCGACCTGTCAGTGCCCCTGTGTACACTGATGTGACTGTTCAATTATTCTATGTACAGCGCTGCGGAATATGTGTGTGCGATGTGTGTGCGATATAAATAACTGGTAATACATAAATTAAATTACTTCACAGGAAAGGTAGTGGACAAGTGAAATAGACTCCCATCAGAGGTGATAGAGGCTAAGACAGTAGAGCAATCAAATATGCTTGGGATAGCCAGGGCATTTGATCCAGGATGGAGGGACAGGGCGCAGACTCATGGAGCCGCAAGGCATTTTTTGGGCACGCCCATAGAAACACTGGGCGTACCCCTACGAAGGTATGGCAGCAAAACCGAGCTGGTGTTCAAACCCTCCCTGCTTATTATGTGCATGTGACTGTGGTCGCCATGGTATCAGTGTGAAAAACCTGTAGAATTGCCAATGTTTCACAGCAGTAGGAAGAAACAAACCAATGTGCAGTTGTAAATATCAGCAAGCCATATTGATTTATGTTTAATGGTGGTGGAAAAGAAAATATTACATAAAAATTTGTGGATAATTCAAGATTGCCCTTCCACACAAAGTCAACTTGTATTTTGTGTTTAGGGGTCTAGAACAATTCCTGATTCTATCAAAAAATGAGGCACAGCTCTTGATGGGTGTTTTATAGTAGTGCTAATTTGCATTGCCTGCACTGTTATGTACTGCAGAATTTAACTAAAATCGGTACTTGTTTCCTAGCACGGCCACAACGATCATGATCGTGGTCATCAGGTGTAAAATTTCCCCATAGAGAACAATGTTAAATGCCTCAATTTACCCGCGATGACCACGATTTCCCATAGGAAACAATGTGAAATGGCTCAATTTAACCAAATTATCATAGGAACAATGGTAAATGGGCCAAAAACACCCCTAAACATTGAAATGTCCCCCCAAAAGTAGTTTACGCCACCCCGCGATCAACGTGAACCCGAAGCGTGGCGAGCGCAGCGAGCCCGCGAGGGGCGGCGGTACGCGTCCTCCGACCTTTTCTATCCCCCCCACTATCCACGTCGGCGTGGAGTTGAGAATAGAATAGTGTGGCGAGCGCAGCGAGCCCCCGAGCCCGAAGCGTGGCGAGCGTAGAGAGCCCCGCGAGGGGACGCGGATACCTGTGAAGCCCGCGAAGGGACGCGTTTACCTGTGAAGATATCCGCGTGCGCTCGCCACGCTTCGGGCTCGGTGGCTCGCTGCGCTCGCCACACTATTCTATTCTCAACTCCACGCCGACGTGGATAGTGGGGGTATGAAAAGGTCGGAGGACGCGTACCGCTGCGCTCGCCACGCTTCGGGTTCACGTTGATCGCGGGGTGGCGTGAAATACTTTTGGGGGGACATGTCAATGTTCAGGGGTGTTTTATGGGGTTTCTGGCCCATTTACCATTGTTCCCTATGATGATTTGGGTAAATTGACCCATTTAACATTGTTTCCTATGGGAAATCGCGGTCATCGCGGGTAAATTGAGGCATTTAACATTGTTCCCTATGGGGAAATCGCGGCCATCGCGGGTGGACCATTTAAGCATTTTTTGCCGCATACGACCCGACCGACGCGATTTTCACTGTTTTCAATGCATTTCAATGGAAAAATCGGGGGCATCGCGTCGGTCGCGTCGCAGGCCACTAAAAATTACACCCAAAGGCCGCGATTGTGGCCGTGCTAGGAAACAAGTACCCTAAAATCTACTCCATCTGTATCCCTGCTCTGCAATGGGTCAGCTAGGCCACATGAAGCCCGTGTGAGTGCATCTGCTGAGATTTAAGAGCCCACACCCAAACGGATATCTTGATGAACTGTCCCACAGAATATCAGAAGCTGCAGGATATTTTCCACACTTACAGTATGTTGTTCTTGAAACCACAAATCATTTATTTTTCAGAAAACTGAATGACTCACGTACGATTTACACTGGCCATTATGTGTACTTGCATGCTGTCAAACGCAAAGGCAAACAAAAAGAGGAATTGAAAAGGGCTGACTAGCAAGATGGCTTCTAAGCTGGCTTCCTTATTTCAGCTAAATTAAACTACAACACCAGTAACATATGTAGTTTAAGATCTTTTTAGCACATTAATAATCACATCATGAGCGGATCACAGTAGGAGCGAATGGTCAGGAACATAACGGAGCTTATAGGTAGTGTATAGCCCAAATACACTAGGCTCAGCATTGGACAATATCCCCCATTGTCCAATGCTGAGCTTAGTGCAGTGGTTCCCAAACTGTGTGCCGTGGCTCCCAGGGGTGCTGGGAAACACTTGCAGCGGTGCCCTGGCTTGGTGGTCAAGGACAAATTCAAATTAATGTAATTAATTAAGGTCAATGTAATAAGAAAAATGGTGTGACTTCCAATTATGACATATGTGAATAAACAGAAATGAATCATGTTGCTCATCCCATAACTGGACCTAAGGATGACATATAAGAGTAACTTATTTCATTTAAGATTTTTTATGAAATTCTCAGTAACAAACTTATGGCCTAAGTGTACCGTAAAATAAAAATTCTGATACTCTAGGGTGCCGTGATTCAAAACAGTTTGGGAACCACTGGCCTAGTGTATTTGGGCTATACACTACCTATAACCTCTGTATTCAGCGGATCCCTGTTGTGTGAATTCACAAGCCTATCGATTATCGAATGACTGTGCATGCACACAGATTGTAGGGCACATGCGCGAGGACAAACCGTACCACAAAGCGCCTATTTAACATTAATGCCAGCCTCATTCATACTGGCCATCACTGCAGGCCCGACCTTCCTCACGTTTCATGTTTGTATCGCTAGCTGCCTAAATAGGCATGGGAGAACAATGGGGGCAGTCCCTGATCCCAGCAGTTCTGTTGTTTGAGGCGTATGTGGCCTTCTTGAATATTTAGGCCTAAAAACCTTGTTTTTTCATATTTCCAAACATTTGTAGGAACATTTAAGAGCTTGGGCCCATCATTGTAAGGTGGACATGTCTGACTGGCATGGAAAGTTGAGAGGTAATGAAACGCGCCACTCCCCTGCAACGCTGGTGCGTGTAGCAGTGGCTACTCAGCGTGGAAAATAGAAGGTTGAGATTCTGCTCTCTGTAAATGACTTGTGGGAGTCTAACTACAGACAGCGCAGAGGTCAATAAATAGGCATGGATGGTGTAATGGTTAGCATTACTGTCTCACAGCACTGAGGTCATGGGTTTGATTCGCACCATGGCCTAACTCTGCAGAGTTTGTATATTCTCCCCGTGCTTGAGTGGGTTTCCTCTGGGTACTCCAGTTTCCTCCCACAATCCAAAAGTCTACTGGTAGATTGTCTCCCAATAAAATAAACCCTAGAATGTCTGTGTGTGTGTGTACATGTGGTAGGGAATATAGAGTGTAAGCTCCACTGATGCAGGGACTAATTATGAGTTGAGTATTCTAATATTCTCTGTATAGCGCTGTGGAATATGTGTGCGCTATATAAATAACGTAATAAATAAATAAATAATAAGGAAAATGGATTGGAACAAGTAACAATAAATCATACCTCCCAACTGTCATGCTTTCTGTGGGAACGTCCAATATTTTGGGGACGTTCCTGCATCCCGGCCGAAGCCAGCAGTTTCCCCAGGGAGACCCAGCTGCCACTTACACATCGTCTCTTCCCCGCAGGCAGACGGGCAGCAGCGTCAAAATGGGGGCGTGAGTGACGTGATTTAAAGGCCAGGCCCCTCACCATGAGGCCAAGCCTCCACATTTTAGCCGCGCGCAAAGGTACCTCTTCGGCGCCATGGAAAGTTGGGAAGTATATATAAATCATTATCTGAATATGCCAAGCTAGTCATAAGTTGTAGTGTATGAAGGACCTGTGGGGCATTACAGAAGCTGCAGGAAAGATCCACAAACTGTACAAAATGAGACTACACCAGGCATGGCCAAACTGTGGCCCTCCAGCTGTTGTGAAACTGCACATCCCAGCATGCCTTGCCAGTGTTTTAGCATTCCCTAATAGCAAAACTGTGGCAAGGCATGATGGAACTTGTAGTTTCACAACAATTGGAGGGCCATAGTATGGCCATGCCTGGCTAAACAAAAGAAAGCTCATGTAGGAACTAATAAATTGAACAGTCGTTCTCAGCTCCAATGTCCAAGCAACCCCATCAGGTTCCGCTTCAGGATTTTTCTGTGATAATTACTGGCCCAGCAGAGTAAATGAACCCACCTGTTTCTTGAAACGTGACCTATGCGGCCTAATTGATGACTGTTATAGAACGTAATACAACTATGATAGATGGTCAATGTATACACTGTAATCATGTGGTAGTGGTATACATGCGCAGACTACCTGACATATGTATTTGCACTGATTAATGTCCCTGCGGGAATCACGGGGGCTGAATGCAACAGAAGGTCACTTGACCTGTAGCTGGTCACAAAAACGTATTGACAGAACGTAACCTGCATCACAAAGAGATAACGTATCTGGCATTTACAAGTATTATCTCTGTTGGACGCAATTGGCAGCAGCCTACTAGCGCGCTCCAGTACAAACAGGACAAATATGCCAAAACCAGTAACTGATGCGCTGTGTGTCCCTAGCTTGGAAGGTGGACTCTGGCCTATATGGTAGATAAAGGGCTCGCCATCAATTCCAAGGTGACCAGTGCATTGACCCGAGTAGGGCAGCGGACATAGGGATGGGCCAGGTACAGTGGCAAATTCCATGGAGTGGCACACATTCTCATCAGTGGGGGCTCAGAAGAGAGGGGGAGGGGGGAGCAGAAACACCTATGTAGAAGGTGAATGTGTGTTATGATTCCCCCCCAACCCCCATGGATCCACCACCTGCTCGGTAATCCATGGTGCAGTGAACAGGATCTAATTGGGTATGCAGTAATTTCACAGGGGTGCACAACATAGTGAAAAAAAACCTCAACCCCATAGAAGCCTCTTATCGTGAGCCCCGCACCGATACACGCCCCCCCCCCCCCCCCCACCACACACACACACAAGCTGCCCAGCACATCGGCCACATGAGGAGGGAAGAGACGCCGGGGACCCGATCACACAACGCTGGCTGCATCGCAAAGAGCAGCTCTCAATGCAACAGCTGTCCTTTGCGATAATAATCACATGTCAGTGCATATGCGATTATTATCCATGCGGTAGCGGCGGAGAGGGGCTGCAGATGTTAGTGCATCCCGCCCTTTGTGAGATATTACCTTCATTTATGGTACAGCGCAAAGACAACCATTTATCTTGCTGTGGCTTGTACCAAACTTCAGCACAGGCCCTTTGTTACCCAGCAATCATATACTGCCAGCCAATGCGTGATTTCTGGGGGGGGGCAGGAATTACTACTGGGTACTTCTTGTTATGCCGCATTGGTAGCATAAACCAACCGGAGTTTCAGTTCTGTTTTCCACAGAATCGGGAGAACTTTCTTTGAATATGTTCTTGTTTTGCTTTGTGTTGTGACTTAGTGTTGTGAGCTAGCACCAGGAATCGACAGCTCAAGCAGAAACATCCTTAAAACATGGACAGTTGGGGTGCCTTGAGGACTGGGTTTTGGAACCAATGGAGTACTGAATGGCTTTGGGAATGGGCACTGGGGGTGGAACAGAGAGGCATGCAGTCAGTTTTGTGTCCGGCCTGTAATTATAGAGGTAAAGCGTAGCCATTTGCAGAGTGCGTCCATGTTTGCTTTAGTCCGAGATTAAAATCTGCCACAATCTGTTGAGTATTGTCAGCGATTGGGAGGAGTGGTGGAGTTGTAGAGTGGTGGAGTGGCGGAGTTGCAGAGTGGTGGAGTGGAGGAGTGGTGGAGTTGCAGAGTGGTGGAGTGGCGGAGTTGCAGAGTGGTGGAGTGGTGGAGTTGCAGAGTGGCGGAGTGGCTTGCCTGTGGATGGGGGATTTAGGGCCTAACGAACAGGTAAACTCTGTCCGGCTGAATGCCCCTCCCCCCACCCGACCGAATCCCTCTCTAACATGCAAGAGAAAGTGTATGCCAACACATCCCCTCGTATGCATTTGCAAGGAGGAAAAATCATTAAATGGCAGCTCACTATCGAATGATTTCTCCTGCCTTCGCAGTCAGTCTGGACGGACTATCAGCTAAATTGTGGTCGGGCGCTGTCCCAAGCAGGAATCAACAAACCTACGTCATTCACCAAAGCCGTTCGCTCCCCATGTGTGCGCATGCGTCTATTCGCACATGTGCAAACTTCGACCATTGGGAATGTGGATGAATTTGGCCCGTTACAAACAGGCCTGAATCGGCCCCTTGGGGAGGATGTACCACAGCTAGCTAGATACCTAAAATTTCTGATCACTGAAGTTACTGGTAAGGTTCCAAGCATCATACACTGTGGGGCCTGTATACATGGGAATGGGGGTATGGTATAGCGCAGTGGTTCCCAACCTTTTTTCTCTCCCGTACCCCTTGATTAGACTTTTCATTTATAAGTACCCCTCCTCTCAATTAGAAATATCCACAGTTCTTATGAGTGGAAGTGAGCAGTATGCGTCTCCTAATATTAAGGAGTAGCCGTGGACTAGTATATGGTCAGGAATCAGGTCCGTCTTTGTCTGGCCGCTGGCTGTGCATTGTCTCCAGAGTTCCCGCTAACACCTGTAGGATTAATGCTTCTTCTACCCATGCCAGTGTGGGGCAGATGTTCACAGGTAGCTCTCAGTGAATTGCTGGTTGGGCAAAACCACGAGGAGACGCTGATGACGCTGCAGATGGAACTGGAAATGACACAACGTGGCTTGTTTCCATGTCAATGGTAGACTTCTTTTGCCATTGGGAGACTTTTTCTGCTTCCGCCATTACCAATATTATTTCCAAGTACCCCCAACTGGTCTGCAGAGTACCCCCAGGGGTACTAGTACCCCAGGTTGGGAACCACTGGTATAGCGGATCGGCGCTGTCTAGATCGACCAGGTTACGGTTGACCACGGCTAGTCCAACCCATCGAGTTAGACACCAAAAGATAATTGACAGCTGCTAGATCGACAGTAATGGATGTTAGACACCAGCGTTCGGTCGACGGGAGCGTGATTGGCAGTCACAAGTCACACGTTTTGGTGGCTAGGTCAACATAGGTCAACATGGCACCAGATAAGTATACAGTGTCCCCTCGCATGGCTCGAAGCGCTCGGCACACTATTATAATGTAACTCTATGTCCACTTGGATGGTAAAGTATGAACCAAGTCAGGTTAAAACAAACAAAACCTCATGGCGACTTTGTGTCTGTCGTTCACGTTCCCGTCGACCTAACGCTTGTGTCTAACTTTCGTTACTGCCGATCTAAACTAAAAACGTTGGCACCTAACTAGACTCATCCGACTAAGCGCGGTCCACCATAACATGGTCATTCTAGACACCGTCGATCTGGCCACCGGATACGGAGAATGCAGCCTTTAAATTGCACAGGAACACGTACCCCAGGAATACAAACCAGGGCTCAGGAATATTATACACCAACCAGTGCCGCAATGTCATCGGCATATTTGCCTGCCCTCTTGGAAAAGTTGGCGATTATCATGCTTTAAAGCCAGCCCCCCGCAAGCACCCGTGACACCCCCTTAGCGAATACTGAGCGGGACTGATGCTTTGAAAGCCATGCCCCAGACAGCCCACCATATGGCAGGTCCCGCCTCCTGAGCCTTTACCTTGTTGCCCCCTCCAGGAGGACTTCCCCCCCACCCCCCCCCCACCCCCCACAATCTTTTGCACTTTTGTACTGATCCCCAGTTTAAGAAACCACTATTTTGAAATAATTCGGAAAGGGGGAGTGTCCACTGGTAAAGGGGGCGTGACCATGTCCCCTTCCCTATACTTACAATGGGCAGTTGGAGACCTCAAAAAAGGTACAGGCCATAAAAAAACCTGTACTGTACCTGCCAAAAATGTACAGTTAAAGGGTATGCGTTCTGCGTCTGGTTCTAGTTCCAGTAAGACGCATCTAATAATGTCATGAAAGTGGCAGTCATGTGCTACCCGCCCCCCAGCCTCTGCTGTCTGGACGCTGCCATGGAGAAGATATCGGACAAACAAATATTGGCATGGCGTATGTGGTGAGAGACTCCATTTGTCTATGTTTGCAGAAAAATGTATTGCTTCCCTGTCAAAAACTCTGTTTCATAAGTTGACCCATTTCCTAGACCCCGAAAATATCATACGTTTTTTTTTATTTGGAATCTGCTACCGCGTTTAAGTGTCCGGTTTCCAATTATTTAGAATTATGTAACTTCTTTTGCAGAGGCTGCTCTGATATAAATCACTTTTACCTAAAAATGTCTCGTCTAATCGTAGCGCATCGCGTTCCAAGTGTATTCCCAAAGGCGCAGGAGCAAACAACGTTATCCCCCTCTGCCACAGATTGCGAGGGCAAAGATAACGCGTGTCAGGGAGATAGACGTGTTCTGGTAACACTCAGCCGAGGGATGGACGGTATTGCAGAACAAGCCTTGGCTCCCCTCAGCAGCGCACACTAAGGAATACTGAGCGGATTTTTCCCGAGAGGCCTCATACTGCTGACTCAGTGATCAGTGCTTAGCGCAGAGTTTATATTGCCTATAGGAAATGCAGGATAATCCCAGCAATGAGATGAGGTGACTGACAACGGACCTGATATATCAGGCCCATTTATCAAACCATATTTGCGGCTAAAATTGCGGTTTAGCCGCAAATATTAGGTATCCCCCAAATGTATCAAAGGGGGACCGAAGCAGGAATCTCCGATCCCTGCTGCGATGCCGGCCGCATCCCCCATAGGTTTCTATGGGGGATGCGAAGCTGCCCGATGTATCAACATCGGGCAGCTCAGCTTCGCATCCCTGGGCTATTGCCATTCTGGCGATAGCCCATTGTAGCCTATGGCTGCGGGATCGCACTGCCAAGCTTGGCAGTGCAGTCAGAGGGGTCGGCGGAGGTCAGCGCATAACCGCGCATGCGCAGACCCCCCGGCTTCCGGGTCAGGGCTTCGCAGGGACGGGCTCCTTTCGGAGCCCTGTCCCTGCGCCCTTACATTGATAAAACCCGACCGGTATTGCACAATACCGCAATGCGATGCCACCGCGCCGGCATCGCTCTATGATGATAAATGCACCCCTATGCCATGCTCACTGGGCTGGGAGGATTCAGGGTCCAGCAAGCAGGTCAACACCACCACGCTGAGCTCCCTCCCCCCGCCCCACTTCGCAGCCGTGAACACGGGGGGGGGTTGCTCGTCATCGAAGGATTCTCCCCCTTGCTCGCTGAGCTGAGTAAGTCTAGACTCACTCAGCGCTGTGAAGGCCGCAGGGAGAAGGAGGCCGCTGCTGATGTCAGAGGCCCTCCCTCCCAAAGGCCGGGGAACGCCTGTGTTTTTTCAGGGACACTCCCGGAAAACGCAGGTGTTACGCCCCCAAACGCCCAGGGACTATCAATCACCTTACATGCCTTGGCATGGTCCAGTCCAAAAGGGACCTCGTGCATGCGCACTGCATAGACATCATTATCACTAGCAATCCTGACATTGCTGTATCACAACGATCAGCCTGTGTATAGAGCAGACTCTGCCTGTAGGTCTATGTTTGTCTATTATTATCAGTTATTTATATAGCGCACACATATTCCGCAGCGCTGTACAGGGAATATTACTCACAGTTATTATATAGAGCACACATATTCCGCAGCGCTGTACAGGGAATATTACTACCAGTTATTATATAGAGCACACATATTCCGCATCGCTGTACAGGGAATATTACTACCAGTTATTATATAGAGCACACATATTCTGCAGCACTGTACAGGGAATATTACTCACAGTTATTATATAGAGCACACATATTCCGCAGCGCTGTACAGGGAATATTATTACCAGTTATTTATATAGCGCACACATATTCCGCAGCGCTGTACAGGGAATATTACTACCAGTTATTATATAGCGCACACATATTCCGCAGCGCTGTACAGGGAATATTACTACCAGTTATTATATAGCGCACACATATTCCGCAGCGCTGTACAGGGAATATTACTACCAGTTATTATATAGAGCACACATATTCCGCAGCGCTGTACAGGGAATATTACTACCAGTTATTATATAGCGCACACATATTCCGCAGCACTGTACAGGGAATATTACTCACAGTTATTATATAGCGCACACATATTCCGCAGCGCTGTACAGGGAATATTACTACCAGTTATTATATAGCGCACACATATTCCGCATCGCTGTACAGGGAATATTACTACCAGTTATTATATAGAGCACACATATTCCGCAGCGCTGTACAGGGAATATTACTCACAGTTATTATATAGAGCACACATATTCCGCAGCGCTGTACAGGGAATATTATTACCAGTTATTTATATAGCGCACACATATTCCGCAGCGCTGTACAGGGAATATTACTACCAGTTATTATATAGCGCACACATATTCCGCAGCGCTGTACAGGGAATATTACTCCCAGTTATTATATAGCGCACACATATTCCGCAGCGCTGTACAGGGAATATTACTACCAGTTATTATATAGCGCACACATATTCCGCAGCGCTGTACAGGGAATATTACTACCAGTTATTATATAGCGCACACATATTCCGCAGCGCTGTACAGGGAATATTACTACCAGTTATTATATAGCGCACACATATCCCGCAGCGCTGTACAGGAAATATTACTACCAGTTATTATATAGCGCACACATATTCCGCAGCGCTGTACAGGGAATATTACTACCAGTTATTATATAGCGCACACATATTCTGCAGCGCTGTACAGGGAATATTACTACAAGTTATTATATAGCGCACACATATTCCGCAGCGCTGTACAGGGAATATTACTCCCAGTTATTATATAGCGCACACATATTCTGCAGCGCTGTACAGGGAATATTACTCCCAGTTATTATATAGCGCACATATTCCGCAGCGCTGTACAGGGAATATTACTACCAGTTATTATATAGCGCACACATATTCCGCAGCGCTGTACAGGGAATATTACTCCCAGTTATTATATAGCGCACACATATTCCGCAGCGCTGTACAGGGAATATTACTACCAGTTATTATATAGCGCACACATATTCCGCAGCGCTGTACAGGGAATATTACTACCAGTTATTATATAGCGCACACATATTCCGCAGCGCTGTACAGGGAATATTACTACCAGTTATTATATAGCGCACACATATTCTGCAGCGCTGTACAGGGAATATTACTCCCAGTTATTATATAGCGCACACATATTCCGCAGCGCTGTACAGGGAATATTACTACCAGTTATTATATAGCGCACACATATTCCGCAGCGCTGTACAGGGAATATTACTACCAGTTTTTATATAGCGCACACATATTCCGCAGCGCTGTACAGGTAATATTACTACCAGTTATTATATAGCGCACACATATTCCGCAGCACTGTACAGGGAATATTACTACCAGTTATTATATAGCGCACACATATTCCGCAGCGCTGTACAGGGAATATTACTACCAGTTATTATATAGCGCACACATATTCCGGAGCGCTGTACAGGGAATATTACTACCAGTTATTATATAGCGCACACATATTCCGCAGCGCTGTACAGGGAATATTACTCCCAGTTATTATATACTGTAGCGCACGCATATTCTGCAGCGCTGTACAGGGAATATTACTACCAGTTATTATATAGCGCACACATATTCCGCAGCGCTGTACAGGCAATATTACTACCAGTTATTATATACTGTAGCGCACGCATATTCTGCAGCGCTGTACAGGGAATATTACTACCAGTTATTATATAGCGCACACATATTCCGCAGCGCTGTACAGGGAATATTACTACCAGTTATTATATACTGTAGCGCACGCATATTCTGCAGCGCTGTACAGGGAATATTACTACCAGTTATTATATAGCGCACACATATTCCACAGCGCTGTACAGGTAATATTACTACCAGTTATTATATACTGTAGCGCACGCATATTCTGCAGCGCTGTACAGGGAATATTACTACCAGTTATTATATAGCGCACACCTATTCCGCAGCGCTGTACAGGGAATATTACTACCAGTTATTATATAGCGCACACATATTCCGCAGCGCTGTACAGGGAATATTACTACCAGTTATTATATACTGTAGCGCACGCATATTCTGCAGCGCTGTACAGGGAATATTACTACCAGTTATTATATAGCGCACACATATTCCGGAGCGCTGTACAGGGAATATTACTACCAGTTATTATATAGCGCACACATATTCCGCAGCGCTGTACAGGGAATATTACTCCCAGTTATTATATACTGTAGCGCACACATATTCTGCAGCGCTGTACAGGGAATATTACTACCAGTTATTATATAGCGCACACATTTTCCGCAGCGCTGTACAGGGAATATTACTACCATTTATTATATACTGTAGCGCACGCATATTCTGCAGCGCTGTACAGGGAATATTACTACCAGTTATTATATAGCGCACACATATTCCGCAGCGCTGTACAGGTAATATTACTACCAGTTATTATATACTGTAGCGCACGCATATTCTGCAGTGCTGTACAGGGAATATTACTACCAGTTATTATATAGCGCACACATATTCCGCAGCGCTGTACAGGGAATATTACTACCAGTTATTATATAGCGCACACATATTCCGCAGCGCTGTACAGGGAATATTACTACCAGTTATTATATAGCGCACACATATTCTGCAGCGCTGTACAGGGAATATTACTCCCAGTTATTATATAGCGCACACATATTCTGCAGCGCTGTACAGGGAATATTACTCCCAGTTATTATATAGCGCACACATTTTCCGCAGCGCTGTACAGGGAATATTACTACCATTTATTATATACTGTAGCGCACGCATATTCTGCAGCGCTGTACAGGGAATATTACTACCAGTTATTATATAGCGCACACATATTCCGCAGCGCTGTACAGGTAATATTACTACCAGTTATTATATACTGTAGCGCACGCATATTCTGCAGTGCTGTACAGGGAATATTACTACCAGTTATTATATAGCGCACACATATTCCGCAGCGCTGTACAGGGAATATTACTACCAGTTATTATATAGCGCACACATATTCCGCAGCGCTGTACAGGGAATATTACTACCAGTTATTATATAGCGCACACATATTCTGCAGCGCTGTACAGGGAATATTACTCCCAGTTATTATATAGCGCACACATATTCCGCAGCGCTGTACAGGGAATATTACTACCAGTTATTATATAGCGCACACATATTCCGCAGCGCTGTACAGGGAATATTACTACCAGTTATTATATAGCACACACATATTCCGCAGCGCTGTACAGGGAATATTACTACCAGTTATTATATAGCGCACACATATTCCGCAGTGCTGTACAGGGAATATTACTACCAGTTATTATATAGCGCACACATATTCCGCAGCGCTGTACAGGGAATATTACTACGAGTTATTATATAGCGCACACATATTCCGCAGCGCTGTACAGGGAATATTACTACCAGTTATTATATAGCACACACATATTCCGCAGCGCTGTACAGGAAATATTACTACCAGTTATTATATAGCGCACACATATTCCGCAGAGCTGCACAGGGAATATTACTCCCAGTTTTTATATAGCGCACACATATTCCACAGCGCTGTACAGGGAATATTACTCCCAGTTATTATATAGCGTACACATATTCCGCAGCGCTGTACAGGGAATACTACTACCAGTTATTATATAGCGCACACATATTCCGCAGAGCTGCACAGGGAATATTACTCCCAGTTATTATATAGCGCACACATATTCTGCAGCACTGTACAGGGAATATTACTACCAGTTATTATATAGCGCACACATATTCTGCAGCGCTGTACAGGGAATATTACTACCAGTTATTATATAGCGCACACATATTCCGCAGAGCTGCACAGGGAGTAGTTGAACATTCACATCAGTCCCTGCCCCCAGTGGAGCTTACACTCTATATTCCCTACCACATATACACGCACACAGACATTCTAGGGTTAATTTTGTCAGGAGCCAATGAGCCTACCATTAAATTTCTAGAGTGTGTGAGGAAGATGGAAAACCTGGAGGAAACCCACGCAAGCACTGGGAGAACATGCAAACTCTACACAGCCAACCAGAAATAAAAAAACTGTATCACTGTATTACTCACATGGGAAACATTAAGATGCACATTTATTAAGCATGAAGTCAGGGCCTGATATAAAAGGATTCTTATTGGACTAAATATATTATTATATTACTGAGGAAGACCGCAGCGGATATGGAGATACCTGCTTTGGTCCCTCCATGGTGCATTAGGGAGACACTTAGGGCCAAATGTAATAGAGTGAGAGTTTCAGAAAGTGAGAGGTTTTGGGAGAGTTTTCCCCTTTTTTTTAAAGTGGCAATCAATTACACTGCAAAACCAGGTTGATTGATTGCTGCTTTAAAAAACATGGGAAAACTCTCCCAAAATCTCTCACTTTCTGAAACTCTCACCCTATTACATTTGGCCCTTAATATTTGCAGGTCTCCCTGAAATCAGGGGGTGAAATGTAATAGGATGAGAGATTCAGAAGGTTAGAGATTTGGTAAGAAATTTCCAGTTTTTTGAAAGAGGCAATCATTTACACTGCAAAACATGAGATTTCTTACCAAATCTCTCACTTTCTGAATCTCTCATCCTATTACATTTCACCCCAGGTGTTTTCACGGGTGTGGTAAAGGAGCCCGACTGCCCTGTCTCAGACCCCCACAAGGTGGCCCTTGGGACCCCAAGTGTCGGGGTTTTAACAGTCAGGATTCCGACGTCGGTGTCATGACTGTACAGAATCCCGACTCTCTGTCAGCCATCCGGCACCCGTTTTCACAACATATTCTTCAAATATTGATAAATAAATCAGAGTTTCACTATAAAGACCCATACACAATAGACGATTCAATTTGTTTTGTGAGTGATATCGAGATAGTCAGATCTTCTGGGCCAACGACATAGCGCATACACACTGAACGATATTGTTCAGTGGCATCACCTTCCCCCTGCTGCTAGCATGCGTCATTGACGATATCGCTGAGAAAGGCCAAAATGAGCGATATCGTTTATAGTATCGCTCAGCGTGTATGGGACTTTACAGACAAGGTAAATACTGAAGCGAATAGGGTAACAGGTCAGCTGAATAAAATGACATTGACCTCTTTAAGCTTAACAATAACGGCGTACAGGTCAAGGAGAGGAATGTAGGACGTACAATTAAATAATAATAATATAATTGTAAATATTTCTAACGCTTCTCTCAGAGGGAAATCCATTCCTTACACCATGTCCTGTTGAGGATACTCAATGACAAGTGGTGGCAGCTCTTACCTCTGTGGAGGAGGGGCGCTGCCGCAATGCAGGCCCCTCCCGCCACTGCTGGTCCCCGCTGCAGGTCCCATTGTGGGACCAACGCATGCGCATTAGCTTCTTCGGTACTGCGCATCAGCTGGCCCCCAGCCTCTAGGGGATGCTTCGGCAGCAATATTCATGGTTCCGGGTCCAGCACATGCGCATTATCGTCCTCCCTACTGCGCATGCACAGAACCCATTTTTATGGACTGCAGTGTCGGATATTACCTGAGGGGGCTGCAGCCCTGCAGCCCATAGGTAAAAACCGCCACTGATGACAAGTATTGAGGAACCTCGGTTTTTACATAACCCCGCTGAGCAGATTGCAAAATATGTTTTCATATATACGGTTTCTTTTTTTACCTACTGGTTGCATAACATGAGAAATACGTTGGGACATCCAGACAGAATCCTCCACAAACCTACAATACACTCAGCATCCAGCCTGCATCTCTGAGCTGCTGCCTGGGCTGGAGTACAGATACGTAGGACCGTAATGTACCCAGGTGTGCCGGGTGTACATTCTTCACCTACGTCCTGGGGTCAGCGCTGTGTTATTCTGTACTGTGCACCAAATTAGGAATAGAGCTAGAAAAATGTGCGTCCTCAGACGGTGATCCACCCTGTTTCTGTACAGACGGTATTCAGGTTGTATAGAAAATACGTCGTAAATCAGTAGGAGCTGTTTACGCGATGTCCTCTACCCTCAGTAGGTGTGTTTGCCTTACAGGGACGCTGTGCTGATTTAGTTGTTGTGAGATGTGTACTGGACAAACACGGATACTCCTATGTCTGGGAGCATGTGCCTTATGAAACCTGCTTTTTCGTCATTGTCCCCAATTCTTCCCTCCTTAGCCTAGGGCAGAGGTCTGCGCCATTATTTTGGTGATTTCTGGTGATGGAAGAGAAATATAGGCCCTTATTCTAGTTCACTTGCAGAGGAAAATTCCTTCTGAAATGGACAAAACCATGTGCACTGCAGGGGGGCAGATGTAACAGAGTTAGATTTGGGTGAGTTATTTTGTTTCTGTGCAGGGAAAATACTGGCTGCTTTATTTTTACACTGCAATATAGATCTCACTTTGAAGTAAATCCCACCCATATCTAACTCTCTCTGCACATGTTACATCTGCCCCACCTGCAGTGCACATGGTTTTGTCCATTTGAGAAGGAATTTGCCTCGGAGAGTGAACGAGAATAAGGCCCACAGTCCGTAGGTGCAGGGTGTGTGGCATGGACTCCGTGCTTCATACAGCCAGCGCCGATAAGCCACTGCCCCTACCCACTTTCTGCATTTTGGAACTGACTGGGTCACTTTTGTGGTTCCTGTAGGTATTGCGCACAATGACAGTAGTCTAGTATCAGCCAATCCTAAGCCAGGTGGCGTCCACTGCATTCACGGGAGATTGCAGATGCCATTCAATTATTGCAGCAATAAGAAAGTAATGGACGAATGTACGCGGCTGCATTGAAAAGTAATGCCTCCATGGCTAGAAGTATTTTATTTGTGAGCACATTTGAACACCTTCTTTTGCAGATGATAACTCAGTTTATCCTCTATGTAATGCACTATTCACCTTTCAACGTAGTCCCCATCCCTTTTCACACACGTGCGCCAACGCTTGACGAGTCGGGCAAACCTGCCGAAGAAGAAAGCTGGTGGTTGTTGTCGACACCAGGACCGAGCGGCAACTTTCACCTAATTTATATCAAACTTATAGCCATGGAGGCATTACTTTTCTATCCAGCCTTGTATTAAAAGAAAACCATAATGTGACGATGATGTCACCTCTCCTCAGGGCGTGCTACTACACATTGGCGGACTGTGGACCAAGCACCATTGCTGGAGATGCTGAGGATGCCTTTTCCAGTAAATGTTGCTGTGTGTAGTCATACATCAAGGGGATACTTTATATTTGCAGGTATTCCCCCAAACGCAAAATAGAATATGGTTTGATAAACAGGCTCCTTAAAACGTACAGTGTGTTTCATGGGACCAATCTATGTAATCGTGGCCGTGTCTAGAGCTCAAGGGAGCCCTGCAGCTGAAGCACTACTGCAAAAATCCATCCGGGGCACTCCAGTGGCAGATCCAGGGGGTGGGTGTGGGATTGATGGGAGCGATTGCCCTCTGTCCCCTCCCCCAACAAGAAAAGTCTAGCTCCACCCCTAGGGCAGACACCCGGCCGCCTGCGTGGTGAGCCAGATCCAGTAGCCCTTTCTAAACATCATTTTGCATTAAAGTAATTTTTTATATTATATTTTTGTCTAATAATGAGACAGTCCTGTCTATATTACATGTGCCATCCTTGTGCAGCGCCGATCAGCATGCTCTCTCCTGCATACACTGCCCCCTGGCAGGGATCTCATGTGCCATCAGCAGCTGAAGTGTCTGTGGGCAGGCACATCCTCAGCTGACCTATGGTACAGTCTTGTAGCAGCGTACAGTACAAGTAAGGGGGATGACTGTAGAAGGTGCAGATGGCTAACCCGGTGTCAGTGACCGCTGACTAACATTCACGGTGTTCCTCCTCAGCACCAGGCCTGACCACAATGATACAGACATTTCTCTGCAAGTAAACAAGTCTGCAGTCCTCCTGTTATTAGCTGTGCAGCTCTGCAAGCCCACGTACACCGATTCCATAACCAGATCTACGTGGTTACAAACCACCCCCTCATTCGGACATATAAGGAGTACTAGAAAGAGCACAGAACCAAACAGAACTGCGTAATAACATCACAGCAAAGCGCCACACCTTGTGTGGGAAAGTAGGGCATGGATGGGGTTTCCAAATTTAAAACATTGGCCATTTTTGAGAATGGATCCCACGTTTTTTGGCACCGCACGCACTCCATAGCCAGAAACGCAGTTATGAGCGAGAGTCGTGCACCAACAGGCCACAGTTGGCGGCTGTAAGGTGCAATGAGGCATTTGCACGTACTGTAGTCCGAGTACAGAGAGAGCGAGACGACAGAACTATGAACTAGGAGAAGACGTGCACGGATGTGGAATTACACCAGCTTTCAGGTTTATCCGTGATACGGCTAGTGCAAGCGCGCACGAATAATGATGGCAGCCATGAAAGCAAAGGGCATAAGTGAATGTGCGCCATGTTTCCCTGGGTGTGCAGCATGTGGGGAGAATAACTCCTCCGCAGTCAGACAAGGGAGTATCTGTGTTTTATAGCCGCCAGAAAAGAGTAACCCTACAATACGTGTTTTCCAGTATAATCTTGAACATGTATTCGTCAGCTATGTATAAATTTAGCTTTCCTACTTATCTGCAATTAAAACACTTTCCCGAAAATTCCACTGAGGTTTAAAATTCCAACACAAACAATAGTTTCCATTACACGGGTGACCACTGAATGTGTTATTGTGATTGTGCCAGGCACCCGTAGGTTAGAAGACAATACACAGGATTGTATAATACACACCTTTGTGGATTAGCACCTGTGCACGTTTAGTAGGAGAGCCCACAGTCTGCAGTGATTCAGGGTGACGTGATGCGCGAGGCTGCGCTTGCAGGTATTAGAACGCTGGAGATTCCGCACCTGGGCTCGGTGTCACCTAAACCTGCAGGAAATGTACAGTGTAATCTGTCACCAGATTTGTGGTAACTATAAAGGGTGTGTGTTTTGTGAATATAAAGTTCTTGCAGAGTTGGAGTTTTGCGCTGTTTCTGGCAAAATACGCCATTTTGCACTGCGCACATGCGCTTGCTGTATGAAATGATGCAGATCCGCAGGAGGACCATCTATGACATATTACATACATGATTACATGTATGTGTTCATGTGCTAAGCAAAACCCCTCCCCCTTACTTGTTCTCAAAATAGGAAAAACCATGCTGCACTGCAGGGTGGCAGATGTAACATGTGCAGAGAGAGAGTTAGATGTGGGTGGGTGTGTACAAAGTACAAACACAAATCTAAATGGCAGGGTAAAAATAAAGCAGCCAGTATTTACTCTGCACAGAAAAAAAAATAACTCCCCCAAATCTAACTGCACTTTCTGAAGCCATTGCTAAAAAAAATGGGAAGTGGCACCGAAAGGAGGGGGGCAAGATGTGTGGCATGGTATACTGGCTTTGGGTGCATCGCGTCCTGCCCAGGCCCACCCTTAACACATAGGCCATGTGGATAGAACCATCCCAATGCCAGGGTCGTAAGCATTAAACCATGGTTAGAGCGCCAGTCTCCTGAACTTGACCCATGACCTGAGATTCCAAGAATCTGCATTGGGATGATTTCGGCTGGGGTAGTTGGGGACAGCTCTGTGACATCACTGTATGAGAATGAGTTGCAATGAGGTAGCATAATGCTGCATAACCACTTCAGAGGTGTACACGTCTGCTGTCACAGAGACTGCAATCCAGCCCAAACGGTAACCCATGATATATGTGTACTCCAGCCCCATTGTGACAGCTACAGTCCTGCTACTTCTCCCATGATCAACGTCAATGCACCCCGGCGACATCATAAACAGCAATTCATGGTTCACATGCTGGTTACATGGACAACTCTGCGTGTACTGTGGCATAAGGGACACTCATGGACAAAGGTTTTTGTATTCTAAATGTTGAAATGGATCCAAACAAGTGTCCACATAATGTGTCTTTTATTCATTTGTCACTTTTTGAAGGGAAAAGGGGAAGGGGAATAGTGACCGGTGCACAGGTAAGTATTAGAGAAAATAATGACCTACTGTATGATAATATAAATGTTCCACAATAACCGCTGTACATCATGAGGAATAACCCCTGTGTATTTAGGAGTGTGGAGGTGCGCCCTAGAGAGTGGCTATAGTTGCAAAGAGGAAGAAGGAAAGACTCTCTGTTGTCAGGGGCACTCTTGTACTACAGATTACTCAAGGTAATCTCTGCATGTAATGATTGGTCGTTAAGAAAAGTATGGCGAGGTACACACTATCTCACCTGTCACTTGGATAGTATTTTTACAGATAAAGGTCTCTCAAAAGAGAGTGGACATCTGTGAGATGGGAAGCAGTACCAATGGTATTTTGCTAACAGTTGGGTAATTAATTCTAGTTCACAGTGTATAGGGGAGACTGGGGGACCCTGTATAGGGTTCCCTCAGTTCTCCTCTTAGGAGTGAGTTTATTAAAATATAGCTTTTAATCAAATACCTTTAAAAAATTGGACTAGACAGACATGTAACAAACTTAGACACACATACATGTATGACATGAAAAAAGAAAGACAGTCTGCATTGGTTTGTCTCCGTGGCTGCAAATCTGGTGCCGTCACTCCTCTGTGAATCCAAATGAGGAGATTCAGTGGTGGCTAGTATTCCACAGTGTATCTCCCCCAATCTACCACCAAAGGCAAGGTGGTATATCTATTGGTTAGTCTAGTAGAGTTTGTATTTGCAACAATTTTGCTACTTTGTTCACTTGGTGGAGAGGAGACCAATTGTCAAGTGTGTCTCTAGAGACACACTTGAGACACACTACTAGAGACACACTTGACAATTGGTCTCCTCTCCACCAAGTGAACAAAGTAGCAAAATTGTTGCAAATACAAACTCTACTAGACTAACCAATAGATATACCACCTTGCCTTTGGTGGTAGATTGGGGGAGATACACTGTGGAATACTAGCCGCAACTGAATCTCCTCATTTGGATTCACAGAGGAGTGACGGCACCAGATTTGCAGCCACGGAGACAAACCAATGCAGACTGTCTTTCTTTTTTCATGTCATACATGTATGTGTGTCTAAGTTTGTTACATGTCTGTCTAGTCCAATTTTTTAAAGGTATTTGATTAAAAGCTATATTTTAATAAACTCACTCCTAAGAGGAGAACTGAGGGAACCCTATACAGGGTCCCCCAGTCTCCCCTATACACTGTGAACTAGAATTAATTACCCAACTGTTAGCAAAATACCATTGGTACTGCTTCCCATCTCACAGATGTCCACTCTCTTTTGAGAGACCTTTATCTGTAAAAATACTATCCAAGTGACAGGTGAGATAGTGTGTACCTCGCCATACTTTTCTTAACTACCAATCATTACATGCAGAGATTACCTTGAGTAATCTGTAGTACAAGAGTGCCCCTGACAACAGAGAGTCTTTCCTTCTTCCTCTTTTATTCATTTGTAACAGCCTCACAAGACTCACACTGCAGTCAGCCTCTAAAGTATGGATCATGGCGCAGCGTTGGTGTTGTACCGGTGGCGGAGCATGCGCAGCCATTACTGGAAGGCTGTGGAGAGGATTCCCAGGAACAGAGCTTTTCACATTTTTGGATCAGCTGAATGCAATAATGCATTTTGGAGCAATTATCGTGAAAAACTGCTCCAAATCCTTAATCTTAAGCATTTCTTAAGTAACCAGATCACATTTCCCACACTTATATTGGGAAATACGATATGGCCAGAATAAAAAAAAAAACACTGCAGTGAGCTCCGTCATATCACGGTGAGCTCGGTACTATCGCGGTGAGCTCCGTCATATTGCGGTGAGCTCCGTCATATCGGGGTGAGCTCCGTCATATCGGGGTGAGCTCCGTCATATCGCGGTGAGCGCCGTCATATCGGGGTGAGCGCCGTCATATCGCGGTGAGCGCCGTCATATCGCGGTGAGCGCCGTCATATCGCGGTGAGCTCCGTCATATCGCGGTGAGCTCCGTCATATCGCGGAGAGCCAGCTTCAGCTCGGGGATCACTGTGATATGCCTGTCCTGTACAGCTTTCTCTGGACCTAAGCAGATCAGCTGTGTGTGTATGATGGACCCAGCCAGTGTGATCAGCTGTGTGTGTATGGACCCGGCCAGTGTGATCATCTGTGTGTGTGTGTGTGTGTGTGTGTGTGTGTGCATGTGTGTGTGTATGGACCCAGCAAGTGTGATGGACCCAGCAAGTGTGATCAGCTGTGTGTGTGTGTATATGATGGACCTGGCCAGTGTGATCAGCTGTGTGTCCCCGATGGACCCGGCCAGTGTGATCAGCTGTGTGTGTGTGTGTGTGTGTGTGTGCATGTGTGTGTGTGTGTATGGACCCAGCAAGTGTGATCAGCTGTGTGTGTGGACCCAGCAAGTGTGATCAGCTGTGTGTGTGTGTGTGTGTATGATGGACCTGGCCAGTGTGATCAGCTGTGTGTCCCCGATGGACCTGGCCAGTGTGATCAGCTGTGTGTGTCATGGACCCGGCCAGTGTGATCAGCTGTGTGTGTGCCCGATGGACTCGGCCAGTGTGATCAGCTGTGGGTGTGTGTCTGATGGAACCGGCCAGTGTGTGCAGCTGTGTGGATCTGATGGAACCGGCCAGTGTGATCAGCTGTGTGTGTCCGATGGACCCGGCCAGTGTGATCAGCTGTGTGTGTCCGATGGACCCGGCCAGTGTGATCAGCTGTGTGTGTCCGATGGACCCGGCCAGTGTGATCAGCTATGTGTGTGTCTGATGGACCAAAGCAGCACCAAAATATTCCCTTATAATGCTGCAGGGTTTTCGTGTTATTTTTAAAAACAAGAACCTGAATGTAACGTTGGCACGGTCAGACGTACTAGTGTCTGCTTGCTTACATGTAGGAGTTAAAGTTCGTGGTTATTTCATGGAATTTAGTGAAAGACAACTCAGACATGAGCTCCCAGAAATGCGCCTGTCTAGATAAGGGTGCAGGCCTGTGGTTGGTAGTAGGTTGTTTGTTGGTATCAGCTATGTCTGGTATTGTAATGTCATCTTGGGATAATAGAAGGGATGTGTCATTCAGAAATGTAGATTAGATATAATTTACATACCTGAGAGTTTCGCTTTTTTTTTCTGTTGATAAAACATTTCATAGCCCTAAGGCCCCTTTCACACGCACACTGGCAGCCGCCGGGCAGCAAAACCCTGCACGGCCAAGAAGCCGCGCAGTGCACAGTAGTTAACAATGGACAGCATGGTGTCCATTCACACGGGACGGTCACGGCCGGGCTGCCCGGTTGCAGCCGGATGCCACCATTGGAAAGGACGGCTGTGGCCATCCCGACCATTGTAAACTTCTGTGTACGGGACAGTTTCTTGGCCGTGCGGCGTTTCGCCGCCTGGTGACAGCCGGAGTGTGTGAAACCACCCTAATTGAGTTTTAGGCACCGGACAGCCTGTGTAAGCTGAAGCTAACTGACCATCAGAATGGACACATTCCACCCAAATCCAACTCTCCCTGCACAAGTTACATCTGCCCCATTTGCAGAGCAGCACTGTTATTTCCTCTTCCTTACTTTGGGGGTTATTTAGACCTCATCACTGGGCTGCAAATTTACAGCCTGGCCGATAATCGATGGACTGTGCGTTGCCAACCTGCTATAAAATCCAATGTCTTATTTAATTGCAAGCCGTTCACAAGTTGCATGACAGGAAACCGGTGTTTGGGGCTGGTAACCGTGTCTTCTGCGAGTGTCAGGGAAGACGCAGGCGTGTCCAGGCCTTATCAAGGATGGTCTGTGACATCAGTGCTGGCCCTGATCAGCCTGATTATATCACAGCCATTGAGTTAATTCTGGGCTATGCACAGACGGCACACACTGGGGAATTATTCCATGGTGAGCGGCTGTTATCGGGGAGTGTCAGGGAATACACAGGCGTGTCCACGTGTATAAGGGGAAGTCATGTGACATCAGCTCTACCCCCGATCAGCCTGATTCTATCACAGCTGCTGAGTAAGTCCTAGGATACGCAGAGACTGCACACACTGGGGAATCATTCCATGGTGAGCGGCTGTTATTTGGGAGTGTCAGGTATTACCAAAGCGTGGTCAGGTGTATGAGGAGAAGTCATGTGACATAAGCTCCGCCCCCGATCAGCCTGGTTCTAGCACAGCCACTGAGTAAGTCCTGGTCTACACACACACTGGGGAATCATTACATGGTGAGCGGCTGTTATCTGGGAGTGTCAGGTAATACGCAGGCGTATCCAGATATATGGGGAAGTCATGTGATGTCAGCTCCGCCCCCGATCAGCCTGATTCTATCCATACTTGCCTACTTTTGAAAACTAGTTTCAGGGATATTATAGTTGGTAATAGAATTTTGCACAGCTCCCCATTGAGGGGGTGTCATGCTCCACCCACAGGGCGTATATAGTTCCATATATGAGAGATTGTGAAAAGAGATTGTGAACGTGGCACCTAGAAGTGTGGGTGGGTACTGCTACATCTGATAGGAATTTTTTATTATCACTTATATCCAAATGTACTGTAGCTGAGCCCCAAAGCAGTCAGGGCCAGATGCAATAAGCTTAAAAAGTGATAAAATGGAGAGTGATAAAAAGCCCTTCAATCAGCTCCTACCTGCCATGTCACAGACTGTGTTTAAAAATGTCAGGCAGGAGCTGATTGGTTGGTTGTTTATCACTCTCCATTTTATCACTTTTGAAGCTTAGTGCATCTGGCCCTTAAGAGTAACATTGTTCATTCTAGCCCCCGCTATCATTGAATACCCATGCAGTTCCTCTTTTCTGCCTGGGGTGTCGCTGTCTGTTGTGGTGTTTCTAGCACAAGTCTGGTTTGCATATCAGTGCTGATATACCGACCACACTAAGCTAGAAGCACTACAGCAGACAGCGACACCCTAAGCAGGGAAGAGGAACTGCATGGGTATTCAAATATGGCGGGTGCTAGAATGAACACGAAGTAAGAGTTACTATACTTGCTAAAGTGCTGGAAAATGGCGCTGATGATTCAATGTGAATGTATCTATCTCATTCCTTTTTTCCCCAAAAAAATGTAACAGCATACCTCCCAACAGTCACCATGCCCGTGGGAATAATTTTCGGGGACGTCCCTCCTGCCTTTCGGCAGTGTCCCCCGTCAGCTGCTGAGCAGAGCTAGAGAGCACAGCGTCTATTCCCGCATTCCTCACAGAGCCTCTGGGCCATGCCCCCACAGTGTACAAAAGGGGGCGTGGCCTCGTGGGAAAGACACAACCATAAGCCACACCCCCAAATTGGGAACACATGCCTGTGTCCCTCTTTACGGACACAACAAGTTGGGAGATATATAACAGTGTAACATGGGCTAGGTGAAATGAGGGAGATAGCTAGACTAATGAGGGAGAGAGGGAGATTGCTGCTATTTCAGGGAGTCTCCTGTAGAACGCAGGAGGGGAGGCAACTATGATTCTATCGCAGCCGCTGAGTAAGTCCTGGGCTATGCACAGACTGCACACACTGGGAATCATCATATGGTGATATCTGCAATATCTGTTACATTCAGGGAAACCCTAAGATTTGCATAAATAAGGTTATAAGTGCTGGTATATCTTTAGAGGTGCACATGTGGCACCCACTTTATCTGGCAGCATGTGCTACACTACGCTAACTGGCATAGTACTTACTCCACAAAGGGCCCTAGTGTTACCTTACAACCAGAATAATTCTACAAGACAAAGGCAGAGATTAGTGGAGGTTACAGGAAGAGACGCACGAACCAATAAAAGTTCTGAAAGTTGTCAAACCACTTTAAACTTTCCACCCTGCCTTCCCATGACCTCCCATTAGCATCTAACCCCGCCTCCAATGCCCTCCAGTCAGAGCAGACAGTGCCAGCAATCTGGCCTTGGCACAGCTAACCTGGTAAATATGCTCCTGTAAATCAGTGGCAAATCCAGAACGCCATCAAAGGGAAATGCACCTAATTTATTGCAAGGCTTTTTCTTTAACCTTTCTGTAAGTTTTCAGCTAAACAGATCAGCACTTTGTGCAATGAGAAAATCCCATTTTTCTCTGCATACTGCTGGACAGAGATAATGTATCAGCTCCTCACTGAGCTGATTGGCTGCTACTTTATCTCTCTCCAAGTCTCAGTACATAGACCCCAGAGTCACCAGACATGTGTTATGATTACTCACACTTCTAGCGATCTCTGTCCTGCCGTTAGCGCTTCAGCCTAGTGCTAATGTAATACAGCATGACTACTGATGGGAGCATTGCACCAAAGGCATGATATTGTTAAACGTTGACAGTACATTCCAGTACAGCGCGCCCACATGAAACAGCGACGGGACTGGTGAGTAACATATAGCAATATCCATAGAGGTTAGTGGCCAAATAAAGAAAAAACTCAGATTAGCAGGTTCCTGCAGTACTTCACCACTACAGTTCTCTCTGAAGGCGAAATTATTAACAGAAGAAGAAGAAGATGCCCCTGGTAAAATCATCCAAAAAGTAAATACATTTTCCCCTTAGTCTCCAGTGAAAAATACCCCCCCCCCCCCGTCCCGGAGGTGACATTGCAGAACCCTTTCTATTTCTGATAAACCAAATAGTTACAGAGTAATAAACAGCTGTCAGATATGAGGGTGTCCCAGTACATATATAGACCACCATGGGAGAGTTCCAGCACATATAGGCCACCATGGGAGTGTCCTCAGCACATACAGACGACCATGGGAGTGTCCTCAGCACATACAGACCATCATGGTAGTGTCCTCAGTACATAAAGACCACCATGGGAGTGACACAGCACATATAGACCACCATGGGAGTGTCCTCAGGACATGCAGACCACCATGGCAGTGTCCTCAGGACATGCAGACCACCATGGCAGTGTCCTCAGGACATACAGACCACCATGGGCGTGTCCTCAGCACATATAGACCACCATGGGAGAGTCCCATCACATATAGACCACCATGGGAGTGTCCTCAGGACATGCAGACCACCATGGGAGTGTCCTCAGGACATACAGACCACCATGGACGTGTCCTCAGCACATATAGACCACCATGGGAGAGTCCCAGCACATACAGACCACCCTGGGAGAGTCCCAGCACATACAGACCACCATGGGAGTGTCCTCAGGACATACAGACCACCATGGGAGTGTCCTCAGTGTATACAGACCACCATGGGAGTGTCCTCAGTGCATACAGACCACCCTGGGAGAGTCCCAGCACATATAGACCACCATGGGAGTGTCCTCAGCACATACAGACCACCATGGGAGTGTCCTCAGGACATACAGACCACCATGGGAGTGTCCTCAGCACATACAGACCACCATGGGAGTGTCCTCAGGACATACAGACCACCATGGGAGTGTCCTCAGCAAATATAGACCACCATGGGAGTGTCCTCAGCACATACAGACCACCATGGGAGTGTCCTCAGGACATACAGACCACCATGGGAGTGTCCTCAGCACATACAGACCACCATGGGAGTGTCCTCAGGACATACAGACCACCATGGGAGTGTCCTCAGGACATACAGACCACCATGGGAGTGTCCTCAGGACATACAGACCACCATGGGAGTGTCCTCAGCAAATATAGACCACCATGGGAGTGTCTTTAGGACATACAGACCACCATGGAAGTGTCCACAGCACATATAAACCACTACGGGAGTGTCCTCTGCATATATAGACCACTATGGGAGTGTCCCAGAATGTAAAGGAAGCCGTGCCATTAGCATACAACTATACATTATAGTACACGCATTAAAGCCTCATAACGTCATCGCTATTTCCAGAACCATTTGGGTGACTCAGCTGCCTGATAGTCACTTTAGGATTATGCAAATCAAGCAACAGCAGGGAAAGGAGAGTTTAGGCAAGGCTGGTGACGGAAAAGGAAAAGTCAAATAAGAAATTGGTCCGGGCTCCTTATTATGTAATCAGAGATAAGGGCTAGAATGCAGACACGAGAACTTTGACCCAGATTAGAGGAGAATGAGGCAGCTGGAGGAGCCTTGTCTGAGTTATCAGCTGGAATGGGGCAGTTGGCCAAGTCTTGATTGCTAAATCAGGAAATAGGATTAAGACCAAGCGAGGTGCACCACTCTGGATAAAGCAACAATTAGTAAGGTTCTACGTGGAAGAGGGTTCTGCAAATGGAAGTCATTTCTGGTATCCATATGTCAACCTTTTCCTGCAGACCTAGACATTGTCCCATTTCCCAATAAATTGTTGGAGTCCTTGTTCTCCAAGCCTCATTGTAAAGGTTAATATTCCCTGTTATGCAGACTTCTGGGTTCCTTAAAAGATATAGGATCCTCACAGTTTCAGATATAACTATAGAATACATAGTAATCGTTCTGAAGAATACCATCACCCACTTCATGACATCCACCATAACCACCAAGACCAACCCAAAGACAGGACCCAAACCAGCTAACATCCCATATCCACTTTCCAACACATCAGCCCTGACAGACTCCTACAGTAGTGACCGGATTGTCTGTCTTTGGCCCCGCCCCCCATCGACAGCAGGTTGCCTGTGGTCATCCCCTGACACTCATGTTGATGATTCTGCAGTGGAAGAAGTTAGTTTGCCTAGCTGCAACTTAGCCATCTGAATGTATCTCTGTCAGAGGTTTGTAAGTTCCTCTTTGGGACTTTTACTGTTTATTTATATTGTGCGTTGATAGTAAAAGTGGTGATCAGGCAAAAAAAAGAACAAAAAAACAGATTACATTCAGATCTTATTTATCGACATGTTATAATGTATGCAAATATAGCTGACCCCAATGTTAGTGTTGTATGCAAACATGACCGTAAATGGCCCAGCCGAAACCAGGTAGTTTGGGGTCACCAATACGGACTATGTTGCACACTTCTGTTTGCAGGCATGTATAATATTTATCATGTTTGCAGAGAACGTACGGGGCAAATG
This sequence comes from Crinia signifera, assembly GCF_055691185.1. Classification (NCBI taxonomy): domain Eukaryota; kingdom Metazoa; phylum Chordata; class Amphibia; order Anura; family Myobatrachidae; genus Crinia; species Crinia signifera. The sequence goes on from NC_139227.1 coordinate 48,046,064, forward strand.
AACGATGCAAATATTTTATAAGCAGAAGTTTGTAGTAAAGCAGATGCTCTGGAGGGAAGTGCTACTTGGTGAGGTGGGCAATTGAACCAAGGTATAGTATGTCAGCAAGCTGCAAGGGTTTGTTGGTAGAAGGGAGATGTTCTGCAGGTTTCTAAAGTCATTATTTGCTATTTACTAACACAAAGATGAGGTGTTCTGCAAATTAACATTTGGTTCCTCTAAGAAACATGCCCCACTTGTGGAGATAGACCAGCTGCCAATGTATGCAGAGACCTGCTGGCAGACTGGCATGCAGCATCTCTCTGCCCTATGGATTCTGCTGCCTACTGAGGAACAAAAGAAACAGACAGAGGCCTGTGTTACCTGATTGTAAATACTCTGCAATACCAGGCACTTGGTCCCACAAGGCACAGGATCACTGGGCATCACTGGGTCTGCGCTCTGCGGCAGCCACTGAGAGTCTGTCTGCGCTCTGCGGCAGCCACTGAGAGTCTGTCTGCGCTCTGCGGCAGCCACTGCGAGTCTGTCTGCGCTCTGCGGCAGCCACTGCGAGTCTGTCTGCGCTCTGCGGCAGCCACTGCGAGTCTGTCTGCGCTCTGCGGCAGCCACTGCGAGTCTGTCTGCGCTCTGCGGCAGCCACTGCGAGTCTGTCTGCGCTCTGCGGCAGCCACTGCGAGTCTGTCTGCGCTCTGCGGCAGCCACTGCGAGTCTGTCTGCGCTCTGCGGCAGCCACTGCGAGTCTGTCTGCGCTCTGCGGCAGCCACTGCGAGTCTGTCTGCGCTCTGCGGCAGCCACTGCGAGTCTGTCTGCGCTCTGCGGCAGCCACTGCGAGTCTGTCTGCGCTCTGCGGCAGCCACTGCGAGTCTGTCTGCGCTCTGCGGCAGCCACTGCGAGTCTGTCTGCGCTCTGCGGCAGCCACTGCGAGTCTGTCTGCGCTCTGCGGCAGCCACTGCGAGTCTGTCTGCGCTCTGCGGCAGCCACTGCGAGTCTGTCTGCGCTCTGCGGCAGCCACTGCGAGTCTGTCTGCGCTCTGCGGCAGCCACTGCGAGTCTGTCTGCGCTCTGCGGCAGCCACTGCGAGTCTGTCTGCGCTCTGCGGCAGCCACTGCGAGTCTGTCTGCGCTCTGCGGCAGCCACTGCGAGTCTGTCTGCGCTGTATGGCAGCCACTGCGATTCTGTCTGCGCTGTATGGCAGCCACTGCGATTCTGTCTGCGCTGTATGGCAGCCACTGCGATTCTGTCTGTGCTGTATTGCAGCCACCGCGATTCTGTCTGTGCTGCATGGCAGCCACTGCAATTCTGTCTGCGCTGCATGGCAGCCACTGCAATTCTGTCTGCGCTGTATGGCAGCCACTGCAATTCTGTCTGCGATGTATGGCAGCCACTGCAATTCTGTCTGTGCTGTATGGCAGCCACTGTGATTCTGTCTGCGCTGTATGGCAGCCACTGCGATTCTGTCTGTGCTGTATGGCAGCCACTTTGATTCTGTCTGTGCTGTATGGCAGCCACTGTGATTCTGTCTGTGCTGTATGGCAGCCACTGCAATTCTGTCTATGCTGTATGGCAGCCAATGTAATTCTGTTGGTGCTGTATGGCAGCCACTGCAATTCTGTCTGCGCTGTATGGCAGCCACTGCAATTCTGTCTGCGCTGTATGGCAGCCACTGCAATTCTGTCTGCGCTGTATGGCAGCCACTGCAATTCTGTCTGCGCTGTATGGCAGCCACTGCAATTCTGTCTGCGCTGTATGGCAGCCACTGCAATTCTGTCTATGCTGTATGGCAGCCACTGCAAGTCTGTCTATGCTGTATGGCAGCCAATGTAATTCTGTCTGTGCTGTATGGCAGCCACTGCAATTCTGTCTGCGCTGTATGGCAGCCAATGCAATTCTGTCTGTGCTGTATGGCAGCCACTGTGATTCTGTCTGCGCTGTAGGGCAGCCACTGCAATTCTGTCTGCGCTGTATGGCAGCCACTGCAATTCTGTCTGCCCTGTATGGCAGCCACTGCAATTCTGTCTGCGCTGTATGACAGCCACTGTGATTCTGTCTGTGCTGTATGACAGCCACTGCGATTCTGTCTGTATGGCAGCCACTGCAATTCTGTCTGCGCTGTATGGCAGCCACTGCAATTCTGTCTGGGCTGTATGGCAGCCACTGCAATTCTGTCTGCGCTGTATGACAGCCACTGTGATTCTGTCTGTGCTGTATGGCAGCCACTGCAAGTCTGTCTATGCTGTATGGCAGCCAATGTAATTCTGTCGGTGCTGTATGGCAGCCACTGCGATTCTGTCTGTGCTGCATGACAGTCATTGAGATGCTATATGAGTTATTATGGATACTGGGATGCTGTTTGCTGCATGGTGCTGGGAGGTGTATGGCCATTGAGAAATAATGCTTGGTCATGTGTGTCCAATCATGTCAGTGAGTTTTCTGCCATTCATTGCTGTCCTAATAAGCTAGTGACTGTGAAAGGGAGTCTTCCAAACTGCTCTCCCCTACCCACTGTGGGACACTAATGCCCACACAGGTGGCACAGCACTAGCAGGACAATACTAATAATACAGGCCTGTCCCAGGAAAGTGTAATAATGGGAACACGCAAATAGCCTGCTGCTGCTGCTCATTGTCCCTGACATTCTGTAACCCTTCTGCATATAACTCTGGCACATAGTGAGGAGAAAACAAGACAAACTCCAAGGAGAAGTGACCTGGAGGGGACCTTGGATCTATAAAACCAGCCCAGAGCTAGAATCTGCAGTGGTGACAGGGAACTGGGGCCTCTGATGAGAAGCAGATTTCACTTTTGGAATGAATTTTGGCAATGCCTGGTCATCTGCGAGTCTGCGCCATACATCACTTACAGTATAAATCAAAGTCTTCTTCCCAGCATATCACTGAGGCCAGATAACCAGGGACATTTGCACTGGATGTCAAGGTAATTAGAACAATCTCAGAGGCCAAAAAGTTAGTTAAATGAGACTAACGATTTGTTCTAGTTTGTGCGCATGGTCTCCATTGCTTCCACACTCCATGTGAGAGAGAATGACCCCTTGGCAAGTAAGCGGACTCCATCCAGACCGTGTAAGCCAAACGTGGCGATGAGGTCAGTGGTGCGACGCGCTTGGCTGCTGGAACATTTACTGGAACTGACGCACTGCTTTTACAGCAGATCTGTAAGTCCCAGTGGAAACGATCTGGGTTTTTATTGAACCCTTAAATTGCTTTTCTATGGCACAAACATAATTGTGACACCCAATGGACTGTTTCCTACAGTCCGAATTGTTAATAAATACACATATCAGGTGATAGAATTGGGGCGATGACCTGCAGAGTGCGGAATGCACAAATCAGACAGCGGCGGAGGCAACGGGTAATCATTACAGCAATCGCAGATGCTTTAAATACAACAACATACAAGAAAACCCGAATATATCCCCCGACGACACTGGAAAGATTTTGATCCCGCAACACGGCAGAATTATCACTGCGAAAGTTATTTCTGACAAAGTGGCAGACTCGACAGGCCAAATGGATCTGGTCTGCTGCTGAATTCTATAGGTGTGTGCCGGATCAGTGGGAGACGGTGTGTGCCGGGTCAGTGGGAGACGGTGTGTGCCGGGTCAGTGGGATACGAAGTGAGCAGTGTCAGTGGGATACGATGTGAGCAGTGTCAGTGGGATACGATGTGAGCAGTGTCAGTGGGATACAGTGTGAGCGGTGTCAGTGGGATAAAGTGTGAGCGGTGTCAGTGGGATACAGTGTGAGCGGTGTCAGTGGGATACAGTGTGAGCGGTGTCAGTGGGATACAGTGTGTTACCTGTGAGGTGTCAGTGGGATACGGTGTGTTACCTGTGAGCTGTCAGTGGGATGGGGTACTGACTGTATAATGGCAGAGTGTGTGGGTACTTTCTGTGTAGTTCGAGTACTGGTGAATGTATCAAGCGTCCGCCTCTCCACTATAGCTACTTGTCAGATAACAGTCATAGATGGCTGACAGGAATGGTGGCCTCTTCTGCTATCTGCTGGGGAGAGCAGTCAGTCATAGGTGGCCTCTTCTGACTACTCTCCCCAGCAGATAGCAGAAGAGGCGACCATTCCCGTCAGCCACCTATGACTGACTACTCTCCCCAGCAGATAGCAGAAGAGGCGACCATTCCCGTCAGCCACCTATGACTGACTACTCTCCCCAGCAGATAGCAGAAGAGGCGAACATTCCCATCAGCCACCTATGACTGACTACTCTCCCCAGCAGATAGCAGAATAGGCGACTATTCCCGTCAGCCACCTATGACTGACTACTCTCCCCAGCAGATAGCAGAAGAGGCGAACATTCCCATCAGCCACCTATGACTGACTACTCTCCCCAGCAGATAGCAGAATAGGCGACCATTCCCGTCAGCCACCTATGACTGACTACTCTCCCCAGCAGATAACAGAAGAGGCGACCATTCCCATCAGCCACCTATGACTGACTACTCTCCCCTGCAGATAACAGAAGAGGCGAACATTCCCGTCAGCCACCTATGACTGACTACTCTCCCCAGCAGATAACAGAAGAGGCGACCATTCCCGTCAGCCACCTATGACTGACTACTCTCCCCAGCAGATAACAGAAGAGGCGACCATTCCCATCAGCCACCTATGACTGACTACTCTCCCCAGCAGATAGCAGAATAGGCGACTATTCCCGTCAGCCACCTATGACTGACTACTCTCCCCAGCAGATAGCAGAAGAGGCGAACATTCCCATCAGCCACCTATGACTGACTACTCTCCCCAGCAGATAGCAGAATAGGCGACCATTCCCGTCAGCCACCTATGACTGACTACTCTCCCCAGCAGATAACAGAAGAGGCGACCATTCCCATCAGCCACCTATGACTGACTACTCTCCCCTGCAGATAACAGAAGAGGCGAACATTCCCGTCAGCCACCTATGACTGACTACTCTCCCCAGCAGATAACAGAAGAGGCGACCATTCCCGTCAGCCACCTATGACTGACTACTCTCCCCAGCAGATAACAGAAGAGGCGACCATTCCCGTCAGCCACCTATGACTGACTACTCTCCCCAGCAGATAGCAGAAGAGGCGACCATTCCCGTCAGCCACCTATGACTGACTACTCTCCCCAGCAGATAGCAGAAGAGGCGAACATTCCCATCAGCCACCTATGACTGACTACTCTCCCCAGCAGATAGCAGAATAGGCGACCATTCCCGCAGCCACCTATGACTGACTACTCTCCCCAGCAGATAGCAGAAGAGGCGAACATTCCCATCAGCCACCTATGACTGACTACTCTCCCCAGCAGATAGCAGAATAGGCGACCATTCCCGTCAGCCACCTATGACTGACTACTCTCCCCAGCAGATAACAGAAGAGGCGACCATTCCCATCAGCCACCTATGACTGACTACTCTCCCCTGCAGATAACAGAAGAGGCGAACATTCCCGTCAGCCACCTATGACTGACTACTCTCCCCAGCAGATAACAGAAGAGGCGACCATTCCCGTCAGCCACCTATGACTGACTACTCTCCCCAGCAGATAACAGAAGAGGCGACCATTCCCGTCAGCCACCTATGACTGACTACTCTCCCCAGCAGATAGCAGAAGAGGCGACCATTCCCGTCAGCCACCTATGACTGACTACTCTCCCCAGCAGATAGCAGAAGAGGCGACCATTCCCGTCAGCCACCTATGACTGACTACTCTCCCCAGCAGATAACTGAAGAGGCGACCATTCCCGTCATCCACCTATGACTGACTACTCTCCCCTGCAGATAGCAGAAGAGGCGACCATTCCCGTCAGCCACCTATGACTGACTGCTCCCCCCAGCAGATAGCAGAAGAGGCGACCATTCCCGTCAGCCACCTATGACTGACTACTCTCCCCAGCAGATAACAGAAGAGGCGACCATTCCCGTCAGCCACCTATGACTGACTACTCTCCCCAGCAGATAGCAGAAGAGGCGACCATTCCCGTCAGCCACCTATGACTGACTACTCTCCCCAGCAGATAGCAGAAGAGGCGACCATTCCCGTCAGCCACCTATGACTGACTACTCTCCCCAGCAGATAACTGAAGAGGCGACCATTCCCGTCATCCACCTATGACTGACTACTCTCCCCAGCAGATAACAGAAGAGGCGACCATTCCCGTCAGCCACCTATGACTGACTACTCTCCCCAGCAGATAACAGAAGAGGCGACCATTCCCGTCAGCCACCTATGACTGACTACTCTCCCCAGCAGATAACAGAAGAGGCGACCATTCCCGTCAGCCACCTATGACTGACTACTCTCCCCAGCAGATAGCAGAAGAGGCGACCATTCCCGTCAGCCACCTATGACTGACTACTCTCCCCAGCAGATAACAGAAGAGGCGACCATTCCCGTCAGCCACCTATGACTGACTACTCTCCCCAGCAGATAACAGAAGAGGTGACCATTCCCGTCAGCCACCTATGACTGACTACTCTCCCCAGCAGATAACAGAAGAGGCGACCATTCCCGTCAGCCACCTATGACTGACTACTCTCCCCAGCAGATAACAGAAGAGGCGACCATTCCCGTCAGCCACCTATGACTGACTACTCTCCCCAGCAGATAGCAGAAGAGGCGACCATTCCCGTCAGCCACCTATGACTGACTACTCTCCCCAGCAGATAACAGAAGAGGCGACCATTCCCGTCAGCCACCTATGACTGACTACTCTCCCCAGCAGATAACAGAAGAGGCGACCATTCCCGTCAGCCACCTATGACTGACTACTCTCCCCAGCAGATAACAGAAGAGGCGACCATTCCAGTCAGCCACCTATGACTGACTACTCTCCCCTGCAGATAACAGAAGAGGCGACCATTCCCGTCAGCCACCTATGACTGACTACTCTCCCCAGCAGATAACAGAAGAGGCGACCATTCCCGTCAGCCACCTATGACTGACTACTCTCCCCAGCAGATAACAGAAGATGCAGGATAGGGGTGTTACATAATGAATGACTTATCGCACCGTACACCCCTCTGGCAGCGGCAGCAGTTGCAGCGATCTGCCAGAGACAAGCTGTGGTTATTACAGACCAAAGGCCATGACAGTACAATATACAGAAGATGGCAGAGGCCAGATGAACACAGGCCAGGGCTCTGTCATACGACTTTTGCTGGAAGCCATCCCAGGACTATTATATCTCTGATTGGCTCTGTGGGCTGAAAAAGATAAGGGAGGTGGTGTGATTAAAACTTATATCTAACGAGGGAGTAAAAATCAACAACCTATAATTAACTTTTTATAGTGAGCAAGCCAAACTTCCCGACCGGGCCTCCCCCTGAAGCGTAAGACACAGATAACGCGGTGCATCCTCAAATCGCGCAAACAATCTGCTATATCTGCAGATAACCCTCAATTTTAACAAATGTATTTTCATTTTAATAGGAGTTATAAGAGTTATGAGAGGAGCTTATTTCCATTACTTTTCTGTTAACGTTCACTGGCACCGGAGTCAGGTAAAACTTTCTGGAAAACATACTCCACTGTTCTGTGTAATCACATCTAATAACACAGCTTCTTGCAAATTAATAAAATCTGCATTAGACTATTGAAACACTGCCCCCCAATGGCCAAAGAAGAGAACACAATACTGTACTTTGATTGATTTTTTTACTGGTTAGTTATACATGAAAAACTTTGTTTTAAAAAAAAATATCCGTTATAAATGCAGTTTAGGTTTATGCTATGTGTGTTGTATGGCCTTTGCTGTTTTCTTTGTACTGGATGAAGAAGGTGTGTCGGTGCGTTTTAGTAGACTGAAATGCCCCTTATATGAAGTGCCATGGGGCTTATTCACAGGCTTCACGAAGCTTTACTGAATAACCACCGTAGATCACAGGTTCTCAAAGTCGGTCCTCAGAACCCCGCACAGTGCATGTTTTGCAGGTCTCCTCACACAGAGCCAGATTTCCAATGGACCTGATGGAGCTATAGCTCCAGGCCCACTCTCCAAATAGGCCCATTTTGTAGCTGAGGGTCAGGGCTTTCCAACGAGACCAGCCCCGCGTCGCTAGCCCCCCGGGAACCGGAGATACCGCCAGGCAAACCTGGAACATTTTCCCTATAGGATAACATGGGACCCGCTAATTCCGACCTCCACACGGTTCAAACGGCTGCCAGTTCCCCCTACAGCATCGCAGAAACTCGAGGTTGATCTCAGTCGAACCCAAATCGTTGGGCCTTCAATCTGATACCTGGCCCATATGGGTTAATTGGTTCTAGAGATATTGCAGGTAAAACTATTTTTTTTTTTTAATTTCATGACTGTTCATGTTGTTTGAGTAGGTGCACCTTTTGAGTGCACCCGCCAATATATCTCCCTGCATTTTTCCTATGCCAGCCCCCTGCATTTTCCAGGCATATATAATTAGTTGAAAGTATTTACACAAATAGAGACCCATGAGCAGATCACCCAAACACTGGTCATGCCACCCACATTATTAGGTGCTGGCCACAACCTTTATTATTGCGCATAATAGGCCCTTGATCATTTTCAGCTCCAGGCCCATTTAGACCTTAATCTGGCTCTGTCCTCACAGAACCACAAGTGAAATAATTAGCTCCACCTGTGGATCTTTTAAAATGTGTCAATAAGTAATGAATGCACCTGGCTGGTGACTTAAAAAACGTGAACTGTGTGAAGTCAGGAGGACCGAATTTGAGAACCTCTGAACTAGATGATACTAATTTGTGTTGTTTTGTGGTTATAAACAGGGTTGCCTACCCTCCAGGAACCGCTGGGAGGTTACTGAAAATTAGGTCCCCCTCCCAGAAAGGTGGCTACCCACCTGGATAATGCTGGAACCCCACATCTCCCTTGTGGCAGCGTTAAATAATGAGATTTGCGGGTTTTAAGGGGAGGGATCGGGGCTAAATATGCAAATCATGTAATTTTGGCCACTCCCATCCTCGAAGACCCATTAATTGCAGGATTTGCAGTACTGGGGGTGAGGCTTGATGATGTCTACATCAAGCCCCGCCCCCAGAAATGTTGCGGACTGTTTCCTTCTCTGAGTTCTCCTGGAGAGTAGACCTTAAAAGTAGGCAAGTATGATAATAAGAGAGCGGGCGTAATCAGACCAGTGTTCCTTGGGCCTACTGTATCTAGTCCTATGTGGAACGTACAATGCCATTTATCAGCGTCCCTTGTGCTTTCGGGGAACTTATGGATGGTTTTATCATTTTCATTATAATTGATATTAAGATAATTTATTTAACAATAATTCACATAAATATTTTTTTTTATCATAAGCGCTCTCTTTGCTTGATTACCTATATTTTATAAGTGTTTCAGTAAACTAATTGGGAGCGGCTGGTTGATTAAAAATTTTTGCTCTTGAAGCACTCAAATTTTTGGTATATGCATTTGCACAAAAACTGCTACAGAATAACATAGATACTATTTTTACAATCAAGAGCGGGATCATTATCCCTATATTATTCTGATATTGTTTTTATTTTTGCACCCGATTTTGTGTTTTAAATATCATTATGGTACTTGTGTATCATCACGGTGCCCACTATTCCATTTGCGTAGGGGGCTATTCAGGGTAGTGAAATCGCATCGCATGCCATATTGTAAGGCATGCGATGCGATTTTTCTATGTGTTGTACTCACTGCTCTGTGTCAGTGAATCCATTAAAAAGATAGGTTGCGATAAAAAAATTGCATCGCATGCCATTATTGTATGGCATGCGATGCAATGAGATATCGTTCTGATGGAACCTAGAATAATGCCATTTAATGGTAAAATTACATATAATGTCATTTATTTTGCCACCCCCCCCCCCCTATCCACATCATCTCGAAGCGTGGCGAGGGGCGGTGCTATGCGTCCGACCGACTTTTTCATACCCCCACTATCCACGTCGGCGTGGAGTTGATTTTATACAGTGTGGCGAGCACAGCGAGCCACCGAGCCTGAAGCGTGACGAGCCCCGCGTATTATGTTACATGTATTACACGTGCGCTCGCCACTCTTCGGGCTCAGTGGCTCGCTGCGCTCGCCACACTATATAAAATCAACTCCACGCCGACGTGGATAGTGGGGGTATGAAAAGGTCGGTCGGACGCGTACCGCTTCGCTCACCACGCTTCGGGATGATGTTGATACTGGGGGGGGGGGAAATAATAAATTTCATTATGTCATTTAATGCCATAGTACATTAAATGCCATTATAAGCGTCAAAATCGCATCGCATCGCATACCATAACGGCATGCAATGCGATGCGATGCCATTTTGCTACGTTTGCGTACGTAGTAAATTCGGGTGTCGTGATATTACACAAGTACCATCATTATAATTGATAATTACGTTGTATGCGTTCTTCACAACAAATAGTAGCAGAAATATTTTAAGGTCATAAGGTCCATACACACTGGGCGATTTTGCAAACTTCAGTAAACATGTGCTGTTCTCAGACGTGTCAATCTCTTGCACATTTGTCCTTTGGATTTTATGAAATCAGCACGAGGTGGCTTGATTGGGTCCATGTTAGGTTAAGACCCCCAATCCCGACCTGTTGGGGGTCCAAAAAGGGGTCCGACAACTACACAAAGTGGGTCAGGGAAGCAAGATATTGCAAAGTGGCATACTATAGAGGGGTGTGGGTTGTTAGGTCTACACCAACTAGGTCGACAAGTATTGCGTTTACACCACTAGGTTGACAGACAGCAAGGTCGACATGGGTCTAGGTTGACAGGACATTAGGTCGACAGACGCATTCGGTTGACATAGGCTATGTCGATAGTCAAAAGTTCGACATGGGGTTTTTCATAGTTTTTTTACCCGAATGTTGACACAGTCGACATGGACACAGTTTGAAGTGCACTGCATCTCCTCGCTTTGCTCGCGATGCTTCGGGCACGGTGCCTCGCTATGCTGGGCACACTATTTTATTCTTCCACCACACCCTAGTGGATGGTAGGGCATAAAATAATGACTGTCGGCACATGAAAAACCCCATGTCGATCATTTGGCTCTCGACCTAGCCCATGTCGACCTAATGCTTGTGTCGACCTAATGACCTGTCGACCTACACACATGTCGACCTTGCTGCATCAACCTAGTTGGTGTAGACCTAATGACCGTATCACCTATAGAGGGGGTAGAGGACATGGGGTTTAATAAAAACCTTCTGCTGGACGGATATGGATGAGAATGTCAGAGAGGTATGGAAAATGGTCCGGGATGTCTGTTGGAGTGGCCGGGACCTCTGTCCCATACCCAGTTGGTGTACAATGGACAGACCTTTCACCCGGGGAGCATGTTCTGGGCCTTCCACTGGATGGATTTCACTGGAAATGTTATTACAGAAGGATGACAAATGGTCTGGGATGACTGAGGGCTTGGACTCCTAGTGTGACTTCCTACACCCCAAAAAACAAGAAGATGCTTAGAGAAAGTCTGGGGATTATTATGTCTACAGGCGAAACCCCATCAACACAAATTACACTATGAGCCACCTCCTGGGTCTGTTGGAAGAGATGTCAGGTTTAAAACAAGAGAAGGATTAAGTTCACTTAATGCTAATTGCACAACCAAACACAAGCAACAGCGGGAACCTCAGCTTGTAAATAAAGTGGACCAAACTGCCACCTTGTGGTAGTAAGAACTAATAGCAGGTACTACGCCATGCACATTGAAAATGATCAGACTGATGTATTAAATCTCACAATAATATACATAGGAGAGTTTGTAAACTAATCATGACTCTGATGTCAACTACAAATACCTGTATGTGTGTCATATGGGCTGGGGACATGTGTCACGTACATGTGATTTGTTGTAGAGAGAGGACTTGTTTGCTACAACATACAGTACATGACAAAGGTGAGAAGTGAATTAATCCAAAAACATACAACTCCCAGTCACAGCCCGGGAAACATCCCCATTCTCAGTACTGATAATTGCACATTGGTCCTTATTCAGATCTGATTGCAGTACAAATTTGTTCTCAAAATGGCCATGTGCACTGCAAATGGGGCAGATGTAACATGTGCAGAGAGTTAGATTTGAGTGAGTTGTTTTGTTTCTGTGCAGAGTAAATACTGGCTGCATTATTTTTACACTCTCTGCACATGTTACATCTGTCCCACCTGCAGTGAACACGGTTTTGCCCATTTTGAGAACAAATTTATACTGCGATCAGATCTGAATAAGGGCCATTGTGGGGATGACAAAAATTTGTTGTTTAGATTCTCAAAATAACAGAAGTGTCACCACCATTGCCACATGCCAGAGAGACCTCTCTCACAGCCCTATGAGGACCATTTAAGAAATTGCTGCAGGGGCCTAACACTGCGTCTGACAGCTTTGCAACCTCCCCTTCTCCCACAGAAGCATACTTGCCTACTACGAGAACTAGTTTCAGGGAGATCATAGTTGGTAACAGAATTTTGCACAGTGCCTGTGAGGGTGTGTCATGCTCCTCCCAAAGGGCGTGTCTAGTTCTATATATGGAGAAATTGTAAAAAGAGATTGTGAACATGGCACCTAGAACAGGGTTGCCGACTTTATAATTCTCCTCTCCGGGAGAAGCCCGGAAAGGAAAGTTCCAGCAGCCGCTCAGGGGGCGGGGCTTGAGTGTGATGTCACTACGCCCGCCCCCATGCTGGCAAACTATCGAATTCACGGATCTCCGTGGAGGGGGCGGGGCTAAAATGACGCGATTGTGTCATTTTAGCTCCGCCCCCTCCACTGAGGCAAGAAGATTGCGGCATTTTAATGCCGCGATCCGGGGTGCAGGGGGGGTCCCCCTGAATCCGGGAGGGTTGCCCACCCTTTCGGGGGACCGGGAGGGGGGCCCGATTTTCGGGAGACTCCCGGCTATTCCGGGAGAGTCGGCAACCCTGACCTAGAAGTGTGGGTGTGTAATTTAAAATGACTTTTCCAAATGTAGATGTAGATGCCCCAAAGCAGTTAGTAAGAGATACTATACTTGGTAAAGTGCTGGGAAATGGGGCTGATGATTCAATGTAAATGTATCTATACCTCATTCCTTTTTCCCCAATAATGTAACATTGTAATGTGGGCTAGGTTAAATGAGGGAGATTGCTAGACTAATGAGGGAGAGAGGGAGTTTGCTGTTATTTCAGGGAGTCTCCTGAGGGTAGGCAGCTATGATAGAAGCTTATGGGGGCTGCAGCTTCTGCACTTTCTCCTTCATATATTGGTATGATATCATATTTGCTGTTAACGGGTGGTGTTTTGGGGAATATGCCACAAATATTAATTGATAAATATGCCCCTAAGCCAGAAACCTCATGTGCCATTATAGTGTAAAGTAAAAGAAAATCTCATCTGCTCCATAGCAATGAGCATTTTACTCCCCCATGGCAACGGACATGTAACCCTGGCATTGAGCAAGAAACCCCTAGCAATAAACCTGTAGGTAAGCAGCAGTTATGTGTCATAATATGTAATAGCCATTTGGTTAGATGCAGTTACAATACCGGCAGTCGGAATCCCGGCGTTGAAAATCCTGACACTTTCTCCCTCTATGGGTGTCCACGACACCCATAGAATAAATTAGTGTGGCGAGCGCAGCAAGCGCGCAAAGGGGGGGGGGTGATCCTCGCCCCCCCCTTGTCGGGATTTCGGCGTCGGGATTTTGAACGCCGGAATTTAGTACCAATACCATTTGGTGTGTGGTATAATATGCAATTTACATTATGGTGTGTGGCATAATGGCCCTTATTCAGAACTGATCGCAGTACATATTTGTTCTGTAAAAATAATGCAGCCAGTATTTACCCTGCACAGAAACAAAATAACCCACGCAAATCTAACTCTCTCTATACATGTTACATCTGCCCCCCTGCAGTGCACATGGTTTTGCCCATTTTGAGAACAAATTTGTACTGCAATCAGATCGGAATAAGGGCCAATGTGTAATGGGCATAACAGTGTGTGGCATAATGTGTAATGGGCATTATGGTGTGTGGTATAATGTGTAATGGGCATCACAGTGTGTGGCAGAACATGTAATGGGCATTATGGTGTGTGGCATAATGTGCAATGGGCATTATGGTGTGTGGCACAATGTGTAATGGGGATCACAGTGAGTGGTATAATGTGTAATGGACATTACAATGTGTGATGTAACGTATAAGTGTGCAAAATAAAAAATAGAATTAAAGCAAAGGTTAAAAACCAGTATAAGGCGTTCCAAGGGGTGGCGCTGGGGTGGGCCTCTGTCCGGGAATGTCTCAACAAAAGGTGGTAACCCTGGTCCTGGCTCACTCAGTGCTGCTATCAGGGGGAGGGGATAATTTTTGAATGATTTTTCCCTGGGCACAGGGGATTGCGGGGGCGTCTATACTGGGGGCAGTATTTATCTGCAGTGAATACTTGCAGCCCTGCAAGCAGCTCTGAATCATGCCCCAAACCTCTTTTTTTAATGGGACAATGAAGCGCAGTTATCAGACAGAAATATATATATCAAAAGCCTTTCATGAAAACGCAGATGTGCAAAATGATCTAGGATGCCGATAAACCTATAATATTTTCTGAAGGCTATAAAACGCTGATGGAACCCTGTGAGACAGGCAGCAATCTCAGGTGCGTTCCGATGATGACACCGCGTCATCTGTTCTGCTGTAACTATTTTGTTTGAAGTCTTAATTGGAGCCATCGTTCCTGATGATGGCCTGGGCCAGACGTCTGCAATGAGATTTTGGCCCTTAAAACACATATCGGCTGTCATTTTGGTTTGGTCGCCCGCACAGCCCATCTTTAGCTGCTGGCATTATAGGAGGATGCTATGTAGGCACAGGCAAATCACTGGAGATGAAATCCCATTCTATTTCTGGTTTCCAGATGCTGCATAACCATTAGAAAGTGGCTCAAATGAAAACTTCAAAAAAATAAAAAAAAATGGTACTTGTGTACTAGCACGATATTTGGTCGCACAACTTTTAATCGCATTGCATGGTATACACCCGATGCACTGCGATGCGATGCAATTTAAAATTGTATAAGCCCCCTATACTATGTTTAATTGTATAACCACCTCCACTATGAACATGAACCCGAAGCGTGGCGAGCGCGCGAGGGGCGGTGGTACGCGTCCTCCGACCTTTTCATACCCCCACTATCCACGTCGGCGTGGAGTTGATGTTATATAGTGTGGTGAGCGCAGCGAGGCACCGAGCCCGAAGCGTGGCTAGCGCAGCGAGTCCCGCGAGGGGGCGCGTAATACCTGTGCAGTAATGCACGTCCGCTCGCCACGCTTTGTGCTCGGTGGCTCGCCACACTATATACATTCAACTCCACGCCGACGTGGATAGTGGGGGTATGAAAAGGTCAGAGGACGCGTACCTTCGGGTTCACGCTTCGGGTACACGTTCATAGTGGGGGTGGCGTGGGGGTGCATTTAACATTGTAAACCCCCATTAGGGTGCTTATACAATTTAACATCGCATCGCATTGTATGGCATTGTATGCCATATACAATGGTATACAATTTTAAATTGTATACCATCGGGTGCCAATCGCGTAACATCGCACCGCATCGCATACCATCGCATGCCTTATGGTCTGCAATGGGCGCCGTGATAGTACACAAGTACCAAAACATTTTTTTAGATAGTTTCTGAAATGTAATAGGAGGAGGACAATTGTTGCAGGCATTGCCCATTTCACCATAGACACGGAACTGAGGTATATACAATGTAATTGTCATAGTAAATCATACTTGCCTACTTTAGATTTCACCTCTCCGGGAGAAGCTAGGGATGGCCATTGACGACCATCAATGATTAGAAATCATTGATGGTTTATGACCGATGTCAAATAGTTTTGCCATCGATGGGGGAGAACCCGATGGTTTCCCACCATCGATGTCAGGCTTAAACGAATCGTTTTGTTTTTTCATAAATGAGCAGGGACACAGAGCTTAGCACCACCCCCGACACACGAGAAGCCCCGCCACTGTATTTTGATTGGCGCTCAGGCCAATCAATCAAAGAGAATGGATGAACATCGATATGTAAAAACATCGATGGTCATCCATTGAATAGAAATACACTATCGATGGTCAGTTGCACTTTTGCCATCGATGGCAAAGGCAACAATGGCCATCCCTAGGAGAAGCCCGGAGAGGTAACACATCAGGGGGGCGGGGTCAATGCTGACATCACTTGGCCCCGCCCCCCCCATGCTGGAAAACGCAGTGATTCTCGGTCTGCGATTTATGGTAATTAAACCAGCGGGCACGGGTGGAGCGGGGGCTATCACCAGAAAGCGGGAGACTTGCCCACCTTTGTGGGGGGCCGGGAGAAGGACACGATTTTCAGGAGAAGGACAAGATTTTCGGGAGGCTCCCGGCCATTCCGGGAGGGTAGGCAAGCCTGTATTAAATAGATCTGCATTGGACCACAATTGTTAATATTTGAAGCAGAAGCTCCGGTTGAGCCCGCATTGCTAACTATATAGTGTCCACACACTAGATGATATGCACAAAAATATCATTAAATAAAATATAAGGTACTTGTTTCCTAGCACGGCCACAATCTTGTCCATCGTGTACCTTAAAGTTGGAAGTAGATATGGAAGTCTCCCTGCCTGCCCCAGAACGTATGTGGGTAGGAGGTCGGCTCCTCGGGAGCCAGGCAGCACAGGCTGCCCCCCGGGAGAGCCAACAGGGGACCGGGTATTCACTGCACCCGATCGTGCATATGTAATGAATATATGAATATCTAATGAGCGGCTCTCGGCTAATGGCAACCTGCTGGCTGCTCTGTGTAAAAAAAAATATATATATATATATATATATATATTTATTTTTTTATTAAATATATATTCATGTGCTATAAGCACATGAATAAAAATAGCATGCCCTTTCACAGAATTAATTTCCTGATTTTTTTACACCAAAATTAAAACAAAAAAACTTTTATTTTAAAAGTTCACATTCCACTTCCCCATGAAAAGATGGAGAATTGCTACACGGAGAGACACGGCGAAAATCACTTAGAAAGACGGCGAGAAGTGCACGTTGAATAGGGTTGTTTGCTTTTTGAGACCAAAATTCTCTGTCCAACGCGATAAAAGCACAAACGCCATAAAACACGGCAAATTTTTCTCATTGAATACTGCCCATAGAACAACAAGCGAAGCAGAGCAGGTCACTGCGCCCAAAGTGTGGTGAGCATAGCGATGCGTTTTTTCCGAATTTGGGTTATATATGTTTAACTATTCAAAAGAATATCCCAAAACATATCTTTTAAAATTGTGGTGACTATTTATGTGTCAATTTTCTGTACCGGCGACCTTCTGTACTGTCCACCTTTGACCCTGCCAACCTACTGACTGTCGCCCTTATGATCTGACTGTCTGGTAATCTGGTAATCTACACCCATACTCCTCTGCAGGAGCAGCGCACATTGTTCTATTGAAAGCAGATCTGACGTTTTAATGAACTGCAAATACACCGATTCCTCCCCGCAGTTTATAAAGGACATAAATCAGATTTCACATCTTTCTATCTCCTAAAGTCCCTTCTTTTCATCTTTTTGTTCCGGATAGATTGGAGAATCTGCTCGTGCTCTGCAGAAGTTCCATCATTGTATAATCTTGTTGCTTTTCCTCCAATGCGAGGTTTATAAATCCTCCGGAGACGTTCTGTGATTCCTTATTACCTGCGCTATTCATCTAAGTGCGCTGCTCTTCTTCCCAAGTCCTCGGTAATAACTCTGGATTTAATCTATTTCTCCTCTCCAGATTTACATGCCGCAGCCAAGCGCAACTCATTGAAATGAATCTTTTTAAGAGAAAGGGGGAGGTGTCCCAAATCCTGGAGAGAGATAAAGTGAAGAGGACTAAAGTACCAACCAATCAGCTCCTGTGATTGTTAATGCAGCAGGAGGCATCATGTGTAAGGAGATGCCACCTGCCTGCATCTTCAGCGCGGTATCGGATCATCCTCTGCAAAATCATCGGTCATCTGAGTGCGTCGGAAGCTAATGAGATTGTGTGTCGCAAACCCTGGCCTCAGCACTATCAGGAAACGAGGCCAACACACTCCCATTTTTGGGAACGCTGGCTATTCCTGACCCCCCCCCCCCACACACACACACACACACACTAAAATGACCAAATTTGACACAATAAAACATGAAGAACTAATTTCCATGTCAACCTTTGTGTTGATTTATTTTGTCTGTTGACCTTGGTGTCAGATTATTGACTGTCTGCCTAAACACGGTCTATGATTAAGACCATAACCAAATCATAATTATCCATCACAAAGGATTGTGATAAATAAGTCCCATAACAACATCAGAGGAGATCTAACTGGTATCGGTTGACAGTCACTAGTTTGACCTAAATTGGTTGACAGCGACTATGTTGACACATAAGAGTGGTCAACATAACTTCAGTCGACAATGATAGAATGTCGACACAAGTTTAAGGTTGATATGGACATTGTCGACACTCAAAAGGTAGACAAATGTTTCACTTTTCTTTTTTGGTTTAGACCGACTTGGTTTATACTTTACTGTCCAAGTGGGCATAGAGAGAGCGCAGCAAGCCATGTAATGGGACATGGTACAATACGGTGTCCATGAGATGCGGTCATTTGGTCTACAGCATGATGGTCGACAGTCATTAGGTCAAAACCATTAGGTCGACATAGGAAAATGTCAACATAGGTCATTAGTTCGACAATGTCTATGTCGACAGTCAAAAGGTCGACATGGGGTTTTTCACCGTTTTTTTGTGCCGACAGGCGGTATTTCATGCCCTACCATCCACTATTGCGTGATGGGAAAATAAAACAGTGTCTCGAGCGTAGCGAGGCACCGTGCCCGATGCATAGCGAGCGATGCCAGAGGATGCGGTGCACTTTAAACTGTGTCCATGTTGACATTCAGGTAAAAAACTGTGAAAAAACCCATGTCGACCTTTTAACTGTCGACCTAATGACCTTTTCCCATGTCGACCTTCTACCATGTCAACGGAATATGCAGGAATTACTCCTACGAAACAGTACTTACGCTTATGCTGGAGCTGCCAGGTCCTATGGTCGATGGTAGTATAGGGATTTGCTTATGGAGGGGCAAGAAATAGACTGGCGCTTGATTGGGGGATAATGGAGAGGCAAGGGGGGGGGGGTCGAGATAAGTTTCACAGAATGAGGAACAAGAGAGTAGAGATAGAAAAAGGAAATCAAAATAAAATAAAGATAAAAATAAATAAATAAAAATAATAATAAATATTCATTATTTTATTTTTATATTTATTTATTTTTATTTATTTATTTTTATTTAATTTTTATTTCCTTTTCTATCTCTACTCTCGACCCCCCCCCCTTGCCTCTCCATTATCCCCCAATCAAGCGCCAGTCTATTTCTTGCCCCTCCATAAGCAAATCCCTATACTTCTCCCATGTCAACCTTCTCCCATGTCGACCATCATGCTGTAGACCAAATGATCCCAACCCGTCAACCTATGGTATATTATTGGTGACCTAGACATTGTCGACCCCTATACCATAATCATTCTAGCTTGCATCTTGCAAGGCGACAGAGGTGCAAGCTGTTACATCAGGCTGCTATATTACGTAGCAGAACACAGGGTTATGTGGGAGAAATATTCCTACATGGAGAACGTTTTTCGGTATCCAGGGTGATCATAGACGGACTGATGATGATTTTTTCTGTTGACCTTGTGACTGTCTACCATTAGTGGTCGACCAATTGACTGACTATGATGCATACCATAAGTTTTTCACACATGAATTTAAAACATGAGCCAACGCTTGTTAACTGTGGTGAAAATGCGCCACCTACTGGGAGTCTGAGAGACACCACAATCCCAGGGATATTTTGTTGCCTATATTAACTGACATCACTTTACCAGAAAAAACGGTACTTGTTTCCTAGCACGGCACCCAACGCATACCGTATTTAGTGGTGTGCGATACGATCTTCCCATTAAATTATCAGGAGTGCTTGTACAATGAAATATCGCATAGCATCGCATGCCAGCAAATGGCATGCAATGCGATGCGATTTTTAATTGTACAAGCACCCTGATGGCTGCTTACAATGTTAAATGCACCCCCATTGTCAACGCCACCCCCACTATCAACGCCAACCCGAAGCATGGCGAGCGCAGCGAGCCCGCGAGGGGCGGCGGTACGTTTCCTCCGACCTTTTCATACCCCCACTATCCACGTCGGCGTGGAGTTGATTTTAGATAGTGTAGCGAGTGCAGCGAGCCACCGTGTCCGAAGCGTGGGAAGCGGACGCGGAATACGAGCCCGAAGTGTTGCGAGCCCAGCGAGGGGACGCGGAATACATGTAAAGTAATCCATGTCCGCTCGCCACGCTTCAAGTCCAAGCCAACGTGGATAGTGGGGGTATGAAAAGGTCGGACGACGTGTACCGCTGCGCTCGCCACGCTTCGGGTTGGCGTTGATAGTGGGGGTGGCGTTGACAATGGGGGTGCATTTCACATTGTAAGCGCCCATCAGGGTGCCGCTATATAAGAAGATGCACTTTGAGCAGAATCGGGGAGCGCCGTGCAAGGAAACAAGTACCGAAAAACCTTTACCTGTTCGATAACTGGAATGGAATGGTGACGTGGAAATGGAATGGTCCCTTTACACTGGTGTTTTAGCAGTGACATCTGGCAATTATGTACATTAATATAGTAATAAGAACAGGACAGTAACGGGATTAGTTCGGTCTCCTGACACAGCTCATATGAGTTACAGGGGGTTCTGCTTCGTCACACAAGGAGACATCTCCAACATCTAGGGGCCAATTTATCATAGAGTATTTGTAGCTAATTCCTCCAAAATATTAAGTACCTCATAAATATATGTAGAAGGAATGCAATGCTGCCCGATGTACCAATATCCAGAGTGGCCGTAGCCCATTGTAGCCTGTGGCCACGAAGACGACACTTTTTGATAATGGGGACAGGCACAACAAGACCTCAGATAAGTAGATTCTCCGTGATCAAGGAAGTGGAAACTATCCTGGAATAGCCGGGGGGCTCCCAAACAACAGGTGGTGCTTCCAGCCTCCCAGAAGGGTGGGCAACTCACCTGGACTGTGTCTCATGCCTGCATCCCCCAAAGATTATTCTAAGCCATACTTGACGACTTCTTTTTTCTCATCTCTGGGAGAAGCCCGGAGAGGAGACCAAACAGTAGCATGTCAGGGGGACGTAACAAGGCAGACATCACCAAGTACCTCCCCCAATGCAGTCAAACAAGGCAATTCGCGGGTCCCCAGATTGGGGGAGGGGCAAAAATGCCACAAAAGGACACAATTTGCATCATTTTAGCCCTGCCCCTCGCCGCAGGACCTGCGAAAAATCTTCTTTAGTGCAGCGGGAAGAGGGATGCGGGGGGCTGCGTGGCTGATGCAGGAGACTTGCCCACCTTCCCTGGGAGCCAGGAGTAGGACCCGAATTTTGGGAGCCGCCTGGCAATTCCGGGAGGGTAGGCAAGCCTGTTCTAATAATTTCTAGTCTCTGGAGTGCAATATCATCACAAGGGGAGGAACACCCGAGTGTCAGCTGCTGATGGGCAAAACCAAAATGAAGCACCTGGATCCTGTCACTGTGTAGGAGCCGGAACGCTGCATCTCCTGGACCACCTCCGCTCCCATGAAGCCACAAATGCATGCCCACTTAAAGACCGCATCAGGTGTTACTGCATACCTCCAACTGTCCCGCTTTTTTCGTGAACATCCTGTTTTTTTCTGTGATGTTCTGATTGCAAGAAAACATTGTCTCCTTCATTAGATCCAAATAGATTCCTACTACCCCATGCTTGGACGAAACGCCTAGGGTTTCTCTTATGAATTGAAGTCATCCGGGTGTTGGATCACCAAGTTATCCAGGTGTTGGATCAACAAGTTAAGAAAGTTATATTTCTTAACTTGTTGAAAAATGGAATAAATTATTATTTTATGTGTCTACATTTTATTTATTATTTCATAAATATTTATTATTTTGTGAGTCCCTACCTGTGGACAGGCAATATTTGCACAGATTATTCTGTGGCCCCATTTCACCCACAGCTGAGTAAAGGTCACCCCTGGAAAGGTCTAGTACCTGGGAACCCAGGGAAGAGAAACAGGGACAGCAGCATTCCTGCCTCAGCATAACCAGTTACTACTAACCACCCACCATTATTGGATTTTAAAACGCTGATATTAAAAGTGCCTCAACAGCACCATCTTGTGGTGCAAACTGAAATTGCAAATACTCTGCCTGCTATTGAAAGACATTGCAGTACTCTTCCCTTATTTGAGCAACTTGCCCCGACCATATCCTTACCACCTTTAACGAAGGAGGACTGGCCAAGGACTGCCTTCCACCCCTACAACCACTGCACAGTGGCGGAAGAGAGGCCTCCAGTGGACTAGAGTGTTTAGCAAAGTATCTGGGTACCCAGTAAAGTAGTCTTATGCTGTGTACACACGGTGCAATATGATTGCTAGCGATATATTGCTAGCAATATATTGCCAGCAATCATATTGCTCAGTGTCTCCTTTTCATCAGCGATGAAAAGGAGACACTGCTACGGGACGGAGGGGGAGTGCAGCAGCAGCAGACGCTGCTGCTGTCACTTTGAAGGGAGGAAGGAGGGAGCAGCGGCACGGGGCTGGGGAGATCAATGCTGATCTCCCCGGCGCTGACCTCCGTGAAGGGAGGAGGGAGGGAGCAGCGGCACGGGGCTGGGGAGATCAATGCTGATCTCCCCGGCTCTGACCTCCGTGAAGGGAGGAGGGAGGGAGCAGCGGCACTGGGCTGGGGAGATCAATGCTGATCTCCCCGGCGCTGACCTCCGTGAAGGGAGGAGGGAGGGAGCAGCGGCACTGGGCTGCGCTGACCTCCCGGCACAGTGATTGCCGGGGAAAGCAGCTGGTCGCAGGAGCATGCTCCAGCGACCAGCAGGGAGTGCACACGGGAGCGCGCAGCGACCATATTCCCAGCGATTTTACCTAATATTGCTCCCGTGTGTACACACCATTATTCTTGTCATTGCAAGTTGCACTGTTTATATAGAGTGATATAGTTAAGTGTGTTAACAAACAGTAATGTGTTATTGTTTAATGTGATTGCAAGTCGCCTTGTATTTATACAAGTTGATAGTTAATTATGATAACTTTTGTTATAGTTCAGTAATCAAGGACAATATCTTTGGTGTACCCCTTTGGTGACACAGCTGTTCACACGAGAGCGCTGAACCTTTTGAGTACAAGTTATCACGTGACAAACCCCTTGGTTGGGCTCACTGAGCCAGCGTCGATCAGCTGCGCCAAAAAGGAGATAGTCATTACAATTGTACTGTTGAACTGTTTTATTGTATATCACCGGTTGGTTAGACTTTGCTGCAGAAGTAGTGTGCGTCTATACCCCTAGATGGACCTTATCCTACAATACTGCATTTATTGTGTTCCGTTCAGGTTCACCTTTTTCGTGCAAAACATTTAATATAGATAGCTCTGTCCACTACTTGACCTCAGGTATCTCACTACAAATAAACACCCTTAAAACTTCTCCTTTGCCTGGCTCTTGCCTACGCTTCCAAAAGAATTACAAAGAAGGAAGAGATGACGAGCTCCTCCGAGAACAAGGTAACACAAAGGGTTATTGGCCTACTACTCCCTGTTTGTCACATCTAAATCTCGGCGTCAATGAACAGGATTGAAAGCATGTCGGAACCCGGCACTCCACCACATCGGGAAGAAGATGGCTTCCAAAACCACCAGAGGAAAAGGACGCACCTCCGGCGATGGCAGAACCGATCACAATGCCGTACTACTTCGGGGCCACATGGCTGCCTAGAAAGAATTCAGATACAGAATGGATGCGACATTCAATTCATAGAAAAGAAAGATCCTACTGGCACAATTAAAAGGCCCCACCCTGAGGGAAGTGGGCGTGTTCAGAGGACAAAAAAACCAACAAACAAGCAAGATACTTCAGAAGCTCACACAAATATTTGATTCTAAAACAACACCTGGGCTAAAAAGCAGATTGTACACCAGAAGACAAAAACATGGAGAAACACTGCGCGAGATTGCAGTAGGCTTGCAGGAAGCCATGAAAGCTGTGCAGGCCGTGGACTCTTCAGAGATGCAACAAGTGGACAAGATTATGATAGATCTCTTCATCTAGGAGCACCAGAGAAAACCACGCGCGCCCAACTCCGTATGTGGAGACGGCTGGAAGAAGACTCCACATTCTCAGAATTTTAGGAATCGGCACTGAAAATATTAGGACAAAATTGAAACACTGACACAAACACTGTGACTAAACACTATGAAGCAGTTGCGAAAAAAGGAGCAGTCCTCCAGGGACAAAAACCTCAACAGAGCCAAACCCTGTGGGTGTTACCAACAGCAAGCTGACAGAATGGGCCCTAGACCTCGCCCGAATGGGGCAACGACTAGAACAGAGGAAAGCCAGACATAGGGATTGGCACCAGCAAAGGGAGAGAGAGAGGTCAACCTTGGTGGACTACGCCTAGCGAATGGAGATGCTCGACTGATTGGTTCGATGAAGAGGGTAGACCGATATGCCGAAGATGCCAACAGAGCGGGCATATAAAAAGAAATTGCCCCCAGAACACTTTAAATGAGGAGACTCCGAGGAGGAGGACCAACCCTCGGGAAGAGACCCTCTACTAGGTCCGCTGAAACAAGAATGATGGCCCCGCTTCATAGGAGAATGCCAGCATGTAAAAATTTAAATTAATGGTGCGGCGGTAGAAGCACTTCTAGACACTGGTTCCCAAGTCTTCACCATCAAGCTGGAAGAAATCGACTGCCATTGGGGCAGAGAGAATATTGTCACACCCCCCACCACATGGCTCCACCTGCTGGCCAGTAACGGCCAACTCATCGACTTTCAGGGTCACTGGGAGGCAGAAATCAAAATCGGCAGAGCCACCCTGAAGAGACAAGGCTGCTTAGTAACCACGGCACCTTGTGGACACCTTCCCCTAGTGATCCTGGGGATGAATATCCTCAAACATTGCCCAGAAAAAATGATAGAAGCCCTTGAGAGAGAAATGAAGATAGCAGACCCCTGAGACAGAAGGACTAGGCAGCAGACAGTGCGGGTCCTGGAGGGGCAGCAGACATTTGCAGACTACCGAGACGAAGTTGGCAAGGTCCACGTCACAGATCGGCAACCTGTTCTACTACTGCCAAATTCCGAACACATTGTCTGGTGTAAGGCCCGAATTGGTCCAGGAGGAGGCGCATATGATACTGTCCTAGAATTCCGCAACTATGATGGCGAACCACCCTTTGCCATCGCCAGAACATTGGCCAGGATACAGAATGTTAGGGTGCCAGGATCTTTCAAGTCGACTTCCAGGATGTCATTACATCATAACGTAACCTCAATGGGAGTAGTCAATGAAGTCGAAGAAAGACCACTGGATGTAGACGACAGAAAGACATGGTGGGAAGAGATCCACATAGGAGGCTCTGAAACCACCGAACAAGAATGAGAGGGCATACTCCGAATAGTTCGAAGGAATGCGGTGGCATTCAGGCAAAGCCCGTCCAACTTCAGAAAAGCCAAAAATGTGTGCCACTATATCCCAACAGGGATGAATCCCCCCATAAGGAGAGACATAGGCCTATTCCTCCCGCAATGTACCAGCCAGTGCAAAAGATGATTGACAAGCCATAGTCATTGTGAAAGAGAAAGATGGAAGTCTGCGGTTTTGCATTGATTATCGCAAGCTCAACGCGGCAACGCCTACCCTCTGACCCACATAGAGGAGTCCTTGACGGCACTGAAGACCGCAGCCTTCTTCTCCACTTTGGACCTCATGAGTGGGTATTGGCAGGTCCCAATGGCTCCCGAAGACGTACAGACTGCTTTCATGACGCTGATGGGTCTCTTCAAATTCAAAAGAATGCCCTTCAGATTGTGCAGCGCACCAGCGTTGTTCCAAAGACTGATGGAACATGGTCCTTAATGATTGCATTCCATCGGGACAATCTTCAATGGATCAGTGCAGGTTATACCATTCTGGTTCCCCCAAACACCTTGGTCCATTCAATTTCCACCCATTCTCGCCCCCACTTATAATGTATAATTGTTTTATATAAATTTTAATGGTTTATTGTGTAATAAATTGTTATTTTATTCACCACTGACTGTTTCTCACTGGCAGCGCTGCTTAAACACCCCCTTTTTTCCTGTATATTTCAAGGGACTGACCACTCCCTTACTCAAGCAGCTGCTTAAGGTAGCAACTCTGGTATTAGCGCTAATTTTTTCAACTTAGGTTGAAAAATAGTTTTTTCTGGAGGAAGCTGACCTACACAAGCGGGAGAGAGAGCGCGAGGTCTGAAGGAGGCTGCACCACGTTCTGAGTGGCGGCCGAGCAGAGATGTTGCTAGGAGGAAGAAGCAGCCCGAGGTGGAGAGTGCACAGGGATTGAGGAGGAGAGAGACTGACCTGCAGGAGAGACCCCGACCCGCGGCCATACCGGAGAGACTCAGACCAGGCGCAGGCAGTACCACTCAGAGCCGGCGCAGGCAGAAGGAGCGAGAGAGGCGCAGGGACAGACAGAGCGTGGCAGAGGAGAGGGACACCAGTGAGCTGGAGAAGATCGTGACTGGCGGGAGCCAGAAACTTATGCTACTGACCAACCCTCCTATCCGCCAGCCCCTAAGCCCAACTGGGACCAGCTCCCTTACCCTCATCACCCTAGAGGGGAGACCCTATTAAGGCCCTGGTCCCAGGACAGACAACAGGGATACCCCCCAGTACCCCCTATCTGCACTACAGAGGTGGACCCAGTCAACAGATTCACGTAGCACCCCATTTACCCCTTCAGTGCCTTGTGAGTCCCTACATTTGGATGCGCAATATTTGCACAGATTATTCTGCTGCCCCATTTCACCCACAGCTAAGAAAAGGTCACCCCTGGAGAGGAGGACTAGTACCCCAAAAGGGGGAACCCAGGGTAGGGGAACAGGGAATAGCAGCATTCCTGCCTTAGCATAAGAAGTTACTACTAACCACCCACCAGTATTGGATTACAAACTCTGATATTAAACTTGCCTCAACAGCACCATCTTGTGGTGCAAACTGAAATTGTAAATACTCTGCCTGTTATTGAAAGACACTGTGACGGCCCCTTGGTTGGGCTCACTGAGCCAGTGTCGATCAGCCGCGCCAAAAAGGAGATAGTCATTACAATTGTACTGTTTTATCACCGGTTGGTTAGACTTTGCTGCAGAAGTAGCGTGCTTCTTGCCGAAGTCATGTTGTATCCACGCCGCACTAGCATACTGTGGTCACCATTTTGGTTCACATAGTTACGTAAATAGTGAGCAAGTAGGAATATTGTGCGAACCCAGACCGCAGCCATACTAATACACATAAACCCATACTCCACACTCACAAATAATAAAATATAGTTATATGGTTTAATATCGCTACACATAGTATTAATGGTAATACACAATCTCCCAGGGACATTTTTAGTATCTATATCAGGCATTCCCAACCACGATCCTCAAGGCACACCAACAGTGCAGGTTTTAGTGATATCCAAGCTTGAGCACAGGTGACTTAATTAGTACCTGAGTGATTCTGATGAATCCATCTATGTTGAAGCCTGGATATCACTAAAACCTGCACTGTTGGTGTGCCTTCAGGACTGTGGTTGGGAATGCCTGATCTATATGGTCAGTCTCTCACTGGCAGCTCCCCGGTGTTTGTTTGAAATGCGCAGCATTTACCAGTCAGAAATTATGGACAAAATATAGATCTTAAGTTATACATTGCCATGTTGAAAGGCTTACTGAAAGAGATCCAGCTGAAACCGGAAGCACAGCATGACCCCTGGTCATATGATGACAAAGCCTTGGACAAAGACACAGCTGTGCATCCTTACTGTACCAATCAGAAGAAGCGAAACCTGACCTCTTGGCCAATGAAGAACTTTACTGTACCCTATTGTCTGGGCCCTATATATTGCTGCGCACAGGCTAGAGATGGTCTGTTTGGACTGTGCTCAGAACTGAATACAGATACTCGGTCCAAGTGGCGCCCGCATGTTGAGAGACGGTGTAACCATAGGATATAAAGTTGATTTCTACAATGGTTTGCTGTAAGCCCTGAATAGACACTTGCCTATGCATATTTTTAGAGAATGGACAACTGTGACCTTTTAGGGCACAGAGGACATTAGTATTTTGCTGAGCCAACGTCCTTGAAGTGTATATAATCATATGGCGAAGGGTTACTCGGAGAGGCCTCACCCTGGAACAGAAGCACAGACGATGAACTGAAGGAACGGGCAGAATGAGCTAAGCACACAGGTCTTGGAATTGCAGTCGAGGCCTCCCCTGCTCGTGTTATCATTGTATTCGTCTTCACTGAAATAACCTCCCTAAGCGGAGTATAATAAATCCATATTGTGTTGATCAAACTGTTGTGTTTCTTTGCTGTCCTTATATTAATTCCTTGAAACCTAAAAGAACATATATTCCCACCGGGAACAGACGGTAATTGTACTTTTGTATTGTTGTATTTGTACTGTGGCTGATTGTGCTTATTTCTGTTTCCCCCCTTTACATCAGTTATTGTTAAGTATTGTATAGTGATTTGTATATGGTGTAATTGGTTCATATTCTGTTACCCCCTAAATACATACGATGAAGGACTTTATACCCTTACCCTGAATTTATACCAAGTCTCATGTAATTTATTCGCAATAAGCAGAAGAGTTTAAAGGAATAATACCTGATACATTTAAGTGTGCTTAAGTACTTAGTACTGTGAAGGATACCGCCATAAGGGTATCGGTGTAGCGTGAGATACGCTGATAAGGTTCACCACGTGGCGCTACGCATTGGTTCATCCATACTTAGGAATAAAGGGTACGGACACATTTATTTATTTACACTAGAGATGAGCGGCGGGCACTTTTTCGGGTTTTGGTTTTGGTGTTGGATCTGGATCTCCCTTTGTGTTTTGGATCTGGATTGGTTTTGGCAAAACCACCCTTGCGGGTTTTGGTTTTGGATTTTTTTTTTAAATGCAAAAAATTGCTAAAATAACAGATTTTGGGCCTGTTTTTGCCCCTAAAGTATTATTAAGCTCAACAACATTAATTTCCACTCATTTCTAGTCAATTTTGATCACTTCATATAGTCCGTCACACTGGACACTGGATATAGTCCGTCACACTGGACACTGGATATAGTCCGTCACACTGGACACTGGATATAGTCCGTCACACTGGACACTAGATATATGCCATCACACTGGATACAGCCTGTCACCCTGGACACAGTCCCTGTACAATGACACAGCCCCTGGACAATGGACACAGCCTTTGGACAATGGACACAGCCTTTGGACAATGGACACAGCCTTTGGACAATGGACACAGCCCCTGTACACAGCCCCTGTACACTGGACACAGCCCCTGTACACTGGACACAGCCCCTGACACACTGGACACAGCCCCTGACACACTGGACACAGCCCCTGACACACTGGACACAGCCCCTTGTATTATTGACACTGCAGCCCCTGTACACTGAGTGTACAGTCAGCAGCACTGCAGCCTCTGCATGTGAGCACTGCAGCACCTAGTTTACAACAAAATAAAAAATCAGTCACTAAATAAATCACAGCACAGAGCACAGAACACGGAGCACAGATCCCAACCACCCTCTTTTTTTTTTTTAAATGCAAAAAATTGCTAAAATAACAGATTTTGGGCCTGTTTTTGCCCCTAAAGTATTATTAAGCTCAACAACATTAATTTCCACTCAATTCTAGTCAATTTTGATCACTTCATATAGTCCGTCACACTGGATATAGTCCGTCACACTGGACACTGGATATAGTCCGTCACACTGGACACTAGATATATGCCATCACACTGGATACAGCCCGTCACCCTGGACACAGTCCCTGTACAATGGACACAGCCCCTGGACAATGGACACAGCCTTTGGACAATGGACACAGCCTTTGGACAATGGACACAGCCTTTGGACAATGGACACAGCCTTTGGACACAGCCCCTGGACAGTGGACACAGCCCCTGTACACAGCCCCTGTACACTGGACACAGCCCCTGACACACTGGACACAGCCCCTTGTATTATTGACACTGCAGCCCCTGTACACTGAGTGTACAGTCAGCAGCACTGCAGCCCCTGCATGTGAGCACTGCAGCACCTAGTTTACAACAAAATAAAAAATCAGTCACTAAATAAATCACAGCACAGGGCACAGGGCACAGAGCACAGAGCACGGAACACGGAGCACAGATCCCAACCACCCTCTCCTATAATGGAGTGAAGATGGCGGGGCGCGCATGCGTCTTATATAGAATCCAGATCCCGCGAGAATCCGACAGCGCGATGATGACGATTTGCCTCGGTTTTCGGGCCGGAATTCAGGCGGGACTCGGATCACCATATCCGGGTGTGGCGGATCCCGGAGATCCGGACCCGCTCATCTCTAATTTACACACAACGTAAACTGCGAAACTTACTTATTGTCCATCAGTTTGGGATTTATTAGGATTTAACAGTCTATACGCCTGGATGGGCCTTATCCTACAATACTGCATTTATTGTGTTCTGTGAAGGATCACCTTTTTTGTGCAAAATGTGCAATAGGTAGCTCTGTCCACTACCTGACCTCAGGTATCTCACTACAAATAAACACCCTTGAAAAGTCTCCTTTGCCTGGTTCTTGCCTACGCTTCCGAAAGAACTACAGAGAAGGAAAAAAGACGACAAGCTCCCCCGAGAACAAGGTAACATAAAGGGTCACTGGCCTACTACTCCCTGTTTGTCACAACCTCACACCGTCGTAACCTTAACCTGTGAATTCCTTTATTGAGTGAAATATGTTTAGTATTATATGGAGGATACCCTGCTGTGGGTGTGGGTGATATGGGTGCGTGGGTACTGTGGGTGGGGGATGGGCAGGTGCGGTGGTGCCATGGCTGGGTGCAGGGATACTGTGGGTTGAGGAAGTCCGGGTGCGGGAGTGCTGTGGGTGGTTGAATTAGTACCATGGGTGAGGGAGTGGCAGGTGTGAGGTTGCCACAGGTGGGGGAGGGTGTTCTGTGGTGGTGTGGGAGAGGCGGGTGTGGGTGTGCTGCGTACATGAGTTTTATCCAGCGGCGTAGCTTTGTTTGGGGCGACCCCCCGCCGTTAATGGGGGGGCGCCCTCCCCGCCCGTCCGGCCCCCCGTGCCTGCCCCCCCTCCCCCCACTGCCGCATGCTTACCTGTCCGAGCGTCCCGGCTCCCCTCCTGGCTTCAATAAATTCTATGCAGACGGACCACGATAAAATGGCTGCCCCCATACCGCAGACAGTTTCAGAGAACAGTCTGCTTTATGGGGTGGCCATTTTATCGTGGTCCGTCTCCATAGCATTGATTGAAGCCAGGAGGGGAGCCGGGACGCGCAGACAGGTAAGCATGCGGGGGATGGGGGGCGGGGGGATTACTATAGCACCTCAGCCGCCCCCCCCCCCCCCCCCCGGCGCCCCCATATGCACAGCTCCCCCCCGCGACCGCGGGGGTTGCGGTGCTATAGTTACGCCACTGGTTTTATCAAGTAGTTTTTTTCCCCTGAATTTCAGTGTACCGTATCCCCTCACATGTCTCGCTACACTTGGCACACTATTATATTCTCCCACTACGCTGTGGTGGATGGTAGGGCATGAAATATTACCTGTCAGCACAATTTTGAAAAAGCCATGTCGACCTTTTAACTGTCAACCTAATGTTAAAGTTGACCTTCCACCCCTGTTGGCCTTAGTAATTTCGACCTATTTCAGGTGTCGACGTAAGCCCTGTCAACCTTCAGTGGTCGACACAATGCATGTTGACCTAGCGACCTTATCCCTGTTTGAGTAATTGATGAATAGGCCCCTCAGGGTAATATATATGGAGGAACTTTAATCTGGCCATAGCGACAATGAACAGGGTGACCAGCAGGGGGAGTCACGCTGTAACATTTGCCTGTGAGAAAGTGGCCAGTCATTTCTATCGGTGACATTTCTGTGTCAGTGGGCAAGGTCAGCCACTTCCGTCCAGCAAACAGAGGCACATAAAAGCCGAGGCATCGGGGTATCACTACCTCACACGTCGGGATAAGAATGTCTCTCTTAAAGCTGTAGCCTGTTTGGAAATATGCGATGATGGTGGCGTGTTTGAACTCATTCAGAAAAACTGGGCACTGCAGACCTGAGAAGTTAAACGGTATAAGCTTCATTGCATCCTGTGTCTAGTTGCTATGCAGCGGCCATTCATTGGCAAAGAACGCTGGCTTTCCTGCCTGCTGCTGACACATTCATCCAGCCTTCCCCTGTCCTGCTCCGAGCCTCCGTCTCTGGAAAACGCACTCATTCAGCTTGTGGAGCCAGGATCTGCTCATTACAATTAATGGTGCACGGGAAATGGATTACGGGGAAGATTTTTGTGCGTCCTACAGAATAAATACTTATAGAACGATTTTCAATAATTTAAAAATTTTTCTCTGCGGGTACAAAATCCTGAGCTGTATATATAGAGTAATGGTATGTTTACATCATTACAAGAGACCCGGGTACACCTTTAAGTAGCCATATCACTTTAGGGCAGGACTGCCAAGGCATTGGGTGGGCATGAGTACTGGATGGTCATGGCTGTGACACTTGCTGAGTACATATTTAGAATACACTAGTTACGCAAATAAGCACAGCGATCGATCATTGAACGACTGTGTGTACGAACATACGGATTGAAGCACATACGTGTGAGGCTAAACAGCAACAAAAAATTTTTATATTCGCAATCCCCTCGCAACTTGACTGACAGGAAATTTGCCGTTTGTGGGTGGTAACCGCCCGTTTTCTGGAAGTTTTCTGGAAGTTCAGGGAGAACATGTGACCTCAGCTCTGGCATCGATCAGCCTGTCTGTGTCGCAGACTTGCGGAAGGGTCAAAGTTACACACAGGCTACAATAATCATTAGATAGGGAGTGAGATGCGAATAGATTGGCAGCTGTCCGGCTTTCGGCAATATGTTCGTCAGACTTGGACGAGGGTCGGGTTTACACTCTGGCAGAGCAGCGGCAAATATCTGATCACAGCAATTATTCACAGTAGAGTTCCGCTCTGAATAACCCCCTATGTACCATTTTGCCTATACTGTATCATAGTTGTACACTTTCTAGTCAAAATTGTGCTCCACAATCCTGATGCAATTGCCTGAGAGTGAATAAAGATAAAAATTGCTATTACATACACGGAAATCACCCATCTTCTGACGAGGGCATGGAGTACTGGGGATGTGGATGCACGCCATTTGGGGGTACATTCCTGTGGTGCACGCCACGAGTAGAAGCAGTGTGTGTGTGTGTATGGGCGGGGGGGAGGATGGGGAGGGCTAATATTGTGGGCCCCTATAGAACACCAGGCCCAAGGTATTTGTGCCCCCTCTTTAGTGGCCCCCGTCTCAGGTTACTAAGAAACAATGAATATAAATAATTTCTTTGGTCAATGTTCTAAAATTGCTTTTTATTAGGGTACATCTAGAAGTAATGATGCTGTCAGGGGCTGTATTGGTTGTTACAGACATTGGCGCAGATGTATGAACAAGCGTTACGTGGAGAAGGGGTTGCGCTGATACCGCAAGATCTCACGCCTGTCCAGAAAAGCCGGTTGGGCAGGCAGAGACAGCGCATCAGTGGACTCTGACGCGCTGTCTGCTCAGGGGGGCATTGCCGGAGGGGGGAGTTTGCACTCCCCCACTTTAGCGGGCAAGATGTTAATACATCTCGTCGGTATCCCTTCCTGCTTGGCCTTGGTATAATACATCTTTCCCATTGTGAGGTACGAGGTGTACCCCTTTCTAATTACTGCACACACACCCCTTTCAAAAACCCTTGATGTCCATTCTCAAATTAACATTTCAGCAAAAAGCATAAAATATTGCTCTTATTAATAATAACAATTATTCAAATAGTAAATACATTAATAAAAAACGCATTTTAGTTGTTAAACTTCCCCATACAATACAAAAGCTCTATTAGAGATACTGTATAGCCAGCGTTATATAAAAACACCCGCTATGAAATAATGTCCGAAGCATCACTTTAGGACAATGCTGATTACAAAAGTACAGTAACCTCTAGCAGCCAATCAGAAATCAGATATCACACTGCATGTCTAGTGCCAGCAGAAGCAGTGGGAAAAAAAAACCATCTCATTGGTAGTTTCCATCTAGTGGATATGAGCTATTTCCACAATGTTCTTTAAAAAGAGGAGGAAGAGGATGTACACCAACATTACGGAGGCAGCACTCCGTGTACCCACTACAATCACTCTGCAAATTCTCTCCCATCCCCGGAAAGGACTTTTTTTGTTTTCGCATCTTCTGTCCGATCAAGGTAGTCTCTGGTGAAAGTGATCCGTCACTGGGAACACACGACCACGAAACAAAGGAATAACTGTACTCAATCCAAGAGTGTCAAAATGTCTTCAGATTGGGGATGGGCGATGTGGATGGAGAATGGCATCCATTCATTCTGGGGGTTTTGTTTGCTTTCCTGTTTAGATTTTTTGTGTTTTGTTTTATTATTTGTTGTGTGTGTGTGTGTGTGTGTGTGTGTGTGTAGAGAAAGATTTGCATTGTTTCTATACCAATAAGTGGGGACGTTTAACCCTTCAATTGTCAAAGGAAGCAACTTTTAAATAGTCAAGTCTATAAATCATAGTCTGCAGTTATTTTTTTATTAAATCTGTAGATTTGTTTTCATTGTATGGGCTAAATGGAATAAGGCGAGAGAAGCCGGGGGTGCAGGATTAAGGGCCAGATGTGCGAAGCTTGAAAAGTGATAAAAGGGAGAGTGATAAACTACCACCCAATCAGCTTTTAAGTGTCATGTCACAGGCTGTGTTTGAAAAATGACAGGTAGAAGCTGATTGGTTAGGGGTTTATCACTCTCCTTTTTATCACTTTTCAAGCTTAGTACATCTGGCCCTTAATCCTGCACCTCCAGCTTGCTGCACTTAATATCACAGTGTAACCCAGGAGTTGGCAGTCAACCCTCAGCTGTTGTCATCTGGCACTGCCTGTCACTGTTGTGACGCCACTGCAATAAAATAAATTTGTGCCATAAGAGGACACATCTGTAGGTGGGCAAATAGCAAAGAAAAAATGTGTGGGATTATCAGATATTAGGAGGTGCCCAAAAACATTAAATAAAAATGAAGTATCCTCTGTAAGTATCTACAGGGGACCACGGGCGTTATCTTCCATTTCCGATCATAAAAGCAGTGCCCATAGGCTTCTATGGCCAGAGGCCATAATTTGCAAGCCCCAGATCATTATGAAGCTTGGAGCCTGTGGCTGACACCATTGTAGCCCCGATGGTTACACTAGACAAAAGGTACCAGGAGGGGGATCTGTAAGATCCCTCCCAACATTCTCCACTGGCGCATGTGTAGTCAGCAGACCAGTCAGCATGCCCACAGCATCTATTAACAGGTGACGGGGGACTTCCAATTGCCCACTGTTGGAGAGATGCACTCTGCACCTGTCTCCAATGGCCAGCAGCAGCATCAGGCTTCACGGCTGTGTCCCCTTGTGCTCCCAATCCTGGTGTAGGTGGTCCCAGACCCAGGCGCTATGTCCGTTAGACAGCTCACCCAGAGTGAGTGACAGTGCGCCAGCATGAGGGGAGAAGCTTGCGCTGATAGTGTGATGAGACAGTTCAGTGTCCCACTCTGCTGAGGGGAGAGGGAGCCACAGTGAATTGTGAAGGGGCAGTGCCATTATAGAGACAGCGCATCCTGAGTCCCTGGCTTCTACCCGGCAGGGGGGGTGGAGTTGTCAATCACCGCCGGAGCACCTGCATGTGTAACGCTCGTAGTGCTAGCCCAGCTGATATCATCACAAACCAGCTCCAAATTCGGCACGGCTGTGCAGACATACTTAGTCAAAGGGACCTTCATTACTCTCCATCATCTGTTGCACCTACAGGATACCACAAGTACCCGCATCATACACCTGTTGTACACCTGCCTGTTATATATTTGCTATATTCTGCATATCTGCAAGTTAACCCTTCACTAACTGTTAACTCTGCGCTCATTACTACAAATAAACCACAAATCCTAGTTAAGCGTCTAAAAACGTATGTTCTCCAACAACACCACAAGCACCGCTATATACTGTGTAAACAGGTTATGGGCCCAGACCCTGAGAGCTTGGAAGATTAACCCCCTAAATGACGAACAACAGCACTGAATATAAAAGAACACACCGATAACTGAAGTGACATTTTATAGAAGAGATAACAAGATATCACAGGGCACAGTATGAGCTTTGCTAAGCTGAAAGGTTCAGAGAACTACACCCCGTATACGTTAGCAATGGAGGTGCAGCTTAAGAGGGAGAATCTATGGAAGGTCCCGGTACAGCCAGGAGAAAGTCCAAACCCAGATAAGGTAGACAGAGCCATAGGTATGATATGTTTAGCTGTGGAGCAGCAGGTCTATTCATTAATTAGTGGGAAAGAGTCCGCTAGGGACATGTGGACAGCCCTGCAAAGTGCGTACGAAGATAAAGGTCTAATGAGAAGAATAGGTTTCAGGCGCATGTTATACGGAACAAAGTTGAGTGCCTGCAAGGACATGAACGACTACATTGCTAAAATGTTGTCGATAGCTCAGCAATTGGCATCTGTGTGAGCACAGGTGGATGAGGAAGAAGTAGCGATGGTGATGCTGCAGAATCTGACGGCAGAATTTGACTTCTTAATAGTTGCCTTAGAGTCAATCGACACCAAGCTAACCACTGAAATTGTAAGAGCCAAGCTACTGCAGTTCCAGGAGGGTATTCCCATCGAGACCATAGCGGAGGGTTCTGCCTTGGTCGCAAAAGGAGTGAAACCTATGAAGCACAAGTTCAAGTGTTTTGTATGTCACAAGATAGGCCACAAAGCTTCAGATTGTAAGAAGAAAAATACAAGTGGTACACAGAAGCGGCAAGACAAGTCAGCACTGAACATAGCAGACAACTACAGGAAGGATTGCTGGTACATGGACTCGGGAGTCACTAGGCATTTTAGCTGCAATCAACATTGGTTCAATTCTTTGACACCAT
Source organism: Crinia signifera (assembly GCF_055691185.1). Taxonomy (NCBI): domain Eukaryota; kingdom Metazoa; phylum Chordata; class Amphibia; order Anura; family Myobatrachidae; genus Crinia; species Crinia signifera. The sequence continues at coordinate 48,083,252 of NC_139227.1, forward strand.
GTGAACCCGCTACAGTTCAAGGGATCAGGAACAAGGTCCTTACTGCATTACAAGCTGGGTCAATCACAATACGTTTAAGAATTGGAGGAGACATCCAAGATGTGTTGTTTATGCCAGATTTGGGAAGTAACCTCATTTGCGATTTGCAAAGGGCAGGTGTATGGTGCATAATAAAAGAGGGACTGTAATTGCTTCAGCAACATAATACAACCAACTGTATGTCCTGGACACAGAGGAGGGTTCATCTATGACGGCTTCTGAGGGAGACAAATCAATGGAGCTGTGGCACAAACGTTTAGGTCATCAGGGATATAACAATGTCCAAAAACTGATGGATGGAATGGTGACAGGTATCACCATGAGCAACACTGAAAGACCTGTGTGCGAGAGCTGCATAAAAAGGAAGTGGAGACTCAGACGGGTCTGAAGTTAAAGATCCTGAGATGGTGGAGAACACGACAACTAAGTGTTAGCTGAATTCCCTAAAAAATATGGCATAAAAGCACCAACTAACAATGCCGACACACCGAAACAGAATGGCGCGAGTGAGTGGGCAAACCGCATAATTGAGAGCACGGATGATGCCGATTGACGCTGGCCAGGATAAAAGATTTGGGGCAGAAGCAGTATCGAGTGCAGTTTACCTGCAAAATCAAGCACCTACCGTAGCTGTTAAAGGTAAAATGCCACTGGAGGCCTGGTCCAGGAAAAATCCAAGTGTCAGTCATCTTCGTGTCTTTGGGATTAAAGCTTGTGCCAATACACCCAGAGAAAAGAAGAAAACTAGATCCAAAATCCATACAATGCATAATGCTCAGCTATTGCATAGAAAGTAAAGGATACAGACAGATACAGAAAACAAACTTCTTCTGAGATCCAGAGATGTGGTGTTCCAGGAAACAGCGCCACTAACTAAGGCAGTGGAGCAAGAAGATAAAGTATTGCTGGATGTACAGGCAGCAGAAAGTGTGTCTGAAAAAGACTATCCGAGTGGAAACCCAATCTGGGAACAGAGTTTCCAATGGAGTAACAAAGGTGTACCCGCTAAGTGATACAGTGAGGAGTATGGGAATATAGCTTCCTGTGAATCTCAAAACATCCAAGAAGCAAAGTCAAGCAGTGATTGGACAGAGTGGAAGTCGGCAATAGATCCAGAGCTGTCAGTGCTGGATGAAAATAGTACATGTGAGTTTAAAGAAACTCAGGGAGCCCGAGGTGTGCTCCCACCACCACCAGTGCTGTGCCTAAACACGTGCAAAGGGGGCAGCCGTACGAATGTTTGGACCCTCTCCCAAAGGAGAAAGGCCCCATGGTTCCCCTAACCCCCCTCAACCATAAGGCAGAGGAAGGGAAAAAAGGGATCGGTGGGTCCTCTTCGCCGAAGCTCAGAGAGACCCGCGTTTCCTCCACCCCCGGAAGGGTTTTGGACGGTGGGTCCTCCGCACCCGAAGGTTTGGAGAGACCCGCTTAGGCTTCCCTCCACCTTGTGGCTCGGGGTTGCCCTCGAGGGGACCGGGACTCTCCCCAAAAGGTGAAGAGTCCCAGCCACGTTTGGGGAACGGAAGGCCCGTTAGGGACAGCCGCACTACCCAAATCAAAAAAACGTGACAAACTAACGAAAAACGTGAAGTGCTCAAAAGTGCAAATCAAAGAAAGAAATAAAAAGAGGCCCTAGCCAGAAGGCCGGGGTGGGGGTGTAAAAAAATTGTCCTACCCCATCCAAAAGGACGAGGTAAGGACGTGTAGCCTAACCTAGAGGGAAGTGCGCAGTGTGTGTGCCATTCAGTGCATGGTGCTGGACATCACCAGTGCAAATCAGGCACCCCCGAGTTTCCCCGGGGGCACAGTGCAGCCTCGGGCTCCAGGCAGCCGACCAATCAGCGTCCGACCAAGTTTTTCTCCGTCTCACCAGCAGGCATTTTCCAGCCCCCGGCATGGGAATGGGTACTCCACTGGGCTTTTCGAAAGACTCCCTTAGGGGCTGCACCCCCCTCGGAAGAGCAATCTACTCAGTCCCAGTGTTTCTCCGCTCCCAGGGTTAAGATACTAGGCTGAGCTTTTCACTGTGCCCAGGATGGGGGCCAGCCCCAACCTGGACCAATCTACTCGGTCTCAGCTTTTCTCCGCTCCCTGGGAATGGATACTAGACTGAGCCTTTCGCTGCTCATCCTTCGGGGGCTACAAACCCCGTCAGGAGAGTCAAACTACTAGGCCCAGTGTTTCTCCCCCCCTCTTACCAGTGGATTTACGGAAACAACACCTCCTACCAAAGGCAGAGGTGAAGATACTCAGTGAGACTTTTCACCACTCCCAGGCAAAAAAGAGGGGTCCCACACCCTCCGCCCATCAGAGCAGCTACTTAGTCCAACCTTTCTCTATTCTCTGCCAGAGGCCAGTCCATACCCACTGATAAGAACAGATACTACACTTGATCTTAGCCAAAAGGCCGAGAAGCGATACATGTACTATAGTAGACCCAAATGTCAGAAATCAATTCAAGGAGAGATCTACAGCACCCTGAAATTGGAGATTGCCATGGCCACGCCCACATAACCTACTGCTATATCAACTAGACTTTCCAAAATGGAAAATTGTACAGAAATAGCCGAAGCCATGTCACCTAGTGTTCATTCTAGCACTCGCCATATTTGAAAACCCATGCAGTTCCTCTTCCCTGCCTGAGGTGTCGCTGTCTGCTGTAGTGCTTGTAGCACAGTGTGGTCAGCACTGATATGCAAACTAGACTTGTGCTAGAACCACCACAGCAGACAGCGACACCCAATGCAGGGAAGAGGAACTGCATGGGCTTTCAAATATGGCGGGTGCTAGAATGAACACTATCACCATACTGTATATCCAGGGAGAGATAGAAGAAATGCTAAACTTTCCAGTTGGTAATGTGATCTACAGATGGAGCCGGGCTCCCTCTTGCTGGCGAATCGACAGACTGTCTCCGCTGGCGATCCGCCAGCAGCCCGGCGTCCATCTGACTGAGACGTGCGTGCGTCTCACGCACGTCTCAGTTTCCAGGCGGCGGGGCGACGGGAACCCTGTCCGTCTCCGCTTCAGGGAGATGGACAGGGTTAGGGGAGGCGGTAGGGGGAGGCATTGGGGACCCCGGGGGAATCGCCGTCGGAAGTGGACGCGCGCATCTCGTGTGCGCGCGTCCCCTTTCGCAGAGCATATGGCGGCTGGCGGGGGATGGCGGCTGGCGATTCTGCCGCCATCCCCTGCAAAGACAACGCCGGCTCCATCTGTATGCAAGCATTGGGACTCGCCCCGACATCGCACATGAAGTGAGTCGGGCAAGCCAGTTTGTGATAGATCCTGGGAGACAACAGTGGATAGCAAGTGAAGACGACATGTTGAGAAAAGGACTGTCGACATACTTGCAAAATACATTGTTAAAGACTTGAATGTGTTTAATGTTAATTTGTTTTCACTGTTTATTTCTCTTAACCCATGTTTTTCAGTTACAGGTATGACTACATTGAAATGTCATGTTCTTTTATATGTAACCAGACAGCTTAGAGCGAGGGGGAGTGTTGGAGAGGTGCGCTCTGCGCCTGTCTCCTATGGCCAGCAGCAGCATCAGCCTCCATGGCTGTGTCCCCTTGCGCTCCCCATCCTGGTGTAGGTGGTCCCAGCCCGCCCCGTAGCAGCATCTGGCTTGGAGAGGGAGGGAGGGGGAACCGCTGGCACAACACAAAGGAAAGCTCTAAACGCAAGAGCTGTCCTTTGCTATAATCGCATATGTTAGTACATATGGGATAATTATCTATGCGGTAGCCGGCAATGTGTGGTGGAGAGGGGTGGCAAATCTTAGTGCAAATCTTAGTGCATCCCGCTCCTACACTGTGTAGACCGCAGGTTTCCAAACTAGGAAAAAGGGTTTTGTGGGGGGGTGACCAGTCGCACAGAAATTATCCAAAATTTATTTCAGAATGGCCCCCTAATGCACATGGGTGATTATTTTATCATATATTGGAAAGGGGTGTGCTACCACTGGACATGGAAATGTTACAAAGAAAAAAGGAGAAAGAATGTCTCGGTGTGGTGCACCTTATAGCTAACAGATAAAATATAACTTTTAATTATAGATTATTAAAAGGCTGCGAAATATAAAAACAAAAAGTACATAAATGACACGGACAGTGCAATTAAAAAGGAAATAATCCTCACACCGTGAGGCTCCCAGAGTCTGTGTCCCTTTTTTTTAATAAGAATTCAATGTAGTGCTTTGATACATATATTGCAGTGTTGTATGTTTAGAACCACAAGTAACAAAAGTGTTTATACATTGCAACAGTATCCAGATGTCCCACAATTAGAGGAGAATTCTCCTATCAATTCAGTGAGGCCAATAAATATACTGGACAGTCTGGTATTACTGTCTCGGTGCCCGACAGCTCCTATATGTGTAGGCAGTAAGGTAGCCGTCTACATAGGGCGCATAAACGGCATGTGTATGCCCCGTCCTCCCTATGGCTGTAGGAACAGCGCGTGGGGTAGGGTCGGCGGTTAGCAGCAGCCGCGGCTAACTGTGGTGGAGTGACAGCGGTATTGTGTAGCCGCTTCACTCCTAGTAAGCCGTCTGCCTGCAAGTGATCACCGCGTCCTCCCTATGGCTGTGGGAACAGCGCGTGGGGTAGGGTCGGCGGTTAGCAGCAGCCACGGCTACCTGTGATGGAGTGACAGCGGTATTGTGTAGCCGCTTCACTCCTTAGTAAGCCGTCTGCCTGCAGGTGATCACCGCGCGGTGTTCAGTATGAGACATCGCGTCTCAGGCTAACAGGGAGAGCCGGCACCGGGAACGCAACACTAAGCTAATACAGATCAAAATTCACATATAACATTTCAAAGGGAGAGGGAAGGCTGGGAGCACACACCTCGTGTGTGCTCCCAGCCTTCCCTCTCCCTTTGAAATGTTATATGTGAATTTTGATCTGTATTAGCTTAGTGTTGCGTTCCCGGTGCCGGCTCTCCCTGTTAGCCTGAGACGCGGTGTCTCATACTGAACACCGCGCGGTGATCACCTGCAGGCAGACGGCTTACTAAGGAGTGAAGCGGCTACACAATACCGCTGTCACTCCATCACAGGTAGCCGTGGCTGCTGCTAACCGCCGACCCTACCCCACGCGCTGTTCCCACAGCCATAGGGAGGACGCGGTGATCACTTGCAGGCAGACGGCTTACTAGGAGTGAAGCGGCTACACAATACCGCTGTCACTCCACCACAGTTAGCCGCGGCTGCTGCTAACCGCCGACCCTACCCCACGCGCTGTTCCTACAGCCATAGGGAGGACGGGGCATACACATGCCGTTTATGCGCCCTATGTAGACGGCTACCTTACTGCCTACACATATAGGAGCTGTCGGGCACCGAGACAGTAATACCAGACTGTCCAGTATATTTATTGGCCTCACTGAATTGATAGGAGAATTCTCCTCTAATTGTGGGACATCTGGATACTGTTGCAATGTATAAACACTTTTGTTACTTGTGGTTCTAAACATACAACACTGCAATATATGTATCAAAGCACTACATTGAATTCTTATTATAAAAAAAAAAAAGGGACACAGACTCTGGGAGCCTCACGGTGTGAGGATTATTTCCTTTTTAATTGCACTGTCCGTGTCATTTATGTACTTTTTGTTTTTATATTTCGCAGCCTTTTAATAATCTATAATTAAAAGTTATATTTTATCTGTTAGCTATAAGGTGCACCACACCGAGACATTCTTTCTCCTTTTTTCTTTGTAAGGTTTCCAAACTATTTTGCGGTGGGAGTGACCCAGTCAGATAATAAAAATGATTACAGGACCCCAGCAAGATACCACAGAATTGTCGCCACATGCGTGTGGTCAGCATACGGCACATACATGGTTGCATTGTGGATTAGCCGCAGTGATTGGAGGAGCCTCTGAAGTACCCAACAATTCATCAGACTCCTCGGATCACTGGCTGAGAAATTAGAGAAGTCATCAGCTGCTTTCGGGTCAGGACCCACAGTTTGAGAACCACCGGTCTACATTGACAGTCAAGTGAACAGCACCGTATGGTCAACATCTATTATGTCGACAGGAACAAAAGGTCAACTGTGTTTAAGATCAACAGGTACAAAACAATGGTCTGTACAGTTTTTTTTTTTTTTTGGGGGGGGGGGGGGGGGGAGGGGGGTCTTGTTCCGTGACCACCATCAATATAATCATAGACCATTGCCGCAGGATCTGTGCCATGTATGTCCCAGTTTGACAATAAATAAGAGCAGCAATCACATATTAAAGCCTGATGACAATTATAAATTATCGACCAGTGGATGCAAACACTGTATAAATGGAGAGGTAGGCGACTGAAAGGCACCACTACCTGCACACTCCGTACAGAACAATAATGCAAGCTACTTTAGTAAGCGTTGCAGAATACTCACATGACGCTGGAAAAATTACAGCCTGCCAATATAAGGGAGATTAGCAAAGGATTTAAGAGCCACCCTGTGGTGCAGATAAATACTAAAGATCAGAAAATATTTGCATTTACTGCTGAAAGATTATAATCAACTTTCTTTAGAAAATGGGGAGGGGGGGGGGGGGAATGAGAGCGCTGTGTCTTTAAGAGCCCAGTGTGTGTGGACACCCCTCCTGCCCATGACTGTGTAGAGTGCACACTCTGGCTGTGGAAGGCAGCATGTGAAGGCGATTCTACGTAAGCCAGTCTGTGTGTGTGTGCTTGTGTGTGCCCGTGCGTGTGTGTGCTCTGCAGGTGCAGCAGAGAGAACAGGTACCTGGGGAAGACACAGGGTCCTGTCTGAGAAGAGCCCACACCAAGCAGCAGAGCTGGGCTGAAGGAAATCCAGGACGCTGGAGAAATGGCAGGAGAGAAGCCCATCAAAAACTCTAACAACAGCAGCGGTCCGGGGCATGGCCCAACAGCGCCCGCACCACACATACCCAGCGCCACGCCGGTACAGGACTCAGCCACAGAGAATGTCACTTTAAAGAAAGAAATTGGCCTAGTGAGCGCTTGTGCTATTATTATAGGTAAGAAAAAACATTTAAATTATTATTAATCGGTCATTTATACCAATGGTGAAAGTTCTACTTGGTTTATTTTGTGCACAGGTTCTCAAAATCGGTCCTCACAGAATCACATGCGAAATAATTAGCTCCACCTGTGGATCTTTTAAAATGTGTAAATGAGTAATAAATGCACCTGGAAAACGTGAACTGTGTGGGGTCCTGAGACCGAGTTTGAGAACCCCTGATTTAGTGTATGGCAATAGGAAGGCAACCTATAGCAAACTAGCTGTTGTGGCCCTGCAGGGCAGCCTGTTACCTGTACGTCCATAACAGCTGGAGTGGTCCAGGTTGCCAAACTGTATATAGAAGACACAGTGGGCTCTTTCACACATGCATGGAAAACATGCAGACAGTCTCTGTGCATCACAGACACATGTGAATGGGGTAACAGGCAGGTTCAGCACTGTCCAGGGCTGCCTACCCTCCCGCAATGGCCGCGAGGGTCCCGAAAATCGGGTTCCCCTCCCGCCCCCTCCGGAAAAGTGGGCAAACCTCCCGGTTTCTGGGGGACCCTCGCTCCCCCTCCCCTGACGCACCGTTTAAATGACCTTATCTACTTATCTCCGATGAGGGGGCAAAAGTGCCATAATCGCTTCATTATAGCCCCCTCTGCAGAGATGGGCAAATCGGGTCATTATCCAGCATGGGGGTGGGGCTTAATGATGTCACGCTGCCCGCTGCCTCCCCCCCCCCCAACCTCTTCTGAAAGTTTTCTAAATTAAAAAAGTCGGCAACCCTGACCCACACACGTGTGCAAGAGTTCCCGGGTTTGGAAGTTTGCTATCATAGGGGCATCTGTACTATAGCATACTTGTGATTGGTCCTTTATTCAAAGACTGATTCCGGTTGTACATGGTGTATCACGTGACCCAGTAAGACCTGGATTAGTGCCACAGCCTCCTGGGAAACACACATCTGCCATTGTCAGTAACCAGGACAGGTCACACAGCTGCCGGGATGTCACCACTTACCACACACTAATGCTCAGGGGTTAGGGCAGGAGAATGGTGAGTGTCCTGTACAGGTCTCTCCTCTCCTCTCCCCCCCCCCCCTAATCAGCTCCCACCTGTGATTTTTCAAGCCAAGCCTGTAACTTCACAGTTAGGAGCTGATTGACCGGTGATAACAACCAGACACTATGGGGCAGATGTATGAACCAGCGTTAAGTGCAAAAATGCACTTAACGCTGGTTAACTGGGGGGGATTACGATTTCCCTAATGTATCACTAGCGCACCTAATGTGCGCTAGTGACAGCCCGCCGAGTTACGCTCGGCGGGGCTGTCCCTGCAATCCCCCCAGGGATTAACGGCCGGGGCGATGTATTAACAGCCTTCAAGGTGTTAATTCACCCCAGCCTTGCCAGCTCAGGGCTAGCGTTGTCCTATCCCCCACTGTGGGGACAATGCTAGCCCTGCATCTGGCTTGGGCTGCGCTGGAGATCTCGCGGTTTTAGCGAGATCTCGCGCATGCCCAGAAAGCCGGCCAGGTGGGGGGACTGCGAGTGCGCATGTGCGGGGCGGCGAGGGAGCCGATAAGGAGAGCCGTTCACGCTGGGGATAACGGCTCTCCTTATCTGCTTAATGCATCTGCCTAAAACGTTTGCCCGCTTCTTCATGTTATGCTGGAGAAGCGGGACTCGTTATTCGCCAAACGTTATAGGCAGATTAATACATCTGCCCCTTTATCACTTCACCAAGCTTAATAAATGTGCCCCTGTGTCAGTAACCAGGACAGGTCACAGTGTCTGGGCTTGTTCATATATTGTGTTTTACATGTAGCTCCATACAAGTGGCCACAAGAAACCCCATAGCCATAGGGATTATTTTGCCTTATACCCAATGCAGGGAAAAGGCTGATGAGATTATATATATATATATATATATATATATATATATATATATATATATATATATATATATATATATATATATATAGATAGATAGATAGATAGATAGATAGATAGATAGATAGATAGATAGATAGATAGATGATTTATTTTTTACCTTTAAGAAAAACAGCTGTATAATGTGGGTCAGGTGCAATCAGGGAAATTGTAAGACTTTGCAGGGAGTCAGGGAGATCACTATTACTTTATGGAGTCTCCCGCAGAATGCAGGAGGGGAGAGGCGGCTATGAATTTGTCACAGGTGGGAGCAATATCAGACTCAGGGGCCCATTTAGGAATCGGAGATTCCTTTGGTACATTACAGTGATACTTAATATTTGAGGGATTTAGCCGCAAACATGGTTTGATAAAGGCGGCCCTATAACCTTCAATGTGGCAGGGCCCAGGTGCCTAAACATCGTTCTCCAATTGCACACTGCAGTATAATATACTAGCTTGTTATATAATAGAGGCTACCACTGCTCCTCAACACTATGGGGGATTCAAGTGTTGTACGCACCAGTGGCCCTTGTTGGCACCCAACGGAGAAATGCAATCAGTGCGCCGTTCAGTCACCGATATTACTATTAACTTGTTACTTAATGACAACAAAATAAAGAGTCCCTCAGTGATATAAGTGCATGAGGGCCTGATTCACGTTGATTCGCTGCTTAGCGAGTCATCTAACACCTCCGTATTAGCATAAGCATCCATTTGCACAAGAGCGTACTGGGGTCGACTAGTGAATGATTTTTCCCCGGTTCACAAATATGTCAGTCTTCTAGACCAATCTATATTTGCGGCGCACGGCTTTCTGCGTACCCATCAAATACGCCAGGGACCGATCGAACCTGAATCAGGCCTTGAGTTTGTGTGCTGATGTTTTGCAGAATCAGTCCTTAGTAATACAAATGTCCTATAGTAGTACTGGCAGCATAGCGCTATAGGCAGGGGGACAGTTACATTGGTCTGCACAGATTGAGGTCATCTCTTTTTAGTCTGTTTAATTACCTGTGGTTGAATGAATGCCGAAAGGGCCCTTAGTTGGCCGCTCATTAATAACTCATGGAGTCATTGCTGGTGGTGACCAGGTACCAGCCCCCTCTGTCTGCACCAGAATACAGATCTCTGGGGAACAATCAGCGGATGTGAACTCGAACATCACGTTCTGAGCTGCATTCTTCCAGCAGTATCACATAAATCTCAGGCTGGAGGCTTCGTTGGCAGAGCCTGAGACAATTGGTGTCGCTGTGCGTAGAACAGTCCTGCTGGCGATATCACCATCGTCCCCGACATTCCCAATAACTGCGGGGTTTACTATTTTTTTCTTATTAGTTATTTCCTTACTTTACATTCATATCCTCCAACTGAGTGAGAACGTGATCATCTGAACACAGTGTAATTACATTCTCATTAGGGCTGAAGAGGACATTTAAAAAAAAAAAAGTTACTGGTCCTAATCATTGTCGGGGTCCTAAGTATCCAACTCACCACAAGTAGCGCAAAATCACAGGAGCCACTCAACATTGCTCTGGTGCGGAGACTCCAAGGGGCCCATTTATCAAAGTATATTTGTTGTTATATCCCTGAAAACGGTTTAGATGCAAACATTAAATTCCCCCACACACGTATGAAGAACCGGCCGCATGCAGGTATCTCTGATATCCCTCCTTTGTCACAAGCAGCTGCATCCCTCCATAGGCCCAAATATTCTGGATACTGGTAGTCTATTGTAGCTTATGAGATACTCCCCGCGCTGCCAGCTGGGCAGAAGTTTCCCCCTAACTAGGGATGGGTAATCATATGATGTTTCATCGGATTTATGGTTCCAATGTTCGATGTTTAACCCTGCGATGTTGAGGATCTAATGTTTCCTCAACATCGCTACATTTATTCCCCAATGTTTTTCTCAATTTTCCAATGTTTTTTTTTCTTGTGTGTGTCACTGTGTGGTGCTGTCACTGCTTTCGGCAGCCAGCTCATTACTTTTTTTTGTATCATTTAAAGTAGTATAGTAACACACACTGGGCCAGATGCACTAAGCTTCAAAAGTGATAAAATGGAGAGTGATAAACCCGCAGCCAATCAGCTCCTACCTGACATGTCACAGACTGTTTAAAAAATGTCATGCAGGAGCTCTTGAAGCTTAGTGCATCTGGCCCTGTGTGTGGTGATGATACAGACTTCAGTTGAGAGAGGCGAAAAGAGAGAAAAAGATTAACTAAAGAGGATTGTTATCATTTCAAAAGTTTATTAGTGTATTATATGCTTAAATAGACAGTTTATTAAAACATATATAGAAACATCGGTTAACATTGGTTATCATCGGTTTTTGGAGTACCAATGTTTAAGTCTAAATGATGTTTTGTAACCAATGTTGAAAAACATAATTTAACTGATGTTTTCTTGAGATGTCCCATCCCGGAATCGGTACATCTGTCAGAATGAACTTAGGTCTACAGTCATTAGGTCGACCCCACTAGGTCGACCTGACTTAAGGTCGACATGGGCCAAGGTCGACATGACTTAAGGTTTGAATTTGCATAAAGGTCGACATGAGGAAGGTCGACTGGTCATAAGGTCGACATGGGTTTTTCACTGTTTTTTTTATCCGAATGTCGAATGTCGACACAGTCGACATGGACACAGTTGGCAGGTCGACCTAGTGGGGTCGACCTAATGACTGTAGACCTAAGTTCATTCTAATAGATGACCGCATCCCCCAATCCCTACCCCGAACCCTCTATAGAAAGGAGCCGCAGCAGCGCGGTCTGTCTAACTGTGAAAGCTCATGCGAACCGCGCATTGCAGCATGCCTGGTCCTCCAATAATCGTCAGGACTGTAGATTCGCAGCCCTGTAATCAGGGCTGAATTGGGCCCGGTGTTGAATAGTCCTAAATGTTTTGCAGACATTTGCATCAATAGTGTATGGGCGTCAACAGCAGTGTATACCCCTGGGCATAGCAATGTATTGGGGCCCCTACCGATCCTCCAGCGGTAGGGGTGGGAGAAGCTTTGATGTCCCGCGGGTGGTAGGGGGTATTATATCAACCGCTGAGCATGTAGGTCCTGGATCAGTAATTTCCACTAATTACCCCTTTACTGCACAGATGGTGGGAGATGGGGTGGGAGAAGGGGGCATTGGGCTGAATGAAGGGGCCCTGATGCATAACTTCCTGGGTGGTAGAGGATGTTTAATATGCAGAGGAGGGGTGCATAGTGGAGTGGGCTTATTATTCATAATTTTCTGGTGGGAGGACAGCTTGCTTGACTGTAGATATCTCCAGTTCCCGGAAACAAATTTCTTAGATTTTTATGGAATTAAAAACTAGAGAATCCCATCTATCAAATGGTATTGGGAACTAGGGGATCAGAGTTAAGGAGGCAGAGCAATCTACCAACGAGTATATAAAACTACATACCAGGTGTGTGGAGCTTTAGCAGTAACCAGCTGCTGGAAGGCTAATATCTCTGGTTGTGAGAACAGTAGAGACAAGCTACTACTGTCCATCAATGGGGGAGAGTCCCAGCTTTTTAAATGTACCCTCAGAAAAACCCTAAGCCAGACAGAACCTGAAATATCTGACTGGGAAGAGCAATTAACAGGCTTGGATGGGGACCACTGCTTTGAAGTCAGATATCTCCGGTTCTCAAGGGCCAATTTTTAAAATTCTTGTACCCATGAAAAGAGGGGACCCTCAGCTTCCAGTCTAGGGCCATTAGACTCATGGAGGGGGTTTCTGGGTACTCAGAAACCCCCCTGCGTGCGCTACTGCTCTAGGACTTTATGAATGGGCAATTCCAAGCAGTGGTCAGACAAACACATAAAATCATTATCATCATCCTCATCCTCATTAGAAGTTATATTATTAATTGTATTAGTATTATGGGGAATATCCAATTAGCTGTGACATGAGGATTACGGGTAAAGTTATCACACCTGTCGCGTTTCGCGGGTATGCGTGCTCCTGTTTATACCCATCCTATTAGATAATCTCTATAAAGGGGCGATGTGTTAACCAGTAAATGTGCAGGTGAAAATTGGGGAGATCAGCCTGTACCCCTAAAATGGCAAAGTCACATAGGATAACAGTATAGAAGTATATTAGAGGGTATAGTAAAACGATTGTAAGGATTAAGTGTGTTAGATAGCTGTAATATGCTTAAACCCACTGGGAAAAAAAATTAAGCCCAAGTTGTGTTTTTAATATAATTGTGCTCATAAAATTTGGGCTACATGAAAATAGGTCTAAGTATATATTTCGGTCAATGAAAGGTACCCTCAAAAACTTTGCAAAGACAGCCAATGATTCCCACCTGCAAGCCTAGAAACACTTGTCACCCCAATATACCTGTTCCATACTTACAGTATATCCCTCAACTCCATCACGGTTACACCCCAGAATGGACCGCTCATTATTAGCTAATTAAAAACAATTCAAAATGTCAAAGTATCCCGGATACTGCAAATGTACAGTTGGAGGTTTGGAGTACAGGCCCATACACACTAGGCGAATTTCAGCTGAAGCACCCTCAATTTTCTTACAGCATGAAAGCCACCCAGTGTGTACGGGGCAGCGATGGACGCTTCTGCGAGCTCCTGTATCATCGCTTGTCCGGCCTCTCATCTGCTGGTATTACCAGCAGATTAGCGCTGGAATGTTATTGAGAAAGGATGGTAGACTGGTTAGTGAGGATGCAGTGTAGTCAGGTTCCGTGATGTAGGGTACTGGAACAGACGTATCATGGGGTAAATTGTCGCAGGTCTCTTGCAGCTAAATCTCACTCCATGTCACAGATACACAGTAACAAGATGATATCACAAGTGCACAGCAGTGGCGGCCATCTTGGTAGGGGAATGAAGCCACATCCAATGCTGGCGACTGCGCACTAGCGCTCAGCTATTCAGTCCCTACATTACTTGCAGCAAAAACAGCCTCCATAGGTGTCTACGGAGGCCGTTAATCTGTCAGATCCAACAAGCACTGGGGTGTGAATAGAGTTGCCACCTCACTCCTCATCAATTCCAGGAGATTTTCACCCACAATTCTAAGTGGGTGTGGCCTCATAAAATGGGTGTGGCTTATTTAAAAAGTGGGCGTGGTGTCTGGAATACAATAATTAAAACAGCAAGATGCCAGAGAATTAACCCAGCTATTTAAAAGTTATTTAAAAGTGCCCTTATTAGAAAAGGTGATGATTACAGTGTGTGTGTGTATGTATATATATATATATATATATATATATATATATATATATATATATACATACATATACACACACACAAGCAAATATATATATATATATATATATATATATACATATATACATATATATACACACACACACACACACACACACACACACAAGCAAGAAAACTATCTCCTTAACTTTATTCACCTAATGGCTGGCTGTGAGTGGTGGCTGGGCAGGGCATCTGGCAGCGGCAGGAGGACCAGTGATATGCGCCCTCAGCAGAGAGGAGGGTGGCCAGCCTGCCGGAGCAGCAGCACGCAGGACGAAGACTCGCGAGATGATTACATCATCTCGCATACATTGGGCAGGCTGCGTAGGCAGGCGCAGCGGTACTGGGCTGGCAACTGGGGAGAGGGTAGGCTATGGAGGGATGGAGGCTTTTTTAGACACTCATATTCCACCAGAATCCCGGAATCCGGGAGACTGGAAAAGCCTCCTGGAGGGTTGCCACCGAAAATGGGAGAATCCTGGAAATCCGGGAGAGGTGGCTGCCCTAGGTGTGAATCATCTGAACATGGCCTCAGTTCATCTTACCAGAGAGACAGATTTTACCTCCTTAGCTCCCACTGACCAAAGGCCAAAGTCGCACATGTGCAGTACACGCGCTGACACAATAGGTCGACACAAAAATGTCACCATACACTAGGTTGACACTGACAAAAAGTCCACATGCACTCAGTCAACACTAACAAATTATCGGCCGGGGGGCACATATATTATAGCCACTAAATGGTCGACACAAGTTTCTAGCGTTTGTTACAATTTTTTAATTTTCCAACTTTTTAATGCTTTACCATCCACAGGGGCTCAGATTGGGAACAGCAAAGTTGGCAAAAGCATGGCGAGCAAAGTGAGCCATGTGAGGGGATGCGGTACACTTATACTGTGTCCATAAAGACCAAAAAACAGGGTATAGCAAACCCACACTAACAAGTGTAGAACATACAAACTCCACACAGTTAGGGCCATTGTACATTGACCTCGGCACTGGGAAGCAGAAATGCTAAGCATTGCACCGCACGTGCCGCCCATTATTACACACTGCGATTATTAGGGCTGAAACGTTCATTTAACGTAAAATTACATAAAAAAGCCTTTTATGCAGAATTACAACATCTACTTCAGGCTTTTTTCCTTTCACTTCAGTTTTGTAAAACAAAGCGGACGAGAGATTATAGAGGATCAAGTGTAAATGAAACTAGGGACTGGGGGACGTTGTAGTGGGACAGCAGCATATCCCGATTTACTACAGGAAGAATGTTAATTATGTCAGTGTGAAGCAGAACAATGCTCCTCACAGTGCTACAGTGCTGGCTACTAAATCTCATATAGGCCAAAGGTCTTCATATGCCATTTCTAAGCTGGACACTGCCCAGGAATATAGAGTGCCGTACTAGTTCCCGCACTCCTGTGTTCTGCGCCAGGCAGAGGTCAGCGGAAGCAGAGGACATATTTCTTATTGCACACTAGCAGCTTCTGCTGATTAAAGTGTACAAACAACTGAGGTGCAATGAACTAAACTGCTGGCTTTCCTTATTGACCCATAAAACAAGTGCAGACCATAGCAATGGATTAGGAAGTAATAAATGTCCTGTAAGGGCTGACTGAGTTGTGCACTATGCTGATATATATTTCTGCAAATGACCGATGTTTTATCGTCTGTGCATGTGTCTGTACAGAGAGGCAGTACAGGCTTGGACACAGGAATTGTGCATTATATGGGGGGTTCCTGGAGGGCGACTGGTAGAGCCAGCAGCCTTTTCCGACAAAACGGATCTGACTTTTTGTTTTGTTGGAAACTACAGCATTGAATAGGCGACGGCTGATATTTCCGCCAGCGGAAATAGCAGCCAGGATTGAATAACCCGCTATGGGAATAATTCAGCTAGCCCAGCAGAAGTGCAAAAATCCTAATCAGACTTCTGCGCACCCGCAGCTCATTTAGTGCCGAACGGAGATCACATCCCGGAAAGATGTGATCGCATTGTTTGCCAGAGCAGTAACATAACAGGCTCCAGGGAGGAATTATGGGGGCTGAACAATGGCAGTAAGGGGTTATATGGGCGGACCACCTGTGTATGGGATAGCTGCGCTGTGTCTGAAGCACACAGATGTTAGGGGTCTTTTTACTAAGCATTGGAAAAAGAAAGCACCAGCCAATCAGCTCCCACCATGTTACAGGCGGTGTTTGAAAAGTGACAGTTATGGGCTGGTGGTCTGTACTTTAACTCTCTCCAACTATCCTGATTGCAGTGGGACAGTCCCGCTAATTAGTCACTGTCCAGCTTCCTACCCGCTGGTCGCAGTGTCACGCGGACATGAAGGGGGGGGGGGGGTAGACAGTGATCAATGAATAGATGCCATGTGCACAGCATCTGTAAGTGCGAGAAGTGGAACAGTCGGCTGCTCACATCCCCCGCAAAATTACAAAACTGGAGGTTGCTGTCATAGGCCACACCCCTCCACACAAACCCATCCCCTACCCATCCATGGCTCTGCCCCTTTTTGGGACAGCCGCACCCCTGGTGCAGCAAATTCCAAATCTGTGAGCACTAAAGTGGGGAAGTACCTGTATGTATTATAGTTTCAATAGTCCATGCTAAATATCTATAATGAATGGACATTTCTCCCACGTCATTCCTCATCACCCATAACAGCAATATGTATATAATTTAAATATTAAAGTTTTTTTTATTGTAGTTTTAAACTTATATATATATAATATGGTATATAATATGGCAAAAGGCTGCGAGCCTCCAATCAATAGCTGGAAAATATCCCCAAGACTTTTATTTTCTTCCGCACGATGCTTTATGTAACTCCTCTTTGCTGTAATGCCATTTTGTACATTTGCGCAGTGCAATGCGTTCACACTTACCCTGCGCACTATATTTCCTGGCGCAGGCACCATACTGAGTACAGATGGCTGGCAGGCCTGTGTGGAAATCACACATGAATCCTGGGGCGGACGTGTGTGATACACATAATGTTACACTAATGATGTCAGTTGCTGTGCACGCTACCTGCCATATATGGCATCATGCAGCGCAGCCCTGAAGGACGAGTGACCATCAGATTCGATAAAGTTGTACACCGCATAATCCGCTTATTGCTCCTAATCCCAGGAAAAGTCCTTTAGGAATGTCAGACTTACGGCACACCGCAATTGTTCATGTTGTTACATGCCGAAGTCAGGGTCTCGGAGAACCGCATTCTACAATATATACACACACACTGGGTCAGAGCTTATATCATCAATACTGCTAATCTCTCAGAAAACTGCTGATGCATTCATTGCCTTTGCAAGGGGCTCTGGACAATACTAGAGAGATTAGTTACCTAGGTCAGGTGCTGAACGTCAAGCCCTTATAAGTGCCACCCAAATGATTACAGGACTTCATGGTTCCATACTTAGGTGGCGTATAATAAGGAGATTGAGTTACTATATATATAATGCCTGCAAAGATTCCGTCAGCAGAAAAATTGGTTCAACTTACTAAAAATGTTGGAAGTGCCTCATTCATTAGGTTATTTTCCAGTTCCAACCCTTTACTCTATGGGAGTAATTCAGACTTGACCGCTGCTGAACGAATGTGACAGCGAACAGGCAGACACTGCCCCGCTATTGTGAAATCCCGCCTTACAAATTAATGTGCTCGCTGTGTGAAGAATTTGCAGCCAATCGAAAATTACCAATATCCTTTGTTATATGCCCACCATCTATTCTCTCTGGCCCCTCCACAGAGCAAAAGCTAGCCCAGTTTACCCACGCTTAGTTACAGCCCTGGTTTATTGCCTTATATTTGTACCAGTTTCCTTTACTGAGGCAGAACATTGCTGCACAATTACCTAAAGGCCTAAGTCAGGCAGCATAGATGGTGTAACCGTGTAACGGTAAGCATTCCCACCTCACAGCACTGAGGTCATGAGTTCTATTCCCACCATGGCCCTAACTGTGTGGAGTTTGTATATTCTCCCCCTGCTTGCATGGGTTTCCTCCGGGTACTCGCATATGCTGTCCCTTGCGATGTGGCCACAGTGCTGAACTTTCGGGTCTGAGACCCGGGAGTCCATCTTCGCATGCGCAGAGCACCGGAGCCAGCTGCAGGGCATGCTGGGAGGGATCCGTGACGGATCCCTCACACAGAGCTGTGGTAAGAAGCCCATAGGCTTCTCCAGGGGATCGCCAGCTTTTGCTGGCGATTCCCTCCACAGCGCTGACACTGCGGAGGGGGGTTAGAGAATACAGAAACCCGATAACAGGGTTTTTACCGCATTTCTGGTTTAGAGAATCCCGTCCATTATCTGTACGCTATATAAGAAACTGGTAATAATAATGTCTGTTTTGTATAAAAAAAAAATATCCGGGAATGGTATTACCAGCCATTTTAAATTATATGAGTCATTGTATTTTAATAGGAGATAACAGAGAGCAATAGCTTGTGATCCATTGCATAGAACAGACTGAGATCTGTATCACTACGAGAGCTGTTATTTGCTCTTTTATATATATATATATATATATATATATATATATATATATATATATATATATATATATATATATATATATATATATGTCATGTGGTATTTATCAACATGTGTTTATAAAGCACCATCATATTTAACTGGAGTTTTCAGATTATTGGTCTTTATCCCTTTGAGTGCCAACATTGCTGTGAGCGATCCTCAAAATATCTGATAAAAAGTTGCCAGCGCCACTCACAGCGACTGTTCAATTCATTGTAGTTTAGTTAAATATTGCAGCCAAAAGCACGAGCGATGCTGGCATTTTTTGCAGATACTTTGAGGCTCGCTCACAGCAATGTCGGCACTCAAAGGGTTAAGAGGACTTTTGTTTTTTTTCTAGAACAAGTTACCAGCTATGTAAGAGGTGTAAATGTCATTTATGAATTGCTGCTATTTTGCCCCTAGCGCCGGAGGCCCACATGCGCTTGTCGGACGTTATGGAGTTAAATGGCCGGTAAAACGTTTCCTGGTCCTGGCTGACTTCCCCCTAAGACAAGTGTGAATGTCTGGCTGTAATTGTGCATGCCAAGCAGGGAGCACTTCGGAAAAGAGAGACATAACTTCTCAAGGTGGTTGCCCTGGGGAAAGAGAAGGCACTGAACGTGGCAGGGGTGTTCGCTTGACCCCGTGCCACGGAGCTAAAAGGCTTTTGCTAGATAATAAAGAGGTTCTGCTAAGTACCAATGAGATTTCCTTCCAGCCAGGAACCTCAGAGCAGATTACACAATCCAGCTGCAATGGGAGATAGCCGCCTTTGTTCCGTGTGCGGTGGAAACAGTTTGACAAATTCACGTTGTGCCTGTGTGTACAAGCTGGCCTTTCCGTGTAAGTCATTTGCATGGGTAATGTTCTAGCAACAGAATGTGCCCATTCTGGGGTGTTGTCCCCCCTCCGCCATCTGACAGGGTTTGCAGGCCCCTTGTTTCCAGTGTATCTAGCTAGTGTTGACTCATTAGACAACATCGCCGACACTTGATCAGAGGAAATTGTGGAGTTTAAAGCGAGATTTTTCTGCATGCAAAGCAGCCGCTGCCTGAATACAGTCACACTCAGTGTACATAGAAGCCTCACTGACACCACCAACACCATTAAAGGGGCAGGGGGATCCTCCTGTGGGGTGTGGCATAGCGGCCCAACAGTCGGGATTCCAACGGTCAATATACCGACATCGGAATCCCAACTGCTGGTACACTGACATGGGGTGAGCGCATCAAAGCCCCTTGTGCTGCGCTTGCCACAGGTTCTGTTCTCCCTATATGGGGGGTTGTGGACCCCACAAGGGAGAATAGCCCCTGTTAGTCAAGGTCCCAACAGTTAGGCATTTGAACAGTCAGGATTCCGATGTTGGTATACTGACTGGTGGGAGGACATTCGGCACCCCTCATGTGGCCCTCAATCTTCAATGAAAATTAGAAAAGGGTATGGGTAAAATCCGGAATCGGATAAGACACCGGAATGCCGGACTGGACATCAAACTCTGCATTCCGGAGCTTGTAGTATCCGGTGCGGGGGTGTCCTGTCCGGGGGTGCTCCATCTGATGAGGCTGCTCTCGCACCTGTCACCTGGGAGAGGAGAGGGGGGAGAATACAGCCTCACCGCATGGTCCGGGGGTGTAATAAAAACTGGAACGTTCCAGACCACACGGGGAGGCTGTAATCACCCCTTCCCCATGTCCCTGGTGTGAGCAATCACAGGCATCCCCCCGGACAAGACACCCCCCGCATGGGACACCCCTCGGACCAGACACTATAAGCTCCGGAATGCAGAGTTTGATGTCTGGTCCGGCATTCCGGTGTCTTATCCGGGTCCGGTTTTTACTTAGTCCCATTAGAAAATTAATAAATACACACACACACACGTAAACCATAAAAAGAGTAACGGCGACTTAATTGCAAAATTATTGTAAACCCCCATTTGCGCTATTTATGCATAACTGCAGTCACTGTGTATAGTGCATCACACTTACTTTCCTCCAGCTGGTCATGGGTAAGGCACAGGTACCAGGGGGTCCCCTGAATAATCAAAGAGTTTAATTACGGTTGCATTGTGGGAGTGGACTACAGGTGTCAGTGCAGTAGTGATGGGTAGTTCGTGAATGATTAGATCAAAATGAACTAATCTTCAAAGTGAACTAAATCGTTCAGATCACTGCTCTGGGATAGTGATGGGAAATCTAGTTCGTTTTGGTGACTAGTTCATTATGATCTAGTTCACCCAAAAGATTAGATCAGAAGATTAGTTCATCTAGCTCATTTAGTTCATTATTCCAGCACTGACTCAGAGACTGAGAGGAGTGAATGGATCTAGATGAACTAGACTAGATTATGACACACAGAGCAGGCATTGTAATACCAGCTCATTGTAGGAGTTATAGTCTTGTTAGAGTGATCATATACTGTATGTTTAATAAATCAGATTATTTTCTAGTTTAGAAAAGCAATAAGTTATACAGCACCCTTCTAGTGACATGCTTATTGTTTAGCTCTGCAATATTAATCCCATTGTGGTTATTATTTTACATTCCATAATATGCAAGTAAAATACCCAAATTCAGAGTAATTTAATAAGTCAATTTTTTTGTCTGCTTTTAAAATACAGTAATTAGAAAAACACAAGTCCCCTTGCCCCAATGTAACTGACCTTAGAGAGATAAAGTAGAGACTTTGCAAAGTAACCAGTTGCTGATTGGTTGCTAGGGGCAACTGCTCCACTGTATGCATCATGAAGGTTCATACATATCCATCTCTGACTGTAATGTGGAGTAAACAGAGCTACTACAGTATACTGTATAACAAGCAGCAGCCAGCACTGTGTCTGTGGCTGCATACACACAACACATGTGCCTGAGCACAGCAGTGCCACACATGGTAGCTCACAGGTACTGTACAGTCTCATTATGGTGTATAGTCAGAGATTAGTTCAGGGATCTGTATGATCAGTGAACTAATTGAACTACTGAACTATTTGTAGGACTCATGAGTCATCAGGACAATGTAGTTCATTTGGATCCGCAGAGTCCAGACCATGTGTGAGCTCAGCACTGCCATCTTTGGCAGCTAACATGTACTGCCTCCTGTGTATTGCATGATGAGAGCTGATAACATGGCTGCTGCAGAAGCTCCTACACAGATCCCAGCAGAAGATTTAGCACAGCAGTATGCTCAGGACGCAGTACCAGAAGCAGCAGCAAGTGTTTGGACATCTGAACTAATCATATAATGATAGCATCACATAAAGGTGAGCAGCATGAGCACACATTCTCACTCACAGACACACCACACAACTTTGGCTAGGCAGTGCATACTTTTATTTTATTAGATCTGTATTTGCTGGGCTTTGTTGTACTTTTAACTTTAGATTCAGGAAGTAAAGATCCAGTAAATGAGCCTTGGAGCTGCTGGGCTCTGTCTGTCTGTGTGTTACAATTCCCACTTGCTTTACTTCCTGGTGAACTAAATGAACTAATCTTTCCCAGAGTGCAGCGCAGAAAGAATTGGGTGCCAGGCCATCTCATAAAACAGCATAGTCATTTATGTAACATATAGCAGGGATATAGCAGGGATAACTTCTGAACACTCTCCTCCAGCACAAAGCATAATGGTTATATCAGGTCACGTATCACGCCAACTCCTCCAGCACATTAATCGTATCGGTTACATCATGGCACCTCCTCCAGCACATCAATTAATTGCAGCGGCATAAATAGCAGCAGTTCATACCAGGGCATCCTGGGACCAGTAGTGCTACACATCACAGGTTACTGTCTCTCTCATACATAACAAGGACTCTTATCAATGGGGGGATACTCAGCATGCCTCATGGCTTTGACCACTCACCCAGATACGTCCTCTCCTGAGTCTCACACCTGGCACTTTTCTAGGGCACCTCTACAGGTGGGCATCACCCTCTTACTGGACTCAGTACTGCTGCTCTCACACTGTGATCTGGCAGCACTCCCCACATGTGCTGTGAGGGGCTGCATTCTCCTCATGTTACTCTGCAGAAAAGCACCCACATGTGCTGCTGCTCTCTACATAGAAGGGGTGCAACTCATGACTGCTGTTTCCAGAGCTGGGGACCATGGAATGACTAGCTGAAGATGCATCCTTCTCCTAGCTTTTCCTCCTAACTTGTCCTGAATCTGGACTGAGTACTTTCAAATAGTGATGGGTAGTTCGTGAATGATTAGATCAAAATGATCTAATCTTCAAAGTGAACTAAATCGTTCAGATCACTGCTCTGGAAAAGATTAGTTCATTTAGTTCACCAGGAAGTAAAGCAAGTGGGAGGTGTAACACAGACAGACAGAGCCCAGCAGCTCCATAAGGCTCATTTACTGCATCTTTACTTCCTGTATCTAAAGTTAAAAGTACAACAAAGCCCAGCAAATACAGATCTAATAAAATAAAAATATGCACTGCCTAGCCAAAGTTGTGTGGTGTGTCTGTGAGGGAGAATGTGTGCTCATGCTGCTCACCTTTATGTGATGCTATCATTATATGATTAGTTCAGATGTCCAAACACTTGCTGCTGCTGCTGGTACTGGTACTGGTACTGGGTCCTGAGCATACTGCTGTGCTAAATCTTCTGCTGGGACCTGTGTAGGTGCATCTCTGCAGCAGCCATGTTATTCAGCTCTCATGCAATACACAGGAGGCAGTACATGGTAGCTGCCAAAGATGGCAGTGCTGAGCTCAGACATGGTCTGGACTCTGCGGATCCAAATGAACTACATTGTCCTGATGACTCATGAGTCCTGCAAATAGTTCAGTAGTTCAATGAGTTCACTGATCATACAGATCCCTGAACTAATCTCTGACTATACACCATAATGAGACTGTGCAGTACCTGTGAGCTACCATGTGTGGCACTGCTGTGCTCAGGCACATGTATTGTGTGTATGCAGCCACAGACACAGTGCTGGCTGCTGCATGTTATACAGTATACTGTAGTAGCTCTGTTTACTCCACATTACAGTCAGAGATGGATATGTATGAACCTTCATGATGCATACAGTGGAGCAGTTGCCCCTAGCAACCAATCAGCAACTGGTTACTTTGCAAAGTCTCTACTTTATCTCTTTCTAAGGTCAGTTACATTGGGGCAAGGGGACATGTTTTTTTCGAATTACTGTATTTTAAAAGCAGAAAAAAATTGACTTATTAAATTACTCAGAATTTGGGTATTTTACTTGCATATTATGGAATGTAAAATAATAACCACAATGGGATTAATATTGAAGAGCTAAACAATAAACATGTCACTAGAAGAGTGCTGCATATAACTTATTGCTTTTCTAAACTAGAAAATCTGATTTATTAAACATACAGTATATGATCACTCTAACAAGACTATAACTCCTACAATGATCTAGTATTACAATGCCTGCTCTGTGTGTCATAAACTAATCTAGTTCATCTAGATCCATGCACTCCTCTCAGTCTCTGAGTCAGTGCTGGAATAATGAACTAAATGAACTAGATGAACTAATCTTCTGATCTAATCTTTTGGGTGAACTAGATCATAATGAACTAGTCACCAAAACGAACTAGATTTCCCATCACTACTTTCAAACTTTCACTTCCTGTCTTCCCCCTCTGCAGGAGGCTTGCATGTGACCACTACCTGATCTCCAAACTTCTCCCAATCAGTGCACAGGAAATAGCCCTAGCTATGCATGATAAAACTAAATAGTATTAATTCTTGCAGTACCAGGGTATTACATTATCATCTATAACAGATATGCCCAGTGTCTTTTGTTAAAAATATTTTCTTTTTTAAAGATATATTTATTTTATAACATGAGTATAAAAGAAAAAATATATTTATCAAATCCATTCTATAAATATATACCAAGCTGCTGATCTGTTGCTATTAGAAACGTCTCCAAATGTCCCCTTTAGAATGTTTGATACATCTCCAGCTAAGAATCATAAGTATGTTTATAAACTCAATCAAGGGAAGAGATAAAAAGGGCCAGATGTATTGAGCTTCAAAAAAGTAATAAAGTGGAGAGTGATAAACCACCAGCCAATCAGCTCCTGTCATTTTCCAAGCCCAGCCTGTAACATGTCAGTTAGGAGCTGATTGGCTGGCTGTTGAAGATTGATACATCTGGCCCACAGTGTTACAAAGTTGGGAAACCTTGTACCTGACCATCTGTGTGTCTGTTGCAGGTAACATTATAGGTTCCGGTATCTTCATTTCCCCGAAGGGCGTCCTGGAACACAGCGGGTCTGTGGGGTTGGCGTTAATTATCTGGGTTCTCGGTGGTGGTGTCGCTGCCCTCGGGTCTATGTGCTATGCAGAACTTGGAGTCGCGATTCCTAAATCAGGAGGTGATTATTCATATGTCACTGAGATATTTGGTGGGTTAACAGGGTAAGTACTAGATCAATGACTGTATTAACTTGTTACCATATTTGTATAATGTATTTATGTCCCCCCAAAGATCCATACCAGTTGGGAGGAATGTATTAAAAATCACAACAAAAGACTTCACAGCAGAGATGTTGTAACCCATAGCAACCAATTATCAGCTATTATTTTTCTAAACAGTGATAGAAATAGTAGCTAGAACGTTATTGGTGGATATGGGTTACAACGCTACTCTAAACACCAATTTCTCTTGAGGTCACACGATGTGGTCCTTTAGCATTTAATCTTGTGACCTTTTGACTGCCCACCTTCCCATTGGCTACCTAATGCTTAGGTCTACCTTCCAATCCGGTTAACTTTAGCTATGTCAAACTATTTCATGTGTCAACATAAGCTATGTTGACCAGTAGTCTACCCAATGCATGTCCCGTCCCAGAATACAGACATATTATATTATATAGATAGATGAACAGCATTGTGTTGCATATTCTGGGCATACAAACATACATTCTATACTACCATAAGAAATATTGTGCAGACATTTTCAGAAATATGGCAGCGTGAAGGAATATCCAAATGACTCATGCAATTCTTCTAAAGAGCAGTTCATTTCCTTCTACAAGATTTTACATTATAAACACACAAGTAGGGCGCAAATCAGCATCAGCTGGGAAGTAAAACAGGGATTATATATTCATGTCAGTTTCTGAGTTTATTGGTTTTATCAGGAAATATTGTCTATGTACAGTATATTTATATATGAATACAGTTGGATACTAATCCACATCCAACTAACGCACAATTCTGTGAGGAGTTTCCTTGTCTTATAAGTGATTGCTGAATATTTTATGGCTACAGAATTCTAATCAGTATACTGTAATACATAAATGTGACTGTAATACTTCCATCATATACAGCAGAGCAACACTGCAGTCATACGGAGGCAATGCTGTGTAATAGTACATATATAATAGTGACGGGCCGTCACACACATGTGGGTATAGGGGAGGCTGCGCTGTGTAATAGCACATATATAATAGTGACGGGCCGTCACACACATGTCGGTATAGGGGAGGCTGCGCTGTGTAATAGTACATATATAATAATGACGGGCCGTCACACACATGTGGGTATAGGGGAGGCTGCGCTGTGTAATAGTACATATATAATAGTGACGGGCCGTCACACACATGTCGGTATAGGGGAGGCTGAGCTGTGTAATAGCACATATATATAATAGTGACGGGCCGTCACACACATGTGGGTATAGGGGAGGCTGCGCTGTGTAATAGCACATATATAATAGTGACGGGCTGTCACACACATGTGGGTATAGGGGAGGCTGCGCTGTGTAATAGCACATATATAATAGTGACGGGCTGTCACACACATGTGGGTATAGGGGAGGCTGCGCTGTGTAATAGCACATATATAATAGTGACGGGCTGTCACACACATGTGGGTATAGGGGAGGCTGCGCTGTGTAATAGCACATATATAATAGTGACGGGCTGTCACACACATGTGGGTATAGGGGAGGCTGCGCTGTGTAATAGCACATATATAATAGTGACGGGCTGTCACACACATGTGGGTATAGGGGAGGCTGCGCTGTGTAATAGCACATATATAATAGTGACGGGCTGTCACACACATGTCGGTATAGGGGAGGCTGCGCTGTGTAATAGCACATATATAATAGTGACGGGCCGTCACACACATGTGGGTATAGGGGAGGCTGAGCTGTCCCTGTCCTTGGTGCTGATAATAACTCTATAATATATACTGCTGCTCATAGGAATCACAGCACAGGCAGACAGATCACCCCTTGTACTATTCACAGTAACTTCCCCAGCAAGTCATGCACAGCAACAACTTCAATAATATAATACAGATTTTGTTAATATTATTGCTCTTAATGGTTCCTAGAGCTTACATAGAAATATTGAGTTGGACAGCAGATAAGAAGTGAGCGACCACTGCTAGCGAGCAGTGATGAATCACCCCCAGTGTGTCAGCAAGACAGTGCTATACAGGGTAGGGTGCTACAGTGACCCACAATGGGGTAGGTATAGTGCAGCAGGTATAACACCAAGGCGATGGCGGAAGCAGCAGCTGTCACCGCGAAGTATGGGGATAGAAACACTTTGCAATGCACTGATGCAATGGGATAGGTCGACCATATTTTGGTCAAGATGTATTGGTTTGACCACTGAAGACTGACAGAGCTTAGCTGGACAGGGTGGGTAGTGGGTAACGAGTTACCAACTGGTGTAAGGGGCTTAGGTGGACACCTGAAATAGGAAGACATAGCTAAGGTTGGCAGTGTCAGAAGGTCTACACAAGCCCAGCATTAGATTAGTCTAACTAAAATCCAGGTATTCAAATCCCGGCAATTTGGGCCAAATCCCAGTATCCTTATCTCGGGATTAGCCACCCTACCGACTATGTCAATATTCGGGACAAAAAAGGGTACTTGTTTCCTAGCACGGCCACAATCGCGGGCATCGGGTGTAATTTTTAGTGGTCTGCGACGCGACTGACGCGATGCCCCCGATTTTCCCATTGAAATGCATTGAAAAAAGTCAAAATCGCGTCGGTCGCGGCTAAAAAAGGCTTAAATGGTCCAGACGCAATGCCCCCGATTTCCCATAGGAAACAATGTTAAATGCCTCAATTTCACCAAATTATCATAGGGAACAATGGTAAATGGGCCAGAAACCCCCAAAAACACCCCTGAACAGTGAAATGTCCCCACAAAAGTAGTTTACGCCACCCCACGATCAACGCTAACCCGAAGCGTGGCGAGCGCAGCGAGCCCGCGAGGGGCGGCGGTACGCGTCCTCCGACCTTTTCATACCCCCACTATCCACGTCGGCGTGGAGTTGAGAATAGAATAGTGTGGCGAGCGCAGCGAGCCCGAAACGTGGCGAGCGCAGCGAGCCCCGCAAGGGGATGCGGATACCTTCACAGGTAAACGCGTCCCTTCGCGGGCTTCACAGGTATCCGCGTCCGCTCGCCACGATTTTTTAGTGCATGCGATGGCCGCAATGCCCCCGATTTTTACTCACGATGCCCACGATCATGATCGTTGTGGCCGTGCTAGGAAACAAGTACCCAAAAAATAAGCAGAAAAACCCATGTCAACCTTTTGACTGTCGACCTAATGCTTAAGTTGACCGTCCAACCTTAGCCATGTCAACATATTTCAAACGTCAACCTGAGCCCTGTCGCCCTTTAGTAGTCGACACAATGCATGTCGACCTAAATTGGGTCAACCCAACGGCCCATACCTGATAGAATGCAGTCCCCATGACAATCACAAAGCCCTTCACCAAAACGTTTTTTAAATTAGCCGCTAAATATGAGGAAAAGTCCCTTACAGACAAATATTAAATAATGAAGGAATTATGTATCCAGACAGACAATCATCTAAGCTGCAGCTTTCTAGTGTGTCAATGTACAAACAGCGATATATCCAGAGCAGTCCACTGGTGTGGACTCTGAGCATCCCACAACTGCAAACAAAAATAATGGGAAGGCCGCGCTAATATAAGTGTGCACCAGGCCTGAGACTAAATACCATAACATAGATCTAATCAAACAACTATTTATTTAAATACAAATGGCTGATGCATTTCATCTACATATGAACCATGAAATCACAGCGGATATGGGATCAGAGACTGATGATTAGAGACTGATGATTAGTGTCGCTGCCTGTCAGATTGGTGTAACACTGGCCATTTATTCCGCAACTCTCATAGGCAATATGATAAATGAAGGCTGGCAATCAACAAAAAATGTCCATATTAGATGTTAACATTATGAATGCGTTTACATTTTAAACATGTACATCTATTTGTATATCAACATATTGGTTGTTGAATTTACAATATGCCCATGTCAAAATTCTGGTTTTGACCTTTTGAATGTCAACTAGCTTATTGGATACAAAATATATATTTACATCTTTTGGAGATGGGGAGAGGAATCCTGTGGTTTTCCATGAGCTGCCCTCTCGATGCCACAGAGCAATCCCTGCTATACCCACCAATCTACGAGAGCTTCCAATGATTGCCTCTGAACCTTCCCAGCCACTGTAGGTTCAGGGCCGGCTCTAGGGTGCCGAGATCTGCGGGGCACCACTGAGACCGCATATAACAAAATTAAGGATGCCCATGAGAAAAATACATTTGTGGTAAGCTTATATGGTTGCCGGGTTAAAGCGGTCTAGATCGACAGTTACGGGATCGACCACTCTTGGTCAAAGGCGTCTAGTTAGATGACTAAAGATTGTCCAAGGGATATAGGGGCAGATGTATTAAGCCTGGTGAAGAGATAAACTGGAGATAAAGTGGAAGGAGAGAACGCACCAGCCAATCGGATCCCAACTGTCATATTTCAAACACAGCTGATTGGCTGGTGCGTTATCTCTTCCATGTTATCTCCACTTTATCTCCAGTTTATCTCTTCTCCAAGCTTAATACATCTGCCCCATAGAGTGACAGTGATCGGAGTTAGACACAAGTGGGAGATCGATGGAGCTAAGGTCGACAGTCACCACAAGCTTTTCAGGTTTTTTGGTGCAGCCCAACTTGGTTCGTACGTTACTATCCAAGTGTACATAGAGTTAGAGTATAATAGTGTGCCAAGTGGGACACTGTGCACAAATACCATGTCCACGGGGACCTGGGTCATTCAGAACCCCAAACAATCCCTGAAAAAAATCTTGTCTACGTGGTGACTGTTGACCTTATCTCCTTCGATCTTCCACTTGTGTCTAACTCCCGTCATAGTCACTCTAGACCCCGTCAACTATCTTTAGGCCTCTAACTAGACACGTAAGTCCAGGGGTGTTCGATCACCTTAACTGTCGATCAAAACAGAGTGGATCGCCTATCCCAGAACCGTTGTAGGTGGCAGCTTCCACTTGAAGGGTTGGAGAGTGGGTATTGGTGGCGGCATGGCGTTGAAGTTTTGCCTAGGCTTCCAGCAGTCCTTACACTGGCCCTGTGTATGGGCATCTACGTACTTGTCCATAACTTAGGTTTGCTCCCATAATAGAGGGAAACACTTCCACGTTGCACCCTGATGTGTCTCCATCTCTTACAGATTCCTCCTCCTGTGGAGTGCGGTTCTTATTATGTACCCCACCAGCCTGGCAGTCATCGCACTGACATTCTCCAACTACGTCCTGCAGCCGGTCTTCCCAGACTGCATCCCACCCTACGACGCCACAAGGGCGCTCTCCCTGGTCTGCTTATGTGAGTATGCCATTGGTGTGACGTGGGAAATACGCATGTGCTACACTCAAGATCATGGTTTATTCAGACTTCGGTACTTGTGTAGTTTCACGGTGCCTGATATATCGGATGCGATATCGAAAAGATAAAAATATCGGCCGATATATAGAGTGCGATATCGACCGATATATAGAGTGCAATATCGACCGATATATAGAGTGCGATATCGGCCGATATATAGAGTGCGATATCGGCCGATATATAGAGTGCGATATCGGCCGATATAGCGAGTGCTATATCGGCCGATATAGCGAGTGCTATATCGGCCGATATATCGAGTGCTATATCTGACGATATATCGAATGCTATATCGGTCGATATATCGAATGCTATATAGGTCGATATATCGAATGCTATATCGGTCGATATATCGAATGCTTTCCTAAGCGATTTTTGACCTGTTCATAACCCCACTATGCATGGAGTTGATTTTATATAGTGTGGTGAGCGTAGTGAGCCCCGCGAGGGGACGTGGATTACGGAGCTCGCCACACTATATAAAATCAACTCCATGCGTAGTGGATAGTACTTAGATATGAACAGGTCAAAAATCACTTTGGATCACATCGATATATCGGCCAATATCGCATCCGATAAATCAGGTGCCGTAAAACTACACAAGTACCCAGACTTCTACCAGTCTGAAAATTGTAACATGCAAGGGTGTGTTTAACCCTTTGAGTGCCAACGGCTCTGTGAGAGATGTGCAAAATATCCGCTACAAAACACCAGCGTCGCTCACATTTGTTATAGGAAAAAAACATGTTGTATCCCAATTGCACACTGAGTGAGAAAATAACTACATATTAATCAGATAATACAGAGATCTTGGTTGCAGATATCTGCAACCAAAATCTCTGTATTATCTAATTAATATGTAGTTATTTTCTCACTCAGTGTGCAATTGGGATACAACATGTTTTTTTCCTAGACAGAATTACCCCTCCCTTTTGGCACCTGAGTGACACACCTCTGATTGAGCAGCTTACCAACAAAAGTGTTGCACATTTGTTATATAAATTGAAATAAAATATGTTGTAAAAAAATAGATTCTATTTCCTACATAAGGTAACATTACCGATCATTGTGATGGATACAAATGTTTTCTTGGCAATTTTCACACCTATTTTGAGAAATGCACTTGTCACTCCTCAAAGGGTTAATAAAGTTGCTTTGAAAGCTCAACTGAACGCTGGTCGCTAAGAATTCTCATCCGCGCGTTTGGGTCCGAATCGGACCCACAATGTCTTCTGTATCCCTACCCTCAGCAGCAGCACACGGTTACATTTTGGCAGACATTTCTTTGGGTGGGCTAACAGCAGCAAACGGGACCATAATAGGAAACTTATTTTTCTTTTTGCTTGGCAAAACTCAGGGCTATTTGGAGGGAGAACAAGTGAATCAATCAGTGAATGACCTGTTCTGTACCTGTGATTCACATATTTACCACAAGGTGGCAGGAAACCAGCTCTCAGCCTGAGAAAACATTAAACCGTCTATACTGCGTTTCTAGTTGTGGAGTTGTTGCCCATAGCAACCAACCAAAATCTAGCCATGGTCTTACAGAAGGTTCTAGATCAGGCATGTCCAATGTTGGCCCTCCAGATGTTCTAAAACTGCACATCCCAGCATGCTTTGCAATAGTTTAGCATTCTTTAATAGCAAAACTGTGGCAAAGCATGCTGTGATGTGTAGTTTCACAACATCTGGGGGGCCAACGTTGGACATGCCTGTTCTAGATAAAGGTTAAGTCGAACCAGATTGGTTGATATATTTACCCCCTGCTGTGACCATACAGCTACAGTACAGTCTGCAGCTTATACCTGGCACCTCTGTCCCTGACCTGACACCTCTCTCTTTATTCGCAGTGCTTCTCACCTGGGTGAACAGCTCAAGTGTCCGTTGGGCGACGCGGATTCAGGATATATTCACAGCCGGAAAGCTCCTGGCGCTGGCTCTCATTATAGCGATTGGGTTTATGCAGATATTTAAAGGTACCAAACTAGTTGTGTATGTGGTCTCATCAATAATATGGTTGCAGAACGTAAGTGCGCCCTTAGGAGAAATGCCGATTGCTCTTTTAGAATCTATAATCTCAGTCCTATGGACACAAAACACCTGATTCTGAATTGGAGGCGAAGCAGAAGTTTTTTTTTTTTTCTAAAGTAACTTTGTATCTGGAACAAACCATGCTGCAATTCCAGGGGGATAAATATACTTATATTGTTTCTGTGCAGGGTAAATACTGTCTGCTCTTGCATGCAGTCCACAAAATGATAGGCTGCTATATTCTTTTGCAATTACATTTCAGTTTGGGACCCCTCCCCCATCGAACTCTGCACTTGTTACATCCGCCCCCTCTGCTGTACCACCTGCATTAAGTACAACAATGATCCTCACAGAGGGCCTTATTCTAGTACACTCTTTCTGACAAAATCATTCTTAGCTAGACACAACCATGTGCACTGCAGGTGTGGCAGATCCAACACGTGCAGAGAGAGTTAGATTTGGCCGGAGGTTTTACTTCAAAGTGAGATCTATATTGCAGTGTGAAAATAAAGCAGCCAGTATTTACCCTGCACAGAAACTAAATAACTCACCCAAATCTAATTCTCTCTGCACATTTTACATCTGCCCCCCTGCAGTGCACATGGTTTTGTCCATCTAAGAAGGATTTTGTCAGAAAGAGTAAACTAGAATAAGGCCCAGACACCCTTGATTTTTTGACTTGCAGACTTGGTGGCGCGTGCGCAACCCCCCCCCCCCCCAGATCCCGGCGCCCTAGGCAGCTGCCTCAACCTACCTAATGGTAGAGCCGGCCATGTGCACACCCTTTTCCCGGTCCATATGTGCCCACTGAAACATAAATGTGTACCGTGTTGACAGTGCTGGCCACTGGGTGGCACTATATTACCACTAACACCAAAATCCTACATAGGAATTACTATCGGAAAAGTGCCATTGAATAAGCTTAGTGATGGCATAAAGTGGTTGCATGGTAATAAGTTTATGGTTTCACCGTTGATGGTATGTTGGTACTTTTGCGCAGTGGGCACGCTGAAGCTTCCACATGTGCAGAAAATGTACATAGCAGGGATGACACCATCAGATAGCTAAAGGAAAACTACAAAAAAACAAAAAACTTGCAAATAATGCAATCCAACCATGGAATTCATAAAGCATTTTCATCATATCGGGAACATCAATGGTCCCAAATCTGACCTTATGTCTCCTGTACGGCCATGGCACACCAGCGCTATGTTTGAAGTTTGCCCCATGTCTCATGTCCATGTCTTCTGCAGAGTCCCGTATAGCCATATGAGTCTTTTAGTTGCCGCAACCCACCAGCTCCTGTGCAACTACTGAGCGCACCATCCACCACTGCCCTTTCTTGACCTTGATTTGTTCCTTCACACTGCCATTAATCAATGATACATTTTGCAGCTTTTCTAAAGTGTACTGAGGCTACTATGGCAACCACAGTCCCATGATGGTGTGAGCAGAGAGACTAGGAATGCCCCCATGAGCTCTTTTACCACTGTGACATCTGACCCAAACCCCCACTTCTGACATCACATAACATGCTGGAAGCCTAAGAACCTGTGTCTGTGTTGTAGAGTGACTTGGGGGGGTCATGTAATAGGGTCCGAGTTTTCAGATTGCTGACAGACAATGTCTAGGTTGACCCAAAAGACCGACATGCACAAGGTCGACATTGGAAAAAGGTTGATACATGGGAAGGGTGTTTCATGGTATTTATGATGGTCAACATCTGAGCACGTGGACCGCCAGTTAGTATACCACTACACTCTCCATGCCACGTTACCGTTTGCAATCAGAATTTATGTGGATGGTAAAAAAGGATAATAAAAATGTCAAAAATGGCCCAAAAAATTAATGTGTTGACCAATCCTAACCTTTTTCATGTGTCGACCATAGCCATGTCGAGGTTTTGACCATGTCAACCATATTTATGTTAACCATACAGGTATTGTGTGGACCTAACTGTCCACTTAGACATGGTCTGTCAGCAATCCTATTACATAAACCCTATAACCATACTTGCCTACTCATACAGACCGCCTGGTCTTTCAAAAACCATGTGCCGCACCCCCTGCAAAGGTAGGCAAGTCTACCAGCATTGACACCCCCCCCCCCCCAGCCATCCTTGAAAGTGGATGGTTCAAAGAGGTAAGTGACTCCATTGCTGTTATTCCATTGAATAGTGGAGGATGGAACCATATCAATCAAATACACGTCCATGCATTGTGAAGCCACGCCCCCTTTAATGATCCAGCCATGCCCCATACTACCCACCCATTGTGTGTGAGGCAACATCCCCTGTTCCACAGACCTTGGTATCTGCCTCTCGCATGGGGCAACCAGAAAGCTGGCAGGTATGCCTATATCAGTATGTAGCAGCCATACTTGCTCTCTCTCCAGAGAAAATTTAAAAAGGATATAACGAGCTATATAAAGCAGTCATGTCCAAACTATGGCCCTCCAGCTACAAGTCCCATCATGCCTTGCTATTAGGGAATGCTAAAACTATGGCAAGGCATGCTGGGATATGTAGTCTCACAACAGCTGGAGGGTCACAGTTTGGACATGCCTGATATAAAGTATACAAAAAAATGCTTCAAAATGACTTACATTTGCTATTTAAGTCATTATTCTACTTGTAAGGAGACGTGATGCAAATATCACTTTTTGTACAGGAAACTATGAAGCGTTAAAACCAAGTAATGCGTTTAATTTCTGGATGACCCCCACAGTGGGGCAGCTGGCTCTGGCCTTCTTACAAGGATCCTTTGCATTCAGCGGTTGGAACTTCTTGAATTATGTCACAGAAGAACTGGTGGATCCCCGACGGTGAGTAGAATATTCCTCTCATTCTATATTCATTGCTTTTTAAGTGGCGTACAGGCACAAGTCACCGGAGACCCCACTCCTGCCCCTCACACATGAAGTCTTCATTTTTACATGAACTATTTAGAGGAAATCTGAATCCGTAAAATGAATATTTTATATAAAGTGCTCGTTCTTTACTCCGCAAACTCTCATTATCACCAGATAATTTGAATGCACATTACATTATATTAATTAAATTTTAAGCTGTTGCGAACTGTGAAAATATGGGCACTGCATACAATACGGAGAGGAACCACACGGGCACTGCATACAATACGGAGAGAAACCACACGGGCACTGCATACAATACGTAGAGGAACCACACGGGCACTGCATACAATACAGAGAGGAACCACACGGGCACTGCATACAACACGGAGAGGAACCACACGGACACTGCATACAATACAGAGAGGAACCACACAGGCACTGCATACAATACAGAGAGGAACCACACGGGCACTGCATGCAATACAGAGAGGAACCACACGGGCACTGCATGCAATACAGAGAGGAACCACACGGGCACGGCATACAATACAGAGAGGAACCACACGGGCACTGCATACAATACAGAGAGGAACCACACGGGCACTGCATGCAATACAGAGAGGAACCACACGGGCACGGCATACAATACAGAGAGGAACCACACAGGCACTGCATACAATACAGAGAGGAACCACACGGGCACTGCATACAATACAGAGAGGAACCACACGGGTACTGCATACAATACAGAGAGGAACCACACGGGCACTGCATACAATACAAAGAGGAACCACACAGGCACTGCATACAATACAGAGAGGAACCACACGGGCACTGCATGCAATACAGAGAGGAACCACACGGGCACTGCATGCAATACAGAGAGGAACCACACAGGCACGGCATACAATACAGAGAGGAACCACACGGGCACTGCATACAATACAGAGAGGAAGCACATGGGCACTGCATGCAATACAGAGAGGAACCACACGGGCACGGCATACAATACAGGGAGGAACCACACAGGCACTGCATACAATACAGAGAGGAACCACACGGGCACTGCATACAATACAGAGAGGAACCACACGGGCACTGCATACAATACGGAGAGGAACCACACGGGCACTGCATACAATACAGAGAGGAACCAAATTCATCAGCCGCTTCCCACCTCGGCATCTGCCGCTATGTGGTCCTCACCGCTGCCCAGACTCCGCTGATCACCGATCCCTGTACCCTGCTGCCAGCTCTCCAGGAGTTTCTTACATACAATAGTAATTTGAAGTGAGCCTCCCGGAGAGCCTTAAGGCCACCAACAGTCAGCGACTAAAGGTGCCCACACACGCACCGATCCCAGCGTGCGTTGTGGGCTTAACTAGCACACATAGCATCGCATCGTATGCCTTGTGCAATGCTATAAAAAGCTAGTACAAAAAGTATGTGCAGCACATACTTTTTGTACTGTGCGATGAGGTGCCGCGGGAGCGCGCACCGCCGGCATCAGTGCGTGTGTGGGCACCATAAGGCTGCCGCCAAGCTTCAACAAGCACACAACAAAGTATTACATGATGATGTTTGCAATGTCACATGTTTGTATACAAAGACATTTTATTACAAGCCTGTGTGAGTCCCTTTCATCTATGAGGATTCAGGCTCCTCGCACTACCGTCCTGTATCCGTATGCTAGGATATGAAAGAGATGTGCAGGAATACTGCCAACCCAGGGCCTGAATTATGCTTGGAAGTAAAAAGCAACCATGTCTAAAACGAACCATGTAGCCACGCAACGGGAGCAAATGTATCTATATAGTTTCTGTGCACGGGAAATACTGGCTGCTTTTGCATGTAGCCCACAAATATTAGACAGCTTTATTCTCATACTGCAATTTACATTTCAGTTTGAAAACACCCCACCAAAATCTAAAGCCCCATACACACTAGACAATATCCTTTATGAATGATATCATCAACAATTGAACATACACACTAAATGATATTGTTAATGATATCGTTGAGTGACGCCATCGGGCCCCCCCGGCTCCGTACATGCACTCGTTGACAATATAGTGGAAATTGAGTTTCATGTACGGGTGATGGAGAACATCGGTAACGACCCGCGGGAGAGCGCATCATTAATGATATGGAGCGTAAACAATGGACAAATGATAGAACTCACAAGAACCAAAATGAGCTACATCATTTGTAATATGGTTTAACTCTTTGTGCACATGTTACATCTGACACCCTGCAGTGCAGCACAGTACTGCTCAGGTGCTTGTAGTTCCTCCCCTGGGACAGGTACTAAATATGTTCTGATCATTTACCATTATGTGTTTAGGAATCTACCTCGCGCCATATTCATCTCCATCCCGCTGGTGACGTTTGTCTACACGTTCACGAACATCGCTTACTTCACAGCCATGACGCCTGAAGAGTTGATGTCCTCCAATGCCGTGGCAGTTGTAAGTAGACGCGTTTCACTACCCAGCTGTCGGACAATCTATAGTGTTTCCCCCCTCTCCATATATACCTATATATATTTAAATCTCTCCCCCCTTCTGTTGCTTTAGACATTTGGTGAAAAGCTACTGGGCTATTTCTCTTGGATCATGCCAGTGTCAGTAGCGCTGTCCACATTCGGCGGGATTAATGGATATCTCTTCACCTCATCCAGGTTGGAGGGAGTATGGTCTAACCCTGTAGATGTAGCATCTAACATCTTTTCCTCTGCAATCAGTAGCAAATCTCCAATCAGCAGAAAGACTCTGCACCTTGTGATTTCAGGGGGGCGACTGGTGCGGTGTTATATAGAAGTTTGGGCACTTGTGTGACAGCACGCCTGCAATTACAGTGTCTGTTGTGTGCACGACAGGGAACACATTCTGTAGGATATGAGAGGATAAACCACCAGGTGGCACTAGTGTAGCACACTTGGTCTTAGTAAGTGTTCTTTTCTTAGGGAGATGGTCGCTAGATTAACAATATGAAGGTCGACATACATTAGGTCGAATACTTAATGGGAACACATTCAGTGGCGTAACTATAGCTCCGCTGCCCCCGCGGTGGCGGGGGGGCGCAGAGAAATTGGGGGCGCCGCCGGGGGGGCTGCGGGGCTATAGTTACCCGCAGTCTGCGTCTCGCCCGGCTCTCTGTCAGGACCTTCCTGACGTCACGGTCCCGGCCGGCTCCTGCTGCAATGAAAACTGACAATTAGAAAATGGCTGCCCCCCTACTGCAGACAGTTTTCTGTCTGCAGTAGGGGGGCAGCCATTTTCTAAGAGTCCGTTTTCATTGTAGCAGAAGGAGCCGGCCGGGACCGTGATGTCAGGAAGGTCCCGACAGAGAGCCAGGCGAGACGCAGACCGTGGGTAAGAAGGGGGGGGGGGGGGGGAGTTAGGTGCGGCGGGGGGGGGGCTAAATAGTTAGTTACGCCCCTGAACACATTAAATATGTCGACATGGCTAAGGGTGACAGTCAATAGGTCGACATGAGTTTTTCATGTTTTTTTTTAGCCAACTTGTGTGGACAGGTGATATTTCATACCCTACCACCCACTAGGGCGTGGATGGAGAATACAATAGTGTGCCGAACGCAGCGGTACACTGATACCGTGTCCATGTCGACTTACGGTGAAATTCGGGAAAAAAATTCAGGTCAACCTTTTGACTGTTGACCTTCCAATTGTCAACCTTCCAGCTTTTTCGACCTTAGCCATGTTGACCCAAGTGGTCGACATTCATACCCAGTTCATGCGGAGTAATTTCCTGCAAGCAGAATACAAATATTACGCGTTCTAATATATAGAACCATCTACAGGTCTACATGTTTTGTGGATTTCTTTGGTTGCGTTTGAGAACCACTGGTTTAGGCCTTCTCTTTATGCAGCACTGGACACATTCCAAAAACCAGAATGCAAACACAACACGCAGAGAGTACGTACGGGGAGAATATACAAACTCCACACACATAGGGTCATGGTGGGAATCAAACTTCTATGAAGCCACACCCAAGATATGATATTGTGAGAGGAAGAGTTATGGGGGAAGAGAAGCTACACAATGACCTCTGTATGGGGGAAGAGAAGCTACTGTAAGCTGTACGTGTCCTACCACAGTGACCCCGACCTAAACCACTGGATGTTATGGCCACTAACCCAGGATTAGTGCATATAGTCACATAGTACCCATATTTCATTAATTACTAGTGAGTTACATCTATTTCTTTGGGTCATTAATTACACCCCCACCCCCCTTAGCTGGAAATCCTTAAAAGATGGTCTGTAGGGGGTGCACGAGGACTGTAGCTGGGAAAACACTGCACTAATTAGTACTCTGTGTAAATGATATAGCAATGTTACTTAATCATGACACCGTCCAGATTAAGATCCTTCCATTAAACATTTTATTAACTGCATTTGTCTTTCCTGCAATTGCCTACCTCTGTAATAATGCTTTATGACAAGCAAACACCATGTAATCATTACATTAGCATAGAATTAACGCCAAAGTACAGAAATATTACTCAAGGTGGACGTTCTCCACTGAGGCCTCACCGTCACTGCTTAAAGCGCTATCCAACCAATCAGTGACTGAATAGCAAGTGGTGGAGTGGTCACTTGGAGCGGACCTTCCATTTGGAGAATCTCCACTGTGAGTAGAGCGCTTCTTGGAGCACTTGGAGTAGATGGATGTTAACCCATGTGCTGCCTCTTTCCACAGGTTATGCTTCTCCGGAGCCCGAGAAGGCCACTTGCCCAGCTTACTGGCCATGATACACTTTAAAATATTGCACCCCAGTGCCAGCCCTGCTTGTTTGTGTAAGTACGATATAGGAGCGTTTGCCTGCCTGTATACTGTAGAATGGCCTAGGCTGTATTACCAGAAATAAAGAGCACTGATGCAATAGCGCCCCCTATTTAGTCCTGTACATGAAAACATAGCGGATGTCATAGCGTAGCCATGCGGAAGTCTCGGGAAGTGTCTAGCTGTGACTAAGGCCCCAGGAGGGTTTTTGGACTCTTTGGACTTACTGGGCGACTTTGAGCTGAAAGTCGCGCAAAACAGGAGGTTTGAGCGGCTTTCAGCTCAAAGCCGCCCAGTGTGTATGCCACGCATCATCGCCGGGAAAGCCGTTCATCTGCTGGTTATACCAGCAAGAGTGGCTTTGAGGATGGCTTAGCATAGCTCTGCGCTATGCAAAACCGTCCTCTCCCCCCCCCCCCCCCCCCGACGGTCAAAATACTGACAACCATTGACCAACGGTCAAAATCCCAACAAGGTAAAAATCCCAACAATCCCGTGTTCTCCTTGAGAAAAACTGCATTTAGCAGTCGAAAACGCGTCTGGAGTTACTTTGGATTTCCCCTGGAGGGTTTTGGACTCTTTGGACTTACTGTGAACATCTAGGAGGAGCAGTGGTTTTTATCCCAGGCATCAGCCCTGCTTACCTGTGCTTGTTTTGAGAACTTAGATTTCTGTCTGGTTTTCCACCACCCACGGTCACATCCTGCCATCATATATTCCATGAGGGAGGAGGATTCTTAAGTCTATCTAATTAAGTCACCTGTGCTCAAGCCTGGATATCTACAAAACCTGCACTGTTGGTGTGCCTTGAGGACCGTGGTTGGGAATGCCTGCCCTAGTGGATGGTAAGGCATGAATTACCGCCTGTCGGCACATGTCAGGTCAAAAACAGTGAAAAAACCCATGTCGACCTTGCGACCTGTCGACCTTTTCACCTGTCTACATACTATATGTCGGTATTTTGACCTTGTCGGCATTTTAAATGTCAGTATTTTGACCTTATCGGGATTTTGACCGTCAGTCAATGGTTCTCGGTATTTTGACCTCGCTCACCGTGCTTTGGCTGCTGTAACTTTTACAATTGGAGATCATATGGAAAACGCATGTCAACCTGTTCATGTGTCAACCATTTAAATGTCAACCTTTTGGCAATGTTGACCTAGTGCATGTCAGCAGTTTGTCAATGTCAACCTAGGAACTGTTAACCTATCATTCGGGTACTTAAATATCTGTAATGTTCATTATATCACCCTGCAGCTTCCAAAACCCTGTGCAGTTCCTCTCACCTGGCTGGGGTTTCGCTCTGTGCTGTGGTGCTACTAGCACAGTGATGTCTGTATTTCAGCACTGATATGCAGACCAGACTGTGCTAGTAGCACCACAGCAGAGCGCGACACCCCAAGAAGG
Source organism: Crinia signifera (assembly GCF_055691185.1). Lineage (NCBI taxonomy): Eukaryota > Metazoa > Chordata > Amphibia > Anura > Myobatrachidae > Crinia > Crinia signifera. The sequence continues at coordinate 48,124,810 of NC_139227.1, forward strand.
GAAGAGGAACTGCACAGGGTTTGAAACATTTTGGTTGCTATAATGTACACTGGGGCAGATGTATTAAGCCTGGTGAAGAGATAAACGGGAGATAAAGTGGAAGGAGATAATGCACCAGCCAATCAGATCCCAACTGTCAAATTTCAAACACAGCTGATTGGCTGGTGCGTTAACTCTTCCAAGTTATCTCCACTTTATCTCCAGTTTATCTCTTCTCCAGGCTTAATACATCTGCCCCACTGTATCTGCACATGGAATAAAGCCTGGTTACTGGTTATAAATAACCTAGTAATAATGTAAGAATGATAAGGATACTGCATTGGCTGACAAATTATAAACATTGTTCATATTTTCTTCCACACAAATATGGCATGGAATTGTTACACACTACTATACACAATTATACAGTACACTGTATGTATGTGACCCACAAGATTTACAGAACATTTCTCTCCAATGCACAGTGAATACTTCACAAAAACACGTTTGGGCCGATGTACGAATGGGGCCATGACGTATAAGAAATAACGGGATCCTGCTTCACCTGCATAATGAGGCATTATGGGCGAATGTATTAACCCCCCCCTCCCCCCCCTGCTGATAAGGAGAACATAAGCAGAAATAAGCAGCGATAACAGCTCTCATTATCAGCAGCCCTGCGCATGCGCATTTCTTCTCTCCCCCCCCCCCCCCCCCCCCCCCCCCCCCCCGACCGTCTCTCTGGGCATGTACAAGATCCCGCTTTTATTGGGACATGTTGTGCACAGCCCAGAGCCAGCAGCAGTGCTAGCGTTGTCCCCACAGTGGGGATAGGACAACGCTAGCTCTGAGCTGGGGGGGGCGGGGGGAATTGCATTGGACAGCCCGACCAAGCGTTACTCAGTGGGCTTTCCCTAGCGCACATTTCAAAACACATAATCCCCCCTCACCTGTAACAGCACCAACCTCCCTCTGCCGGCACCATATAAGACTGCAGGACCCTATCACTACGGCAACCGCTTCAAATAATAATTACATATAAAATACAGAGCGCCAAAGGTTGGATCATATACTGTATAATCCTGCAAATAACCTCCTGCTAGAAGACATAGCATCTGTAATATTAGTGATCATGTACTCACAGTAGTGCTCTCTCCAGCCTTCCTCTCAAGGGAATGTGCATTCATCAGGACTGCAGCCACCTGTGCTACCACATGATGCACACCTGTGCTTCCCCCTGCAAAACCAAAGGAAATGTCTCTTCAGATAAGAGCTCATGCTGAATATCAACTAGACACATAATTAACTAATGCTGAGGTACTCAGTTAGACTAATGCTGAGGCACTCGGTGACTAGTAATGCTGAGGTACTCAGTTACATTAATGCTGAGGTACTCAGTTACACTAGTACCAAGTTACTCCCTTGCACTAATGCTGAGGCACTTGGTTACACGAATGCTGAGGTACTCGGTTACACTAATGCTGAGGTATTCCGTTGCACTAATGCCAAGTTACTCTCTTGCACCAATGCAAGGTACCGAAATGCAGTAATAATGCCAAGGTACTCAGTTGTACCTTCCAATATGACCCATTCCAGGGGGAACAAACTGCTCTGCTCCTGGTCTTTCCTCTTGCTGTACAATTGCCATCACATGTATTGAGCAGGATAATTGATAAGAAAGGTGTTTCACCACAGGTGATGGCAATCATACATTACCAGGGTACTCCAGGAACAGAGCATTGTGTCCTCTTGAAGAGGGTCATGTTGGGAGGTATGCACTGGTGCAGCAGGTGCACTGCACGGGGCCACTGAGGCCTAATGGGTGCACTGCTGCCCAGACCAGCAGTTTGTACCCTTGTCACCCACTGGTATGTGGCCCACATTATACTTTTGCACCTGGGGCCTGGGCCTAGGGTTGCCTACCTGACCCTCTCCTTCAGGGAGAAAATGCTCTGTTCATGGCCTTCCATAGTGATATATGATTGCCACCACCTGTGGTGAAGCACCTTTCTTATCAATTACCTAGCTCCCCACAGGTGATGGAAATCATACATTACCAGGGAAGTCCAGGAACAGAGTATTTTCTCCCTGAGGGCGGGATGTACTAAAGGGAAAATGCGGTAAAACGGGGGTTTTACCGCATCTTCCTATTTACCATCACCCGTTGGTCCCGTTTTCGCTTGGCTGGGTATCACCCTATATAAGCCTATGGGCTTCTATCGCCGCCTGACGTCCGCGCGCCCCCCCCCCCCCCCCCCTCCTGATCTCCTCCTCCCCCAGCAGGTGTTACAGCCGGGAGGACATCCGGCTGCAAAGGGGAGGAGGAGACGCAGGGGGACACTGGCAGCCGCCGGGATGTGACAGAGACCCCCGCAGACCACATCACAGGTATCGCGGGGGTCTCCGTCACTGCAACCCGATGCTAGCCGCATATGTTAATACATAAGCGGCAGCATCGCGGCGGCTGCCAGGCGAAGGGCGGCGATGTATATTAATACATCCCGCCCTATAGGAGAGGGTCAGGTAGGCAACCCTGGCCTGTCCCCACCACTCACAAATTCCGCCACTGCCTGCAGCCATTGATTGTAGGGGGGCGGGCTGATACATTCAGGGTATTTCTACATTGTTTAAATGTTCATTTAGCACAGAACATCTTTTTCTACATCAATGCGCCCAACAGCGCCCCCCACCCCCTATACAGAGGTGAAGGAAGCTGCCAGCCTCTGGCTTGATTTATCCATTGAGGAGACCACAAGTAACATCACAGATGAATGAGGCGGAAGCAGGGTAGGGATGGCCATCGTTGCCATTGCCATCGATGGTTGCCATCGATGGCAATTCTGCAACAGGCCATCGATAGTGCTACAGTGATAGTGATATTTTTACATATCGATGCTCATCCATTGTGTTTGATTGATTGGCCTGTGGACCAATCAAAACACGGGGGCGGGGCTTCGCGAGTGTCAGGGGACGGAGCTATGCTCCGTGTCCCGGCACTTTGAAAAAAATAAAAAAAGCAAAACATTGTTTTGTCAAATTGTCAAAACCATCTGGTTCTCCCCCATCGATGGCAAAAGTATTCGACATCGGCCATGAACCATCGATGATTTCGAATCATCGATGGTCGATGGCCATCCCTAAAGCAGGGGCGTAACTACTTCCTTCTGGGCCCCATAGCAAAATTTTGAAAAGGGCCCCCCGCCACAGGAGAAGAGGATGACAGGTGTGTGGGGGGGGGAGGGAGAGAGAGAGATTATATGGAAGGGGGGGGGGTGTAAAGGGGAGGTCGTAGCAGAAGAGAGGGAGAAAAAAAGGAGACATGGTGGGGAGGGAGTAAATGAGAGGAGGTGGAGAGAGACAGAGCGAGAGAGACATACAGTGAGAGAGACATACGCGTGGACGTCGTACGGCGGGAGGCGAAAGAAGCCCAGGGGGTGGCGATACCCAGCCTTGCGAAAACGGGGCGGACAGGGATTGATACATAGGAAAATGCCGTAAAACGGGGGTTTTACGGCATTTTCCCTTTAGTAAATCTCGCCCACAGAGAGAGAGAGAGAGAGAGAGAGAGAGAGAGAGAGAGAGAGAGAGAGAGAGAGAGAGAGAGAGAGAAAGGGAAGAAAATGAGGAGGGGGCACCTGCATCACTTTTTTTTTCTTCTATTCACATCCTCTCCCCTCCGACCCACAGTTCAGGCTGCCCTGTTCCTCCCTCCTTCCCCCTCCCCTCCCCCTCTTACCAGCACAATTGATGCTGTCACGCCGAGTCTTCCTGCACTGACAGCTCTGTGTCTCCTGTTCCCAGGGCCTGGGTCTCCCACACAGAGCAGGCAAGCAGCACAGCGTGTTTCACGCCGGGGCTGGTCATTAGATAGTGACGTCAGTCTCCGGCAGCATCAAAGCAGGGAGGGAGAGGGGGGAAGGCTGATACAGCCGAACCACCACATTCCCTTCATTATGTAGCAGCGCATCGTCGCCAGCGGGGGGGAGGGGGGAGGGGGCAGAGACGGCACCACCGACACTGCCAAGCGAGCATAAGGAAAAAGGGTGCAGGGGATGCCTGCTGTGCTATGGGGCCGCCCAAGGGCCCGGGCCCCATAGCAGCTGCACCCTCCATAGTTACGCCACTGGGCGGAAGGATCTGTCCTGACAGTGATAAGCACCTCATGTATATATGGTCGGTGTGCATTCTAAGATCCCCCCTTCCCCCACAAGCTGACAGTGATAAGCAGTGCCTCATGCCGCTTGGTCTCTCTGCTTCCAGTCCTGGTTCAGGGAACAGTATCCATTTCCAAATGTCTGTATACCTTCACAATACAGCCTTTGGTTTAGGGATAAAAGGGGCACAGGCTGTGGACAAACTTGTCGGGGGGGCAATGGTTGTATGGTGGGATTTGTCTGAGGGGGAACAGGCTATGGGTGAGTGTCTGAGGGGGCACAGGCTATGGAGTGAGTCTCTAAAGGGGGCACAGGCTATGGGTGAGTGTCTAAGGGGGCACAGGCTATGGGTGAGTGTCTAAGGGGGCACAGGCTATGAGGTGAGTCTGAGGGGGCACAAGTTATGGAGTGAGTGTGTGAGGGGGAACAAGTTGTATGTCTGGTGGGATTTGTCTGAGGGGGCACAGGCTATGGGGTGAAATAGAACCCCAGAGTTCATCATCTGTGTGCATGGCAGATCACAATAGCGCTTGTTTCTGGCGACTTCTGCAGCAAGAAAAGGTTGCAGGAAAACATGGTGGCAACTGGGTAGAATGGAATCTAGTTGACCTTAATTAGGTTGCCAGGCAATGCGATTGTCCCCATGTGGTCGACATTCATGAAAACAATAGGCCGACTGATACAAGCGGTTGACATGGTAATGGTCGCACAAATAAGGTTGACACAATTTTTTCTTTTATCATCTACAAGGTGTACGTTTGGGAATAGTAACCTGCTCCAATTGTAGCGGAGATGTGTCATAAAATAAATGACTTAATTTTGTAAAAATTGTGGGTGGACGCTGTGCAAATGGCCACGTTCTGTAAATGCGCACCAGACAGAAATGCACTATAATGTGGGCATCACAATTCAGACGCGACAGTGGCAAAAAAGACACAGCTGCCGCGACTGTGTCCACCTCTGAATAGGGCCCTTACTTTCTACACTACGTTATTGTACTTATAGCAGGCTGACGGCATATAATAACTGGGGTTTTTGTCTTTCAGTGCGGAGCGACAATTATCATCATGTTAGTGGGCGATACATACACCCTAATAAACTATGTGTCTTTTATTAACTACCTCTGTTACGGAGTAACAATTATGGGGCTAATTGTTCTTCGCTTCAAGAAGCCCAAAATGTTCCGACCAATCAAGGTAAGAGCCCCACCACAGTACGCACCATGTGTACCGAATCTGTCACAAACATACATATTAGTGTATAAGACCTTGTTATCTTCTCCCGACATTTTTACTTTGACATCAGTACATGATTTACCGCAGGGGGGCCCCGCCTTGAGATCCGCTGCCCCAGAACTGGCCCCCCGGCTAGTGGTCTCTACAGGTGTTTTAGAGATTCCTCCCAAATCTACAGACACCAAAGTCAGTTCAGTAGAGGTGTGGGGAGAAGCTGGGATTGGGGAATACCCCAATCATCTCATAGGGGGAGGGGGAGTATAAACTAAGAAATAAACGTTGACATTTCTGCATGCATTATAGATCCAAGCTGCATCCTAGGATGCAACATCGGATCAACTGTGACACCATTGGGCCGGCTGCATGACCGTGGGGGTGCTGCGAGCAGGCCACTGAAGGTCTCGGCAAGTAGCCAGTCCCTTCTATTTGAGAGAAGGGAGGGACACCCTGCACCATAATACATACACCACTGCTATAGTTTATAACATCCCCCCACCCCAAAGCAATATAAATGTTACTTCCTGTACATGGGGAGTGTAATATATGACGGTCAGTGTCAGTGTATTATATGACGGTCAGTGTATTATATGACAGTCAGTGTCAGTGTATTATATGACGGTCAGTGTCCGTGTAATATATGACTGCCAGTGTCCGTGTAATATATGACGGTCAGTGTCAGTGTATTATATGACGGTCAGTGTATTATATGACAGTCAGTGTATTATATGACAGTCAGTGTCAGTGTATTATATGACGGTCAGTGTCTGTGTAATATATGACGGCCAGTGTCAGTGTCTGATAAGATGGTCAGTGTATTTTATGATGGTCAGTGTATTATATGACGGTCAGTGTCAGTGTAATATATGATGGTCAGTGTCAGTGTATTATATGACGTCAGTGTTAGTGTATTATATGCCGGTCAGTGTTAGTGTATTATATGACGGTCAGTGTATTATATGATGGTCAGTGTCCATGTAATATATGGCGGCCAGTGTCAGTGTCTGATAAGATGGTCAGTGTATTATATAACGGTCAGTGTATTATATGACGGTCAGTGTCAGTGTAATATATGAAGGCCAGTGTCAGTGTATTATATGACGGTCAGTGTCAGTGTAATATATGAAGGCCAGTGTCAGTGTATTATATGACGGTCAGTGTCAGTGTAATATATGAAGGCCAGTGTCAGTGTATTATATGACGGTCAGGGTCAGTGTAATATATGAAGGCCAGTGTCAGTGTATTATATGACGGTCAGTGTCAGTGTAATATATGAAGGCCAGTGTCAGTGTATTATATAACGGTCAGTGATGTCACATGTACAGATGATGTGAGCTATGTATCGCTTTGTTTTAGGTAAACCTACTGATTCCAATCACCTACCTGATATTCTGGGCGTTCCTCCTGATATTCAGCTTTTACTCCGAGCCAATAGTGTGCGGCGTAGGGCTCATCATTATTTTGACGGGCGTGCCAGTCTTCTTCTTGGGCGTTTACTGGAAGAATAAACCAAAGTGTGTAGATAGATTTATTGGTAAGTAAGAGACCTTCATACCGTATGGTTATTTGCTGACACCTTTACCCACACTCTGATGGTTTGGGGGATGATACACACCGTGGGGCATATTCAGCCTCTGCCAGGAATATCGTGAGTAAATATCGGCAGTTTTTGGCTAGAATATACATTCAACCTATTCAATGTTTTGGCTGTTTTTTATCCAATGGCCTCAAGCATTCCAATAGTCGATAAAGACATGGATTGGGCAAATCGGCATCATGATTGTCGAAACTGATAATACAACTGAATATGTCCCTTAGCATGATTGGCAAAGTATGTTAGCCGGGCACCAGTAAGTCTTGGATAGTGTGTTACCCGGGCACCAGTAGGTCTTGGCCAGTGTGTTACCTGGGCACCATTAGATCTCGGCCACTGTGTTACCCGGGCACCAGTAGGTCTTGGCCAGTGTGTTACCCAGGCACCAGTAGGTCTTGGCCAGTGTGTTACCCAGGCACCAGTAGGTCTTGGCCAGTGTGTTACCCGGGCACCAGTAGGTTTTGGTTTAGAAGGCTAATGAGACAAGACAAAGGGAGAGATTTATCAAAAGTTGGAATGTTACAGTTGGGAGCCAATTAGCCAGGGCTATGCTTTATGCTGTATCTCTCTCATTTTCAAGGCTTAGTAAATCTCACCCAGAATGCCTAGAGCTGGGGTAGCCAACCCTAGTCCTCGAGAGCTACCAACAGTGCATGTTTTGCAGGTCTCCTCACAGAATCACAAGTGAGCTAATTAGCTCCATCTGTGGATCTTTTAAAATGTATCAGTGATTAATTAGTGCAGCTGTGCAGCAGCTAGGTTGTCTGGAAAATGTTAACTGTTGGTAGCTCTCGAGGGCTAGGGTTGGCTACCACTGGCCTAGAGAAAGACTGCTAAGGGGCCTATGCACTATGCTTTGGTGAGAGATACAGGGGGGTGGAGATAAAATACCAATCACCCAGATCCTAAATGGCAATTTCCAAGCCCAGAATGTAACGTGGCAGTTAGAAGCTTATTGGCTCTTCTGCACCATATTCCCTGTGATTTCCCCACTGCGTTTGTGCAGACCTTTGGGGCAGTGGCGGGCCAGGCATTTTCTCAGCGATTACAGAAGCACCTGCTTTAGTTACTTTTATGTTTAGTCTTGTGCTCCCTGTATTGTTCTAATATGTGCCCTATGTACGGCACTGCCAACCACTTTTGGCTCTTACAAATTCAATGTAATAATAATGCCTATTAGTGCTGGCAGACGGGTATGGATCATAGGGTAGACATGCAAAGGGTCAACATTGCTTGTCGACACAAGCTCAAGGCTTACGCCTGAATGATCAACACAATAAAATGTTGACATTTGTTTTTCTTTTTTGGGGGTAAGTATATATATCTGAGCACTTGGGCCCCCAATTAGTGTACCACCACGATACTACCACATCAACTGTATGAAGCAAATAGCCAAATAAAACAACGATGAAAGGTTGCCGTGGCAACTACTTTGTTACTATACAGTACAATGTGGTTTACACCTGTTACTACTTGCAGGGCAGCCGAGAGGTATGCTGGGCCCAGGTAAAATTTGGTGGGTGTGGCCTAATTGTGGGAGGCGTGGCCACCTCCTGCGATTAGACCACGCCCCAAAAATGTTTAAGGTGGGTGACAAAACTAAAGTCGTCCCTCACCCCCACAACCTCAGCAGCAGCACACACCTACAGCATGTGCTGTGCTGACAGCAGGCTCAGCATGATCTCTCACGCTGTCAGTGAAACGCTCATGCTGAGCCTGCTGTCAGCACATCACATGCTGTATGTGTGTGTGATGCTGCTGCTGCCCAGCAGGGACGGAGGGGCAAGGTATGTGGTGGGTCGGACCAGGGCCCCTGCCGGGCCCCTCCAGCAACCCCCCCCCCCCCCTTCTCGGAAGCTCTGACTACTTATCCATCCTGCTTGTTGTGCATTGAGACTTATTGATGACTTTCTAAGCTTATTAGGAGTATCTACAGTATATGTGTCCGATTCTGGTTCATTTGCAGTGATCCGAAATTGGCCCCTGCCCTGGTGGATGGGGTTTGTGCATGCGTATTTGTGCGCATGTGCAAACCCAGTCTGTGAGGGGCCTCTGCGATTTCCATTGTTGCTGGGCCGTTCGCAGCGGGGAGGGAGGGCGGACGGGGGCTGTGCTGGGACATGGGAATGCTGGGCGTTCCCATAGGTGCACAGGCGGGAAGAAGTGTGCTTGGGGCGGGCATGACATCAGCCACCTGCTCTGTCTTTGACCCGGTGCCTGTGAATATGTCAGTCTCCACTGACTTACATTTGCGAGCCCAGGAGAAATCATTCACCGACCATCGAATGATGGCTGTGAGAGGATATATCAGTGGGAGCAGTGGCGTAACTACAGTGGGTGCAGGGGATGCAACTGCTATGGGGCCCAGCCATTTGGGGGCCCGAGGACCCAGCAGGCTATCCCCTGCACCCTTTTCAGTTTTTTCTTCCTTATTTTAATTTAAAATACCGTAGTATTCTTAGCCGTGCAGTGCAGGGACTGGAGCTGTCAGCTTTATTTCCGGGCAGGAGGCTGGGAGTGCAAAACAAAAAACTAGAGGGCGCTGCTCCTTTGTCTGTATTTAGCAGACAGTCACTGAGATAAACAATGTGCAGCAGGTTTCTCCTTCACACGAGGAGCTGCTAGCCTGGGACGTCTGAAGGGGGTGAGAGAGCCTCTAATATCAGCTAGAAGCAGGTAACTGGCTGGGGGTTTGAGGTCATGGGTAGCCTCCTTGCCCCTTCCTTGCAATGTTCTGTAACTAACTGCCTGCGCCCCCCTCCCCTTGCAATTTCCTATATCTGTCTGCCAACCCCCACCAAGTGACAGTCGGCCCCTTTCAATCCTGTAAACTAATCTGTAAGCTGATCCTGCCAAGTGACAGCCTGCTCCCCTTTTTCTATGAGGCATGTGCCTGTCAACCCCCAAATTGACAGCCTGTCCCCTAGTAGTGCCTCTCCTGCCAGCTATCCCTTCCCTCCCTCTCCCTGTCACACTTACATACCTCCCAACTCTGCCAGGTCTGCAGGCGGGACGCTGCTGCGCGCCGTATGGGGGCGTGGCCTAATTTGGGGCGTGGTCTATACTCGTGGCTCCCCGTGAGGCCACGCCCCCATTTTGCCGCTATGGAGGCATGACCCAGAGGCTCTGTGAGCCTCTAGCCATGCCCCCTGGCTGCGGGAATAGACGCTGTGCGCATGCGCACAGCGTTTATTCCCCGCTGCTTAGCAGCTGACAGGGGGGACTCCCAACAGCCCCCCCACACCGCGGGACACTGCCACCCGCGGGTGGGACAGCGGGACAGGCCCTGATAATCGGGACTGTCCCGCTAAAATCGGGACTGTTGGGAGGTATACCACTATCAAGATGTTGCTATGGGGCCCACAAACTTCTAGTTACGCCCCTGAGTGGGAGGACACTCTGGGACTTGGTAATCTGCGATCTTTGCAGCTGAGTCAACCAGAACAAGGCCCTATATGTAGAATGTACCCCTACTACTCCTGCTGTATACTGTATGTCATGCATGTAAGAATAGTCTGGCAGTATGAGCATTCCTGCCACCCAGTGTGTTTCTCTGCAGTGCGTTTGCTCCGCCCAGAGTTTGCTTTGTGTGATAAATTAACTCATCAAACTGTACTTTCAGAAACCATGACATTTTGTGGCCAGAAAGTCTGCTACGTTGTGTACCCACAACCCAGCCCTCCGGAGGACGACCTGGAGCTTTGCAACGACATTGCGGAGTCCGACAAGGAGAAGTCCATCAAAATGCAATGAGCCGCTTCCCAAGTATCAACTTGCATTTTGTTTACATGCCAATTTGTGGAGAAAATGTACTTGAAGCCCTAGCAACATAGAGAAAACCCTGAAAGGAAGGTGTGCGGGGGGTGGAGGAACGTCCCAGAAAACAAACACGCGCAGGGACTTTTTGACATTTGACAGGCGAGTAACCGAAATCAATTGGACGCTTTTGTTTTTGTTATAATGTGCTAATTAACCCCTTCCCTGCCTGGGGCAAGAACACGGAGACCCAGGAACACTGTTCGCCGGCAGTGAAACGTACTGCTGTATATTCTAACTGAGAAAACATGGTTGGCCTTCCTGTTGTATAAATCAAACGGGCCTTTTTTTCTCTCAAATAAAAGCCTCATTTTCAACCACCTGAAGTCTATTGTGCGAGTGTGAAACCAGATGTAACTGTTTAACAAATGCAGTGTCCTGGAATCAAAGAAAGGGAAATAGCGCCCCCTGCTGTGAAGGCATGGTACTGCTTTTAGATCTTTTAGAGCAGTGGTCAGGAAACAGTGGTAAATTACCCCAAATGGTGTAATGGATGGTTGTGCTGCTGAGACACAGCCGGGTTTGCATATGAATCTATATGCATGCCCGGCTGTTTCTTGGCAGCGAGATTGTCCATTACCCCCATTTCATTACATATAGAATATATGTATAGATTCTATATGCATGCCCCGTTGTGTGTGTGTTACAGTACTGTAGTGTACAAGGACCGGATGCAGTGCAGTGTGTCAGGTCCTTGTGTATAACATGCTTCCCTGCGTGATGCCCCAGCCCTGCCTCCAAGTCCGCCCACTTCCTCAGTAGAGTCGACTAGTTCCTGCGCCATATCGGCAGCGCGCAGTCTGTACTGCCGTTGCGGCAGTGCCGAGTTTCTTTGCCTGGTTATAGGCTCCTGTCATGGTATACCCATCTCTAGTCTAGGGGATACATTGCACAGACTGTCCCTATATCATATTGTAATACTCAGGGGCGGATCCAGGATAAAATGACAGGGGGGGCACCATGATAAAAGAGGGTTTAGGTGGGGGAGGGGCAGTGTTAGTGGTGCCAGTGTACATGCTAAGAGAGCGGCAGAGAGAGGGTGGGAATGGGATTAAAAATAGGCCCTGGCATTTAAAGTATGCAGGCCCACCATGGCGACGAAAGCGAAGTATGTAGTTGTATGCGCGCCGAAGGCGCGCTCCGGAAAAGGGGTGTGGCCACTCAACAGAGGTGTGTCCTTGAGTGTAGTCTACAACACCATATACAACAAAATACTAGACCCCTTTATACTTCCCCCTTACACATGATGCCAAATGGAATGAAACTAAATTCACATAATGCCACACGGATTGAGCCAAAATTCACATAATGCCACATGGATTGTGTCAAAATTCACATAATGCCACATGGATTGAGCCAAAATTTACATAATAACACACGGATTGAGCCAAAATTCACATAATGCCAAATGGATTGAGCCAAAATTCACATAATGCAACATGGATTGAGCCAAAATTCACATACTGCCACACGAATTGAGCCAAAATTCACATAATGCCACATGGATTGAGCCAAAATTCACATAATGCCACATGGATTGAGCCAAAATTCACATAATGCCACACAGATTGAGACAAAATTCACATAATGCCACAAAGATTAAGCCAAAATTCACGATACGCTTCATAAACAGTGACATTGTCCACCAAAGGCATGCATTAAACATTTACACCATAATGTCCATTACACGTTAAGTTACACGCCATTATGTCTATTATCTATTATGCCAAACACCATAATGCCTATTAAAAATTATGCTACATAAGTGCTGCTTATCTACATGCTCATTGCCAAGGGTTCCATGCTCATTGCCAGAGGTTCCATGCTCGTTGCCATGTGGGATTACATGTTCATTGCCAAGGGGGAGTACATGCTCGCGGTAAATGTGGGACAGCCGCCGCCAGGCAGAAGTGATAGCCACTGACAGTGGCAGAGCCTGGCTGTATTCAGAGCACTGCAGGTACCGGCTATTTTAAATAATACCCCTTTCACAACAGAAAATGCATTCCCAGTTTGGCCCCTTTTACACCAGCTTAGTCCCTGCATTTTCTGGTGTGAGGGGGAGAGAAACCCCCCCCCCCTTTAACCAGTTATCTCATTTAACCGGCTATATCTTCGGAAGCAACTGACCCATTTACATGAGTATCATATTGAAGAACTTTTGAGTGGGCTTTGAATGATTTTGGTCCAGTGAAACTGGAACGTTTGGTTCCAGAGTAATCTGCCCTCAAAAACATGAACAGCCATGAAATGACATTTCAAAAATAAAAAAATCGGTTTACACGCAATATCTCTGGAACCGATTGACCGATATGGACTAGCCTGGTATCATGCCATGGAATCTATATGCATGCCCGGCTGTTTCTTGGCAGCGAGACTGTCCATTACCCCCATTTCATTACATATAGAATCTATGTATAGATTCTATATGCATGCCCCGTTGTGTGTGTGTGTGTGTGTGTGTTACAGTACTGTAGTGTACAAGGACCGGATGCAGTGCAGTGTGTCAGGTCCTTGTGTATAACATGCTTCCCTGCGTGATGCCCCAGCCCTGCCTCCAAGTCCGTCCACTTCCTCAGTAGAGTCGACTAGTTCCTGCGCCATATCGGCAGCGCGCAGTCTGTACTGCCGTTGTGGCAGTGCCGAGTTTCTTTGCCTGGTTATAGGCTCCTGTCAGGGTATACCCATCTCTAGTCTAGGGGATACATTGCACAGACTGTCCCTATATCATATTGTAATACTCAGGGGCGGATCCAGGATAAAATGACAGGGGGGGTACCATGATAAAAGAGGGTTTAGGTGGGGGAGGGGCAGTGTTAGTGGTGCCAGTGTACATGCTAAGAGAGCGGCAGAGAGAGGGTGGGAATGGGATTAAAAATAGGCCCTGGCATTTAAAGTATGCAGGCCCACCATGGCGACAAAAGCGAAGTATGTAGTTGTATGCGCGCCGAAGGCGTGCTCCGGAAAAGGGGTGTGGCCACTCAACAGAGGTGTGTCCTTGAGTGTAGTCTACAACACCATATACAACTTCTACACATTATGCAACAAAATACTAGACCCCTTTATACTTCCCCCTTACACATGATGCCAAATGGAATGAAACTAAATTCACATAATGCCACACGGATTGAGCCAAAATTCACATAATGCAACATGGATTGTGTCAAAATTCACATAATGCCACATGGATTGAGCCAAAATTTACATAATAACACACGGATTGAGCCAAAATTCACATAATGCCAAATGGATTGAGCCAAAATTCACATAATGCAACATGGATTGAGCCAAAATTCACATACTGCCACACGAATTGAGCCAAAATTCACATAATGCCACATGGATTGAGCCAAAATTCACATAATGCCACATGGATTGAGCCAAAATTCACATAATGCCACACAGATTGAGACAAAATTCACATAATGCCACACAGATTGAGACAAAATTCACATAATGCCACATATATTGTGCCAAAATTCACATAATGCCACACGGATTGAGCCAGAATTCACATAATGCCACAAATATTAAGCCAAAATTCACAATACGCTTCATAAACAGTGACATTGTCCACCAAAGGCACGCATTAAACATTTACACCATAATGTCCATTACACGTTAAGTTACACGCCATTATGTCCATTATGTATTATGCCAAACACCATAATGCCTATTAAAAATTATGCTACATAAGTGCTGCTTATCTACATGCTCATTGCCAAGGGTTCCATGCTCATTGCCAGAGGTTCCATGCTCGTTGCCATGTGGGATTACATGTTCATTGCCAAGGGGGAGTACATGCTCGCAGTAAATGGGGGACAGCCGCCGCCTGGCAGAAGTGATAGCCACTGACAGTGGCAGAGCCTGGCTGTATTCAGAGCACTGCAGGTACCGGCTATTTTAAATAATACCCCTTTCACAACAGAAAATGCATTCCCAGTTTGGCCCCTTTTACACCAGCTTAGTCCCTGCCCCTGCATTTTCTGGTGTGAGGGGGAGAGAACCCCCCCCCCCCCCCCCCCCCTTTAACCAGTTAACTCATTTAACCGGCTATATCTTCGGAAACAACTGACCCATTTACATGAGTATCATATTGAAGAACTTTTGAGTGGGCTTTGAATGATTTTGGTCCACTGAAACTGGAACGTTTGGTTCCAGAGTAATCTGCCCTCAAAGAACATGAACAGCCATGAAATGACATTTCAAAAATAAAAAAATCGGTTTACACGCAATATCTCTGGAACCGAATGACTGATATGGACTAGCCTGGTATCATATTAAAGGCCCAGCGATTTGAAATTGGCAGCCGTCGGAACCGGGTGGGGGTCGGAATTGACGGGTCCCATATTATCCTATGGGGAAAAAAACGTTACAGCTTTGCCAGGCGATATCTCCGGTTCCAGGGGGGCTAGAGACACAGGGCTGGGCTCGTTGGAAAGCCCTGGTCCTCAGCTACCAAATGAAATGATAGGGGGGGCACGTGAATCCGCCACTGGTAATACTGACACTAATAGTTACCTGGATGTCACATTATCAATGGCTATACCACACACAGCCTGGCAGCCATTGGTGATGATTACCATGTATGGCTGTGTGTGGTACAAATGTTCTACCACATACAGCCACACATGGTCATCATCATCATCAATGGCTGCCAGGCTGTGTACTGTACTAACAGGATATATCATCAATTTCTGTGGGTACAGTGTGTATTACAATTATATGATTTCCTTCCTTTCAAATCAAGGGGGTAACGTTGGCATAGCTAAATATATTTTTAGTTACCTGACCCGTTTTCGAGCAATGGTCCTCAAACTCGATCCTCAGGACCCAACACAGGTCACTTAGTTGGGCACAGGTGTACGAACTGGAACATTTTAAAGATCGGCAGAAAAACATGAACTGCTTGGGGTCCTGATGACTGATTTTCAGGAACCCGGTCTAAGAACACTGCTGCAGACGTGCTAAGCCTGGTGAAGTGATAACGCACCAGCCAATCAACTCCTGTCATTTGTAAAAATAAAAAATAAACCAGTTGATTGGCTGCTGCTTTATCACGTTACCAGGCTTCATACATCTGCCTCACTGTGAGCAGGGGAGGTGAGGGGGGTTCCAGAGAGTAGGGGGGGCTCGACACAGAATTGGTACCAGGCTGCCATATGATTGCAGTTAGTGCATGGGCAGGTGGCCATTGGGGGAGCATCAGTGGAATTTTGATATTGGTGCCAGCCTCAGTTTAATTGAACTAGCAGCCAATCAGGAGCCGCCACAGGGGGAGGAGGGGCCTGGCCATATACCACCTGTTCTTTGCCAGATGACTGCCTTCTCATGGGTTACGGAATAGAGGGTAGACAATGTTGACAGTCACAAAGTTGACATACCCTAGGTTAACACTGACAGAAGGTCGGCACAAGCTTTATGTCGACATGGACATTGTTGATGTAAGGCCGACGTGAGTTTTTCACATTTTTTGGTGTCTATGTCAACATGGACACCATATAAGTGTACAGTCTAGCCCCCCCCCCCCAACCCAGTCTAATGTCCCCCTCATGCAGCCTAACCCCAACCACCCCTCCTGCAGCAAACCACTAACCCCCCCTGCAGCTTAAACCTAACCACTGCACTCTTCACAACCTAAACTCAAATAGTCTAACCCTAGTTACTCCCCCCCCCCCAACCCAACCTACTTACCTGCAGGATGCATCCTGGATTTTTGCCATCGGGATTCTGCTGTCAGTCTTCAGATTTTTAGTGCATCCCTTTATTAGGGAGTAGAGGCATCGTTGAGGCATGAGGCAATAACGACTAACGAAGAAGAAATCATTGCACAATACCTATGGTTTGTACAGTACACAGGAAGTAATTTGCGCTGACTGACAGGTACCACAGGAGAGGAGGCGCACACAGTGACATCACTCAGGTTACCACACCAAGTACAAGACAAGATGGCGCTGTACCAATTATTTATTTGCACCTTTTATGGGATTAAGAGCTGAATAGCCGCTAGTAAAATGTTTTTATTCTTTCATTTTTATGCAAGTACATGTAATGAACTGTAGATTTAACAGTTATCGTATTGCAGTTTCTGTTTTTCATAAATATTTAATATGAAGATTCTTGAATAAAAATGGATTGCAAATATAAACAGGTACATAGGGCCTCATTCACAGATGTCCTGTAGCAAAACCTGATTTCTTCGCGGATGAGCGATAAACGGTCTCTAAGACGCTGTACGTATGTGCTGCAATGGTCATGTGACAGCAGAAATGACGTATGCACAAAGTGATTGACAGTCGGAACATCAGCGTGTTTGGCGGAGAATCGCATCACCAAGACCCCGCCCATGTCTCTAGATCCTGGGGGGGTTTCCTACAAAATATTTCATGGGTATAGGCCAGGGTTCTGATTGGGTGAGAGTACAAATATGTAGATAAGCACTAGCAGTGGGAGGGACAGCCAAGCATTCTGGGAGTTGTAGTTCGTCTGCAGCTGGAAAACCACAGCCTGCCCTAAACTATGGCCATTGTTCGTAACGCCAGGTTTCAGGAAGCAGCTGATGAGGCTTAAGAAACCATAACTATTATTGATATTATATATTACTTTGTAATTGGCCTACTTGACCGGTATTATAAATACATTTTTGAGCATTACATTTATTATATACACCATGCTTTACAATTTCCATCTTGAGACCTGATGTCGGGTGTACAGGGAACACACGAGGCTTGCCGAACTGGTCCCCGAGATCTACCAAGAGCATACTTGCCTACTTTTGAAACTAGAATCAGGATGCGCCTTTGAGGGGGCGTGTCACACTCTGCCCAAGGGGCATGTCTAGCAGCACATATGGGTGTGTCTATGCTTAAATGCTTGTTGTTTCAAGATATTTCTATATAACATTAGTAACAATATATTTTGCAAAGTTTTGCAGGATTGATACTGCTGTCTGCAACATGGGGTTTCTTGTTTGCACCCATACATACACTGTGATATTTATTTTCTCATTACTCAGCCATACCTCCCAACATCTGGGCTGGCTATGGCGGGACGGTGTGCGCAGCGAAGGAGCGCAACAAATTGTGGGGGCGTGGTCTGCCGGAAAGAGGGCGTGTCCTATACTCGCGGCGCTATAGCGAGGCCACGCCCCCGTTTCTCGCCGCGGTGGGGGCATGCCTAGCAGCTCTGTGAGCTGCTGGCCAGCCCCCAGCCCCTCTGCCTGCAAGGCAAGAATAGACGCTGTGCGCATGCGCACAGCGTCTATTAACGGACTACAGGGGGGGACTCCCAACTGCCCCCCCCCCCCCGCCACGGGACACTGCCGGCGGCGGGAGGGAAGCGGGAATGTCCCAAAATATCGGGACGTTCCCGCGATAAGCGGGACAGTTGGGAGGTATGCTCAGCACAGTATACATGATTAATGTGATGTTTAAGCAATACATTCCAAATGCAATTTGACCTTGTGTGTATTGATTCCTAAGCATAGAAGTGTGTTTTTAGTGTATTTTATTGTGAAATCAGTATGTACACCAGATACTTTATTTAAACGTATGTGTTTAACAAAAGATAGATTAATAACTCACTAGCAGCAGCATGCTATAGGTTAGTGATAAACCAGCACTGTTAAGAAGACCCTGTGTGATCATGTTCTGCAGTCTCTCCTATCAGATATTCCCACAAGGGGGGGAGGGGGGGTAGGTAATTAGAGTCATCACTGTGCAGTGATGACCAGCAGGACACATTTCCCAGACCACCTAGCTGGTGCACAGGTGCAGTCATTCCTAACGGTCACATTTTCAAACATGTGCTACCTTCATTCCTAACTGACACATTATACAGATTCACAGTTGGTCTGGAAAACAGCCTGTTGGTAGCTCTCGAGGACTGGTTTGGCTACCCCTGCCACATATCATTTTTAATATACCCAGTTTGTTGTCTTTAGCTCAAAGTAGACATAAAACCTGCACTTAGTTTAGCATCTGCCAAATCCATTTACATACAGTACATTCATATCTGTACCTATGCATGTCCTACATTATTAGGGCAGCCATAAACAAGTATATATGAATACTAAGCGTCAAAAATCCATTGAGATCCTGCTGTAGAGTTATGTAAAAAACTGTAGTACATGAAACTAATTTATGATGCAATAGCTAACCATCTGCAGATACACAACATATGTACCAGCCCCCTCCCCCCAATCAGTACCGGTGGGGTGCATGGGGGGAGGCACCAAATAAATGACGCACCAGTGAGCGATACTAAAATTCAGCGAGGGGCGGGCTATACCATGCACTACATAACAGAAACGTGACGTGCGGTGGGTGGGGGGACCTACAGATCACCTATCTGAAATAGGGGAGATTCCTCTTTGTGGGGTCATTGTCACCAGCAGACAATACTCCCCACTCTGAATAGTCTATGTACTAAGGGCCTGATTCTGGTTGACTCACCCGTCCCAATGAAACACCGCCCCCCCCCCCCCCCCCCCCCCCCCTGCTGCCGTATACCCTCGAGAGGATGTGTTATGAAAACACATCCCCCGGCATGTGCCCGCAGCAGGAGAAATCATTCGATGGTCGGCGACCATCGAGTGATTTCTCCTAGGTTGGCAAATAGTCAGTGGAGACCAACTTGTATTTGCAGGCGCCAGGACAAAGACACGCCCAGTGTTATCATGGGGACACCCATAAAACGCTGGGCATTCCCATGTCCCATTGCTGCCACCAACCCCCCCCCCCCGCCCTTTCCGATGCGAATGGCCCGTAAACAGTGTAAATCGCCATGGCCGTTCACAGTTGTGTTTGCACATGTAAACAAATGTGCACGGGCACACCCCTATGCGATTTCGGTTCATTGGGAATGAACCAGGATCGGCCCCTAAGTTTGGGAGAGAGACAAAGTTTCAGCAAATCAGCTCCTGTCATCTTACAGGTTGCGTTTGAAAGATGGTAGTCAGGAGCTGGTTGGATGGTACTTTATCTCTCTCTGCCTTCCACCACGGCTTAGTACATAGACCCCTATATCAAATAAAAAAGGGGTTCACGGTGTTGGATGAGATATTATTTCTGCTACATGTATTTCATTCAATATGGGGAAAATGATCTGAAAAGATATATAATGTATTGTAATTTGTGAGCGCAGATTTTATCATGACAATCTATGGGTAGAATCCTGCGGTTTTCTGTAGGTGGAATGATACCAATGCGAGAACCTCAAAGTATTTCATTTTCGGGTAGAACTGAATGGCCAGCTCAGGAGGAATAAGCGGTACTTATGTAGTATCTGGGCGCCCGATTTAGAAATCGGGTCGGATCGGGCACATCGCATCGCATGCGACCAAATCGGATGCGATGCGATGGACTTGATTTTTCCATAGGATTCAATGTTAAAATGGTCTGAGTCCATTTTAACATATAATTCAATGGGAAAAAGGGGTCCTTTTCATACCCCTACTATCCAAGTGGGCATGGAGTTGGATATAAACCTGTGGCGAGCGTAGCGAGCCACCGAGCCCGAAGCGTGGCGAGCGAAGCGACGGTATTCTATGTCCCCTTGTGGGGCTCGCTACGCTCGCCACAGGTTTATATCCAACTCCATGCCCACTTGGATAGTAGGGGTATGAAAAGGACCCCTTTTTCCCATTGAATTCCATGTTAAAATGGACTCAGTCCATTTTAACATTGAATCCTATGGAAAAATCGGGTCATCGCATCGCATCGCATGCGATATGGTCGTATGCGATGCGATATCGCATCGCATCTGATTGTATGCCTTAACTTAAGGCATACAATCAAAAAATCGGGCGCCGAGATACTACATAAGTACCGAATAAGCAAACTAATAGTATTAACTGAAACTTCAATGTCTCCAGAAAACATTGAGGCCGATTCAGACCCGTTTGTACGATGGTGCCCCCTGTGCGAACGTCTATAGGGTGTATCACACTCCATGAGGCGTTCACACAGGCAGGAGAGGGAGGGGTACGTACAGGGGAACACCTAGCATTGTATGGCAATCCCTATGAAAACGCTGGGCACTCCTGGGAATGCAGGCTGGTCGATGCCTGCCGGGGGCGGTGCTGACGTCCCGTCTTCGGCGATCAGTGGTGGAAATTAATGTCAGTTTAGACGGTCTTATTACAGAAGTGGAGTGAAAACATTCTATGGTCGGCGACCACCAAATGATTTCTATCCCCGTATGTCTTCTCGTACACATCCCCTTGCCTGCTAGCGAGGGGATACAGGTGGCTAGGGCAGGCGTTCGGTGGGGCTGTGCTGATTGGCTAGGCTGCGAGTATATGCAGCCTAGCGAACAGGTCTGAATCAGGCACATCGAGAAGCACTGCATAAGTAACTAACAATGCAATAGTCTGACAGTGATCTTATCATTAGTGATTACTAAGGCAGCACAGGGCTCTGCAGTGCAGCACGGGGCTCTGCAGTGCAGCACGGGGCTCTGCAGTGCAGCACGGGGCTCTGCAGTGCTGGACAGGAAGGAGAAGAGGCTTACATATAGCAATGTGCATAGATAGGTGATTCCAATAGTCACGGTGGGAGATGATGTGGGTAAGAGATTTGGTTTGCATCTTGGGTAAGAAAAGGGCGTATTCTGTATAGGTGGCAGGACCGGAGAATTAATATTTCCTTAAATGAAAAGTATCAACGTGAGGGGACATTTTACATGACACAAATAGATGCGAATACCTCACACAAACAAAGTAACCGTGCACCGTGTGATCCTATATAATAAAGGGCTAACTCTGCTTCTCACCTCTATGGGGGGGGGATTCAAGTATTGTGCACACCGGCGGCCACTAGATGTGCCCAACGGAGCACTTTGTGTTGCTGCATTCTGGCATGCACAACCGCCAGCGCTGAGATTACGGACACACAGGCTGGGAACTACTAACATAATAAGATACATTCATACAGTATAGGTGGTGTGTGCAATCATTGTTACCTGTCAGTGCATGCTGGGAGTAGTAGTTCAACAGCAACTCTACAGCCAGACACTGTTCTGGGATGGTTAAAAACGTCACTTTGCAAAATATGAACTTCATATTAAACAACCCCCCCCCCCCCCATTTGTAATTATAGCCCGACATCTGGTTACATGGAGATTACTTATTGCAGATGTAGCAGGGACTACTAAGCTCTTCAGGGGTGATTCGGCATGGCTCGGGAGGCAGCATACTTTCGCTGCTTACCGAGTGGTTAAACGCTGCCCGTCCCCCTGAGCCATGCAGATGGTGGCATCTGCATGCGAATGAATGTGTTCACTGGATGCGGCGGTACCATCAAATGATTATTTTGCCCCCTCTCAGATAACAGTCAGTCTGATTTGACTTTTATCTGTGCCGGAGCTGGCCAAACAGGGGGCGGGCCCTGATGTCATGTGATGTCAGCCACCCGCCCCAAGCAGACATTGTCCCTGCCCCAGCCAGCTCTCTGTCTCCTTCCATCCCCTGCCCGTGCGAACACACGGCAAGGGGTGTGGATCGTATTGTCGACACCACTTGGGTCAACAGTCCTTAGGTCGACAGGTGGCAAGGTCGACATGTGGCAAAGTCGACATGGGACATTGTTGACAACTGTTTAAGTCAACACATCGTTAGGTCGACACGGGTTTGGTCGACATGGACACAGTTGGAAGTCAACCGCAGCCCCTTGCATCGCTCGCTATGCTTCGGCATGGTGCCACGCTGCGCTCGGTGGACTATTTTATTCTCCCACCATGCCTCAGTGGATGGTAGGGCATAAAATACCGCCTGCCAGCACATGTCGGCTTAAAAAAAAAACAGTAAAAAAATACCATATCGACCTTTCGACATAACCCGTGTCGACATATTGCTGTGTCGACCTAAAACCATGTCGACCTTCATCCATGTCAACCTAGACACCTGTCCACCTGTCGACCCAACGGTGTCGACCTAAGTGGTGTCGACAATACCGCTGTATCCCACGGCAAGTGTAATATGGTGATCGCACATCGGGTCTGCACATGCGTATTTTCCCCCATACACATGCACAGACCCGCAACATCAGTCCCCGGACAGAATTTGGCTTTTAGCGAGCCTTGCTGAATCACTACCTTTATGTGCAGTCACTGGTCATAACTTCCTTTGTACAACACCCCGGTCTCAGTGGCCACCATTCTGCCCAGCAGACACTCCGGTGCCCGGTAAGTCTGGATTGTGAGCGATGATTTATGAACGTCATGTACCCCGACTCCCGGTCACTGACTATAGCACAGAAGGGTGTACAGAGCCAACGAAGAGATGCTCCAGGTGTAAGAAAGACGGAAGCTTAAATGTATAGTAATGAGGAAATGCATCAGCATCATAAATAAAGGATCACAGCGAGGACTGGATGCGTTTTACACTTAATGCCACAGAAAGTAAATGTGCAAGAAAACCCCCAGGGTAAGCTAGTAAACCAATTATTCACTTCTAACGAGGTATTCAAGGCTCATATACTGTAGACATGTGCGGAGAGTCTCAATTCTCCACGGCCTACTAGTTTCTTTCATCACCTCCAGTAGAACCAGCTCTTATTAAGGGAGGTGTATCAAGTCTTGGAGACAGATAAAGGACCTTATTCACGTCCGTTCGTACAGGGCCGATGGTTTCTCTTTGCGCATATACATTTCTGCACAAGTGCATGTGCTGGGTGTGTGGGGCCACGACGAACAAGCCGTGCGAACAGGGGGCAGCCGACTAGCATATGGGAATGCCCAGTATTTCACGGGCGTTCTCATACTAATGGGCCGATGGTGTAGGGGGGGTGGGCAGCTCACATCACCGGATGTGCACGCAGATGTAAGGTTGCTCTGGGCAATCTTAAATACACGTTCCACATTATTCGATGGTTGAGACCATCGAGTGATGAGGAGGAACACCCACAGTCTTCAAATGGATGTTTATGTAAAAACGCTGTGTACCACCATTCACAAGACGGGCTTAGGTAAACTGGCAAGAATGCAAATTTGCATCCGAGCGAATCAACCAGCATAACCCCCAAAGTGGAGTTACCCAGAACAAGCAATCAGCTTCTAGGGCAGATGTACTTGTCCTTTGGAGAGCCGTCAATTGAAGGGAAATAAACTACCAATCAGCTTCTGTCATTTTACAAGCACAGCCTGTTACATGGCAGTTAGCAGCTGATTGGCTGCTAGAACATCCACCCCATCATCATGTACGTGTCATAGTCTTTGAAATGACAGATGATTGCTTCAGGAAACTTTATCTCTCCAAGGCCTGACACACCAACTCTTTTGGCCTGACACCCCGCACTCTACATGGAGTGTGGACATGATCATGTCATATAAAAATAGAAGTTGCGTGCCGAGATATGGACTCTTTACAAAAGAATACAAAAAAAAAATGGTACAGTAGTAGTAGTAGTAGGCATCTTCATTAGCAAATCAATAATGAGTCATCATCACTAGTGCTACTCTCTGAGAGGGGGTGAGAGGTCTGTGGCATTGGCCTTACTGATGGGTGGTGATAATTGTCATGTACCCCCAAGGGCTCCTCCTGACAGGAAGATACGCAGCTATGAGGCTGCTCGGTCACCTGAATTTGGACATTCGCTGAGCTGTCTGAGTGGTCAGTGTTTTTCAAAGGCAATCTTAAGGGTTCCTTGTTGAGTCGATGGCTATGGGTTGACCTGCTAGATCCAGCAGCAGTCCTTTCCGATAGAGGCACCATGTAAAATGTGTCCGAGAGATCACCCGGCTTGGGAACTTCCCAAGTCGCTCCTGGATCTTCTCTTATGGCTGGGTTATAAAAACTGCGGCAGGGGCTTTCAGAGTCTGAGTGCGCAGCCGACTGTTCCATCTCTGGCTGCACGTGCAGCTCCGAGCAAGCTTGCCGCACAACGTTTAAAGGGAGCTGCTCCACAGCTTCCAGTTCATGGCGGGCATTGTCAGCGGGCAGGTCAGAGCGGTCTCCTGCTTGGCTGCTGGTTTGCGTGTGCGTGTTGCATCTTTCTGGAGGCGTGGACGGGCTACGCCAGTTCTCTTCGCTCCTGCCGACGTCCGTTTCGCCGCATCGCGTCTGTGACAGCAGGGAAGATGTCAGCAAAGGAATCTGTCCTCTGGCACGTGGGTGGTGAAATAAACGATTCCACAGGCGCCCCAAACGCCTTCTGGAAGAGTTCCTCCGGGAAGAATGCCGTCTCATCTGTCGTCGCATTGCTGTGCGAATGTTCTGTAGCATGGAAACCTGGGGGGGGTGAAGCAGAAATCTCTTGTTTATAAAACATAGGAAATGAGATCAGTAGCACAGTTTAAAACAATTTGTATCATTCTAATTTAGGTGTTAGCCTCACATGACTATAGTACTGCTGGGGGATCCTGATCCTTTTATTATATAACTCCCAGTCTGTGGCTGTTCAATTATACGTACATGCCAATCAGTTTTTTCCTTACATGCTACAGGCTGTGTTTGAAAAAAATGATAGAAGCAGATTAATTGGTACATTATCACTCACATGTTATCTCTTTCCAAGCTTTGCTCCCCCCCCCCCCCCCCCCAAAAAAAAAGTTATATTATAATTAGTGTCATCCCTTAAAAAAAAACTTCTGCTCTCCTTTCTTTAGACCTACATGACCCAGCAGCAGAGCTGTAGGTCACTATATAAACACCATGATCTGTTATCTCACATTCTGAGACTTCAGCCCAAGGGGGTTGCAAAAGGGGTTTGAGTCAGCAGGGACTGCAGTAGATCTCTATGAAATGAGTGGAGAGATCTGTTCTAGTTCAGCAGAAACCCTCTGTATTTCTTTCTTGGTTCCCCTCTGACAGCTGGAGCCCAGCAGCCACTACCTCCAATGTCTCTGGGGCTGGTACACAGCCCCACTCTTAGAAGGCATTTGGGGCATTGTCAGCAAAATTGCAGTGTGCGTTCTGCGCATGAAGAAATCAAACAACATTGAGGATTTGTGTAAATCAGAGAATCATGCCTCATATCAACATTTATCACTTTCCATTTAAGTATTGCTATATACAGGTTAAGTATCCCTTATCCAAAATGCTCGGGACCAGGAGAATTTTGGATAACGGATTATTCCGTATTTCGGAATATTTTAATATTTCAATGATGTATTTTGAAGTATCTTGCATTTATGCTGTATAAACACATAATATACACACAAATATATTTTATTACCACATAAAATACACACAAATATATTTTATTTGTTCAAAAAACAAGGTTTCAAAACGTGAAACAAAATGTGTGTACTATCTCAGCACTGAATTTGAATGCCAAGCAATCATTGTCTTGCACATATATAGTGCCAGTTACATATCATGTCCTCAGTAATGCTGTTACAAATGTCCCCAGTGAGTTTTTTAGCAAAAAAAATAATTTTTTTTCACTTTCTGGAATGTCTGGTTTTCGGAATAATTCGGATAACGGATATTCGGATACGGGATACTCGACCTGTACTAGATAAGTGACAATAAATCCCAGCCTCAGTGCTATCGCCTGTGATAACCCATGCATAATTACCAAGTAAACCTGTTATGTTAATTACTTTTTTAAATTAATTGAACTATTGGGGGAAAACAGGTGAATAAAATGAAAATTTCTTTACCTGTGAGTCACTGACAGCCGGAAAATCCTCCACTGGTGGAATGAGTCCCTGCGCAATGAGCTGCCCATAGGAAGGAGGAGCCTCTCGTCTCACAAACTCCGCCTCCAGGCGTGTCATCTGGGTTTCAAACGCCCTGAACAAGAGAGATGCAAGTGTAACATTACCGGAGGAAGTATGGAAACTTCAGGGGGAGGGGGGATAGAAATACACCCGAGCTCTGATGTCATGCGTATTATCAGCTCCGCTCCCCCTGTAGTGTATTAAAGGGTTGTTCAGACCTGATTGTGAAGTTGCAGAGCCCTGCCAATCAGATTCCCTCGATCATTTTCTACGATCAATTGATAGACAGCATCTGATTAGATGCTAAGAGGATCATCACCTCTTTTCATAGGTGCATAGACCCCAGTAACGCAGTGCAAAGGCCCCCATACATTGGCCCAATTTGTCCTAAGGGCAGCCCCCGGGAGGCTCACATGCGATCTGGCACTCAATGTGCAATTTTTACATGCAATAAATCGCATGTTATTTATTGCATGTAGTTCTCCTGTGGAGCTGTTTCAGTGGCGGGGGAGGGCAACGGGTTCCGGTCAGCTGGTGGCGGGCAGCAGGGTCTGTCCGAGTGTCTGCGGCTGGGAGGCTGGAGCTTGTAGTGGCATTTTGCTAGGGCGACAGGATGCGGCTGCTGAATATTTTGAAGTGACTGGCCGGCCATTGATTGGCGTGTCTGCCTGCCACTACTATGAGCTGCCTGACCCCGCCACCACCACCAGCTGGCCGGACCCCCCTGCCCGCTGCATGAGAAGGAGGTCCCAGGTCGGGTGTTCGGACGGCCAGCAGGTCCGACCACCTGCTCGGGACCGATGTGCACGGGACCGCGCATTGGACCTGAGAGAACATCAAACTGAGCCGATTTGGGCAAATTTGACGGCCTGATTCGTCGCAATGACCCAAAATCGGCTCGTCTATGGGCACCTTAAGAGAAAGGGGCTAGCAGATCTCTCTCCTTCTAAGCCTGGCCGGATGCAGCAGATCTGTAGGGATTGGATGTGCTCTAAGTCCGAGGGATAATATTTAAAGCTTTTTCCCAGAAACCACATGTAACAGATAATACAGCACGGTACAAAAGAGAAACAATCAAAGCACAAATAAAGAGAATCTAGTAACCTAGAAAACTGCATAGTAATAAACAACACAGGGGGTTATTCAGACCTGCTCGCGAGGCTGCATATATTCGCTGCCTAGGGAGCAGGTAAACGCCATTTCGCTGAATGCACGCGCCACCGCCCGAATCCCCACGCTACGATGCAAGCGGATGTATACACTTACACATCGCATGTGTCCATACAGAGGAGAAATCATTCGATGGTTACTCACCATCAAATGATTTATCCTCTCTTCGCACATAAAAGCCTGAACTTACTTTTATGATGGCCGCTCTTGTACAAATTTGGGGCGACAGCTGACGTCATGTGATGTCATCCACACGTCCCAAACAGGCAGGACCAGGACTTCATTCGCAGGTGTCCGGTCAGCATTTCCATCGGCACGACCACTCCAGCCCTCTGCCTGTCAATCATTTTGAGAACACCCCCGCGAGTGTGAAACTCATAGGGTGTGCACAGGCACATGAGCGACTATGAGCATGCGCACTCCCGCACCAGCGGAGACAGGGCCAACTTCACTGCTTAACAAGCAGGTCTGAATCAATCCATTATGTATCACAAGAGGCAGCACAAACTCTCTAAGCAGCACTTGTGTGAGGTTTATTTTAATTATAAATGTGGCGGTTACTCAGATAGCCACCGCCCTGTGCAAGGCTGCGATGTCATCCGCAACTCACTCAACTCACCGAATTTAAAATCAAATGATTTTCTCACTGTTCGCTGTCTGTGCGTAACCCAGAACCTACTCAGCCTGCGCGATAGACTTTCACACGACTTTCCCTAAAAATGCGTCTGCGTTTTCCCCGGCACTCCCAGAAAATGGCGGGGTGTTACCTGTCAATCTACTTGCAAATAATGTGTTGTGATCAGAAAAGTGTCTGAAGGTTTTTGCAGAATGGTCTCTCACACATGTACTATGAGCTGTATGCATGCGTATACATCAATTATTGCCCACCTTCCAATATCGTAGGTCTGAATCGCTGCAGATTTACATTCACTGGCATAATGTGTGTACGCTCCTCCCTCGCACAGGATGTACGGTGTGGATTAGCGGTCAGACAGTCGGGATTCCGGCGGTTAGTATACAGATATCAGAATGGGGTGGTGAGTACATCGAAGCTCCTTTTTGGGCTCGCTGTGCTCCCCAAGCTGGGGGCGCAATGGCTTGGTGGCTGGCCACAGGTTCTATTCTCCCTCTATGGGGGTCGTGAACTCCCACAATTGAAAATGGCCCCTGAAAATCGGATTTTGAGGTCTGTGTACTGACCGTCGGAATCCCGACTGTCAGGAGGTCACCCGGCAACCAGATGTCAAACCTGATCTCTCCCTCTCAGCCCTTCCCCTCCATGTCTCCCGATAGATGCCTCCTCCCTGTCTGTACCGGCTCCTCTACTATGTCCCTACCATGTCCCATTCCAGTTCAGTGGATACAGGGCCTGATTCAGTGGTGGACGCTATTGCTACAGCTGTCGTGTCTTTGGGAGCTATTCTGGTTGATTCGCAAGGATGCCAATTCACAACATTGCGAGTCCACCAAACCATGCCAGGGGGGGGAGAGATAGAGGACCCCAGGTTTATATTGCGCATACTACATATACTACGTATTACACTTTGCAGATAA
Source organism: Crinia signifera (assembly GCF_055691185.1). Taxonomy (NCBI): domain Eukaryota; kingdom Metazoa; phylum Chordata; class Amphibia; order Anura; family Myobatrachidae; genus Crinia; species Crinia signifera. Next base: position 48,153,972 of record NC_139227.1, read on the forward strand.
TGGTTAGATTCCTTCGCCCATAGTTACATCTGCCCTTATTGTCTAACGCCCATTAATCTTCCATATTTTACCACCCAGTGTCCATATAAGACGAAGGCCGCATCTCACCTGTACTCTCTGCTGCGTAGCGAATATAGTTTGAATGCGCAGCCCAGAGCGATAACCAGGAGCAGGCCGCACACCAGACTGCCAATAAGAGCTGCCGTGATGACTTTCCGCGGCACAATCACCAGGCAATTCTGCTCATCGCTACCATCCTGGCAATCTTCTTGCCCGTCGCACCGCCACGTCTCAAAGATGCACAGGTTGGTACCGCAGTGGAAGTTCCCAGGCTGGCACGTGAAGCAGTTCTTCTCATCAGAGCCATCCGGGCAATTCTTCTGGTTGTTGCAGCGGTCAAGGTAGGAATAGCAAAGACCGCTCCCTCCCTCACAGGGATACTCGTTGCTTTGGCACGCCGGACAGCTCTCTTCATCTTTGCCATTGGGGCAGTGCCACCAGCCGTCACAACTCTGACTGTCAGAGAAACAAATCTCATCCACTCCGCAGGGATGTTCCCAGGGGAGGCAGTAACCTTTCACCTGATACGTAGCATTGAAACCGTGTCCTATGCTCTTCGGCCGCGCGTGGTAGGACAACGTGAGCTGGCCATTGGCTGACTCCGCACTGACCGTGTGGCGGTTGTTGCGGAACGAGAGGCTCTGCAGGAGTCTGTGGCTCTGCTCGCCGATGCCTTCGTACACTTTGACGTAGTCACTGTAACCCAGCTGCAAATCGAGCTGCAGAATCACGTGGCGATTATCTTGAGTGTCGACGTACCACGTGCACTGGAGATCCGAGCGGGCGCTGTCAATGCGGAAAAAGTCCGGAGAGGCGAAGGAGCCGTAGAAGTTTCCGAGCCTTCCGCCGCATGTGAGGTCCGGGCAGTTCTCTTCATCAGAGCCGCTGATGCAGTCCTTCACGGAGTTGCACCTCAGCTCGTCGGACATGCACTGCGTGGAGTGGGCGGAGTTACAGGGGAACGTTCGTTCTGGACACAGGGTGGTGCGGAGCTCCGTGGATGGGGCTGTACAGTTTCTTTCGTCTGAATTATCCCCACACTCATCCACGGAATTGCATTTCCAGGTGTTGGGAATACACTTCCCGTTCCCACAGAGAAACTCATCAGCTGGACACGAGATCAGTCCCATGTTTCCTGGTGGATCAAGATACAGAATTCCATTAGAACCATAATGATCAGGCAACTGTAACGGGTTATATACGTGGACGGAACGTGAATTATTTAATAAGGGATATTTCACATAAGAGTTACTTATTTGGAACAATATATTTAGTGGAGGTCTACCTAATAAATCATTGTTACTATGGGCCTTATTCTAGTTCACTCTTTCTGACAAAATCCTTCTTAGATGGGCAAAACTATGCGCACTGCAGGTGGGCAGATATAAAATGTGCAGAGACAATTAGATTTGGGTGAGTTATTTTGTTTCTGTGCAGGGTAAATACTGGATACTTCATTTTTACACTGCAAGTGTAGATCTCACTTTGGAGTAAAACCCCACCCAAACCTAATTCTCTCTGCACAAGTCACATCTGCCCCACCTGCAGAGCACATGGTTTTGTCCATCTAATACCCCTTTCAGACAGAAAAAAAGACCTGGGAATTTCCCTGCTCTTGCCGTGTCGACCCGGGTTTTTCTTCTGTCTGAAAGGGTCAACACGGGTCTAAAGTTCCGGGACTTCGACCCAGGTATTTACCTGGGTTTTTCCAGTGTCAGACACGTGTTTGCGGCTGTGTGAAAGGGTCCGACCCGTGTTTTTCTCCCGACTATTGAAAAATCATGCTGATTGGCTGTGCAGCATAGCACTGCGTGATTGGCTGATCTTTACAGCTTCCCTGATTGGCTGAGCGGGAGTGGCAGTGGCGTGCAGCGCAGCACTAAATGGCCATGGCACATTGGAAAGAGGAGGAGATCCGTTTAATGCAATTTTAATGTTTAATGCAATGCAGTGAGCAGACACCTCCCACTTTTCATGATCTCATCTCTGTGTGCCTTTAAAACTGTCCTTTTCTTATGACACACAGAGTTTTGCAGGAAAAATCCGGCTTCTGTGTGAAAGGGGTCGACACGGGAAATACCCGGGTTTTTGCTCCTGTGTGAAAGGGGGTCAGCCCCTTGCTGCCTAGTTCTACCCGGGTTTTTGTATCTGGGAAATACCTGGGTTTTTGGGATTTTTCTGTCTGAAAGGGGTATAAGAAGGATTTTGTCAGAAAGAGTGAACCAAAATAACCCCCTATGTCAGGAACATGTCATTGTCCTTACCCGCTGTAATAAAAAAAACTGGATATTAAACTTGCATTTTGGCCTATTTGCAGAATGAAAGGACCCATTTACGGAGAGGAATACTCAATATTTCTTCCAACTGACATGTTTTCTTGTCAAGTAAATCTCCTGTAAGCGCATGGGAGAGACTGTAAAACATCTCCTCAGCCACCAGGTGTTGCTGCTGCAAAACTGTCATTAAGCAAACACGCTTCAGAGCTCCAGCTGTCCCCACTCCTGAAATAGGTTGTAATCATGGGCGTGCACAGCCCATTTTCTTAGGGGGTGCACATAATGCCATGCACAATAATTCCCATCAAACATGCCACACACAGTAATGCCCATTACATATTATGTCAGGGCTTAAATTTTTTTTGGGTAAAACAGGGACAATAGGGACTGTGCGCATCGAAGGCACGTGCCAAAATGCATATTACACATTACACAGCCATAACATAGTATACCACATTCCATATTGCCCATTACACGTTGCACGTGTAATTCCCATTACACATTACGCCTCACACCGTGATGCCCATTACACGTTACGCCTCACACCGTGATGCCCATTACACGTTACGCCTCACACCGTGATGACCATTACAGATTATGTCGGGTGGGGGGGGGGGGGGGGGGGAGGGGTGTGAAAAGTTTGTTGCCAGGAGTCATATGCTCCTTTCCATGGGTTTCATGCTCCCTGGGAAGGGGGTGGTTACATGATCGTTGACAAGGGGAGTTTCATGCTCATTGCTGGGGGTGCTCCCTGCACACCAGTGCTCCCGTGAATCAGCACTTCCGGGTAGCGCTGGGTGCTCTTCTTATAAGATGCCCACCGGAGCCGCAGCCTCCTTCCCTTTTGAGCCGCTGGCCGGATGCTGCACGTTGCACACTGAAGCTACTTTACTTGTCAGCGGCAGGCAGCATCTGGCCAGCGGCTCAAAAGGGAAGGAGGCTGCGGGGGGCCTGGGACACTTGTACCCCAAATACCCAGGGGCAAAAACCTGCCCACACACATACTATACATATACATAGCCCTCTATGCATGCACACACACACACACACACACACATAAATACATACAGAGCCCCCCACACATAGTATACATATACACAGCCCTCTATGCATGCACATGCACACACACACACACACACACACACACAGAGCCCCCCCCCCCACACATAGTATACATATACACAGCCCTCTATGCATGCACACACACATACATACAGAGCCCCCCCACACATAGTATACATATACACAGCCCTCTATGCATGAACACACACACATACAGAGTCCCCCCACACATAGTATACATATACACAGCCCTCTATGCATGCACACACACACACACACACACACACACACACACATATACATACAGAGTCCCCCCACACATAGTATACATATACACAGCCCTCTATGCATGCGCGCACACACACACACACACACACACATACAGAGCCCCCCACACACACACACATAGCATATATATGCACAGCACCCCTTTGCCCACCCACATACACACACAGCCTGCACACATGCAGATGTAGTATACACATACAGAGCCCCCACACACATAGTATACATATATATAGCCCCCCTACAGTATGCACACAGAATATATACTTGTTATACACACACACACACACACTATACATATACACAGATATACACAGCCCACACATAGTATACATACAGGCACGGCATGCACACACACAATGTACTGTAGTATACACAGAGCCCCCTCCCACACACATAGTATACATATACACATCCCCCTATGCACAAACACAGTATAGTTACAACAAGCTGATAAACACACACCTTTATGACATAATAATCACAATAGGTATAGATTGGGGAAGAACCGCGCTCTTATTGTTGTGGCAGCTCCGCTATTTTATACAAGTAATGAGAAAAGGGGGTATTGGAGCGCTCTATGGTTTGAATATAAATAAAAAATAAAAAATAAATAAAAATACAAATAAAGATAAAAATAATAAAAATAAATAATAATAATAATAAAATAAAAATAAATATAAATAAAAATAAATAAAGAGAAAGTGAAAATAAGTAAAATAAAAATGAAAATAATGTAATGGAAAAATGAATGGTTGGCTAAAAATGATACAAGAATATAACAAATAACGAGTGGACACCTGTGAAGTAAATAATGGGTTAAAAATTGGAATTTCCAATGTTTACACTCTTATTGTGAATTAGTGTGGAGTTGCCCGTTGCCCGTCCTATCTCACCCTAACTACGAGTCGGCGGCGCAGCACGAGTGCTGCGATGTTTGCCGCGGCTGTGAGTACCTTCTCCCGTATGGCAGCGGGGATGCAGCTGTCAGGTCCCGTTGTTCGCCGGCGTCCCGGCACGGCTTCTGATGATGTTCTCGCTGATTGCTGGGTACTCTAAGGGGATGAGGCAGGTGGGTTCTGGGTCTGCTGGGTCACAATGTTTTATACCATCCCCCTCTAAAACAAAGTCATAGCCTGCTCATATAACATACAAAGGGCCAGCTCACCTGTACATACCTTCCAACTTCTGTGTTGGGGAAATAGGGACACTCGTGCGGCTTCCACCCGAAAAGGGGGCGGGACGTATGCAAATGAGGGTGTGGCTTATGCTTATTAGCCACGACCTCATTTTCATACGAGAATAGACGCTGTGCGCATGCGCACAGCGTCTATTCTATTAGATTGGGGGGTCTCCCAACTGCCACCCCCCCCCCCCCCGCAGCGGGACAATGCCTGCCACGGGTGGGACAGGACCCGAAAATCGGGACTGTCCCGCTGTAATCGTGACAGTTGGGAGGTATGCCTGTAGCACATTTCCAACACCAGGAAGTCCCTCACTCCTCACATGGCCACTCGGCGACGGCCAACACTGTTTCAGTTATGCCTGCCTGAGAGGAGCTGTCTGATCACTTCAGCTCCCCCTACAGGCAGCCAGGGCCCTCACTACGATGTAGTGTATTCTGCTGCAGCTGTGACACGTCTGTCACTGCAGCCGGCTCTCGAAACAAATAATGCTATTCTGTGTTGTCGGACCTTGCTGCAATCATGCGGGGGTGCCTGTGCACCCCCGGCACCCCCTGTGCGCACGCCTATGGTTGTAATTGTGTATTGTGCCTCCCTCGGCTGCTTACATCTTGTACTGGCAGTCACTATTTGTACAATAAGGTTGTAAGTGAGCAGCATTGTGCCACAGTACTTAGCATTGCTACCTCATAGTACTGGGGCCAGGAGTGTGATTTTCCTCTGATGTCCTGTATGCCTGGGGATTGTATGTTATCTTCTATGGGTGCATGTCTCTCCTATGGTTGCTCTGGTTTCCTCACTCCTCCTCTAGCCCTGAGTGTGCAGCACGGTGGTGTAATGGTTAGCATTACTGCGTGTTTCAGAATCAGAATATGTGTGCGCTATATAAATAACTGGTGATGTGTCCTCACTGACACATCACTCATCTTCTCATCTGAAATACTCTGTGCTGCTGGGGACCCTGCTCCTCCCACTATATAGGTCCCATTCTGTGGCTTCCTGTTGCCTCCATTCCCCTCCTCACATCAGGTCACTGCCCCTGTCACATACAGCCCTGTCCTCACTGACACATCCCTCATCTCCTGATATACTCTGTGCTGCTTGGGACCCTGCTCCTCCCACTATATAATTCTCAGTCTGTGGCTTCCTACTGTCTCCATTCCCAATGTCATTGCCCCTGTCACATGCAGCCCTGTCTTTACTAACACATCCCTCATCTCCTTATATACTCTGTGCTGCTGGGGACCCTGCTCCTCCCACTATATGATTCTCAGTCTGTGGCTTCCTGCTGTCTCCATTCCCCTCACTCACATCATGTCACTGCCCCTGTCACATGCAACCCTGTCCTCACTAACACATACTTGCCTAGTCTCCTGGAAGTTGAGGTAGACTTTTGGGGTATTTCCCCTGCAACCCAAATCTGCTTTGTGAAACGGGCATAATTGTAAGGTAACACCAAGATTTTGCGACTAATTTTAGAAGAGGCGTGGCTAAATTATGCAAAATTGCATCATATAACCTCACCCCTTTCTCACAGACCCACAAATCACAGCATTTGCTATGGGACGGAGCTCAACAGAATGACAGCCCAACCCTCTGAAGTTTTCTGCAGTGTCTTACAATGCTGACAAGTATGCCTTAACATAATAATCAGTGGGCGGGTCTCTCCAGGGCCGCAGTAACGGCCACATGGGCCTGGAGCGAATACTGTTCAAGGGCCTATTGTGTAATACCCCTTTTACACCGCCGAAAAATCCGGGTCAGCGGCGGTGTAAATCCCTAACGCCGTGTCCCTTTACACGGGACTTCTACCCAGGTCCTGACCTGGGTAGAACACGGCTAGGACCTGGGTAGAGGGCGGTGTAAATGGGAACGCCGGGTCGGATGACCCGGCTCCCATTTACATGAATCGGGAACGTCCAACCTGCGGACCGTAGCGTCCACAGGTTGGACGGATTGTCAGTCTGACACTGACAGCCGGCGCTGCTGTCTGCTATACTCTGCAGACAGCAGCGGCGGCGGGGGAGGGAGGTGAACGGATGCCTGTGTGCGGCATCCATTCACCTCCTGTCCAATGGCGGGGGGTGCGCGCGGGGACTGGGGGCAGCCTAGCAGCTTACCTTAGTGCTGGGCTGCCCCCAGCAGCGTTCCGGGTACGGCGGCGTCGATCGGCGCTTGAAGATGACATCGCGCTGTCATCTTCAAGCGCCGGGAAGGGGCGGGAGGGGGGTGCGGGCGTTTAGCCCGTCCGGTGTAAATGCCCCTAAACGCCGGGTCGCACCCGGCTTCAACCAGGGTCCAAAAAGCCGGGTGCGACCCGGCGTTTTGGTCTAAAAGGGGTATCAGTCAGAGTAGCCCAGACCAGTGATGTGGATGGGACCAGTACTGTGTGGCTGGGGTCAGTGCTTTGTGGGTGTGGCCAGTGACACATGGATGTGAGAATCTTTAACTGACAATAAGGGGGAAATTTACTAATATGGATTCGTAGAAAAAAGGTGTATTCGTAGGGAGAAATACAACTTTTTTTTACGAATTTGTATTTTCTGGATTTTCTATCACCAAAATAAAACAATTCGTAGTCCTAGGGATGGAACATTCGTATTTGTATTTACAAATACGAATGTCTACACCATCGTTAGGATACGACAGAAATCACCATTCAAAAGAATGGTGGTTCCTGATTTACTTAGCAGCCATATAGAAAATACGGCTGCTTTTGTCCATGAAAATACGGCAGAAAAATAGAACACCATTTCCCTGTCGTATTCTCGTTTTAGCCTGCACGGATCAGTCAGATCCGTGCAGGCTGCGGTGTAAAAATAAATTAAATAAAATAAATAAATAAAAAACCAGCGTGGGGTCCCCCCCACAGCCGAAACCAGCACCAGGCTGACAGAGCCTGGAGCTGGTAATTAAAAATCAGGGAACCTGACAAATAGGGGCTCCCTGATTTTTAACAACCAGCCCCAGGCTCCTGCTCTGGGGCTGGTTCCCAAAATACGGGGGACAAAATGAGTAGGGGTAAAGAAATAAGATAAAGAAATAAGCCCTGGAAAAGAAGACAGAAGAAACAAGACCATCCATGGTGGACCTGGTGAGTAGGATTTTCCTTCCACAGGTCCACCATGGATTTTCTTCAGACAGGACGCCGACCCCGGAGCCGCCGACCACGGAGCCGCCGACCTACCGACGGGATCAAGATAGGTAAGTATCAGTGTGTGTGTGATGTGTGTATTAAACTTTTATTTAAAATTTGTGTCAGTGTGTTTTGTGTACTATTTTTTTTAACTGTGGAACTACAAGTGCCAGCGGGCCCTTTAATGCCCAGCAGGCTGGGACTTGTGGTTCTCCAAGTCCCAGCTTGCTGGCACTTGTAGTGCCACAGTAAAAAACAATAGTTTAATCTTTTTTTTACACTTGAATCAGCCCGATGCCCACCGCCCAGAGGCATCGGGGACAGCACCAGGCTTCAGCCTGGTCAGGTAAGTCCTGGAGGGGGGGGACCCCTTCATTGGGGGGGGTCCCCACTCCCCCAGGGCCCCTGGCCAGGCTGACTGTTCGGTAGGGATGAATGCTTTGGCCGGGGGGACTTGTATAAAGTCTCCCCCCAGCTGTGGCATTACCCTGCTGGCTGGTTTTGCCTGGGGCTGGTTCTTAAAATACGGGGGACCCCTACTCATTTTGTCCCCCGTATTTTGGGAACTAGCCCCAGAGCAGGAGCCTGGGGCTGGTTGTTAAAAATCAGGGAACCCCCATTTGTCGGGTTCCCTGATTTTTAATTACCGGCTCCAGGCTCTGTCAGCCTGGTGCTGGTTTCGGCTGTGGGGGGGACCCCACGCCGTTTTTTTTTTATATTTTTTTTTATTATTTTTTTTTTTACACTCTGCAGCCTGCACGGATCTGACTGATCCGTGCAGACTGCTAGAAAAATTCGTATTAGTGACCGTATATATGTGCCAGCTAATACGAATGAATACGACATCGGAGGGTTACAAAGCAGTCGTATATGACTGCTTTGTAAATGACCCTCCGGAACACGACTTTGCATACGACTTAAACAGTCGTATGCAGTCGTAGGGAAAATACCAATACGAAAAACTAGGTTTTTCATATTAGTAAATTTCCCCCTAAATCTCTACAAAATTAGTAAATGCATACCATCTCCTAATGATAGCTACTGTTGGTTGATAGAATATATATATATATATATATATATATATATATATATATATATATATATATACACATATATATATATATATTTTTTTCCATTAGATAGATAGATAGATAGATAGATAGATAGATAGATAGAGAGAGAGAGAGAGAGAGAGACGTGAGATCCCTTTAGTTGAACCCGTAGCACTAGAGTCATTTCTATAAGTACTTGGCTAAATCTTCCCATCTTGAAAGATAATTTCTATCAAGTTCCACTTAAGAGACTCGGCACAGACATATGCTGCAATTTCCAGCACCTCGGCTGTTCTGCCAGCCAGTGCTAGATGGATAATAACAGGAAACGTGAGACATAGAAGGAGATGAGAGAACTGGACCACAGCCCCGAAGAAGACGTGATGGAAAATTAAATGGAAGTAAAGGCTTCTGGGTATACACAGGACAACCTCTCATGGAGAACTAAGTGCATGCTTTTTACAGTAAGTAAGACAATGAGACAACACCAGCAACATCTGCCATAACCTTCTTTGAGATGAAATGTGATTAAACCTGGACAGGACAGTGCCGCCTCAGGACAAGCAATGCTTGATGGAGTAGACAACAGCTGCAGGCTGAGTATTGCACGAGAAGCTAAAGGAACAGTTGTCACAGGTGTAGTTTATTTTTACTGTGCAAGTATATGCTCTTATGGGCCCCATACATCAGCAATTAATTGTGACAATCCTGAGATCTGGAGATGATTGCCACAATTAATTTTAGATGTGTGGGCTCCCCCTTTTGGCAATCCTAATCAAAAATGAATAGGGATCGCCAATCGATTGCTTAATCAGATTTTTAAACATGCTTAATAATCTGGTATTATCTGCGGATCTTTTTTATATGTGTGGGCATTCCCAATTCGTCTTCTCCATCTATTTACATTATGAACAGCTGAAATGACAATCGTTTTGGGCAATTTCCAGATATGAAGATGCAATCTTTAGATGGAAAAATCTGCCGATCACTGAAATAAATCTGTAATGTGTGGGCAAAGTCAGATAGATTGTAAAATCTATTTATCTGGCCAAAAAATCCCTGGATCTGGAAATCCATAAATTGTGATTGCTGATGTATGGGGCCCATTATTCTTTCTTGTGAAAGGGCATTTCCAACCTTGGTCCTCAAGGCACAATAATGTAGGGTACACACCAGAACAATTTGGCCTCAATTCCCCCAATTTCAATCCAAATCCGACCGATGGTATGTTGATTGTAGTTAAATTGGGCATGTTCTTACATTTTAAATCCGATTCTGATCCGATGCGCGTCACCGCTGGTCGTTTTACAGATCCTCCCTGCTGCTGGTAGGATCTGTAAAAGATCCATTCAACTGGATACAGATCCAGATTGGATGCAGATCGTTAGCAGATCATGTGCTTCAACAGATTGTGCGACCATCACATGATCTGCTAACAATCAGGATCGGTCTGGTGTGTACCTAGCATGACAGTGCAGGTTTTAGTGATTTTCAGGTGTCAGCACAGATAGTTAAATCAAAATAATAATTGCGTTACCTGTGCTCAGGTATGAGTATGACTAAAACCTGGGCTGATAGTGTGCCTTGAGGACCCAGGTTGGGAATGCCTGCAACAGAAGGATACAAGCAAAGTTCCAGTTAAATCTTTAACATATGAGTAACTTAACACTGTATTTCAACATCAGTAAAGGTGTGTGTGTGTGTGTGTGTGTGTGTGGGGGGGGGGGGGTTGCTTGTATTGAAGAATACAAGCAATCTTTCAGTGAAATATATCAAGTGTGAGTAACTCAACACTGTATTTCAACAGAAGTAAACAGAAAGAAAATAAGATGATAGTGTGCCTTGAGTACTGAGGTTAGGATTGCCTGCAATCGAAGAATGCAAGCAATCTTCCAGTAAAATCTGTAAAGTGTGAGTAACTCAAGACTGTATTTCAACAGGAGTAAAGAGAAAGGGTAAACCAAATTACACATCTTAAAATAAAGAAGTGCAATAAGTAAATGTGAACACACATCCCTGGGAAGATTTCCACTCCATACACGACAACCAAACCCATAGGGGTAAATCCACTTCCATGAGTGGACGTGTTAAATATCTGCACAAGTTATATCTACCCCACCTGGAGTGAGGAAATGGTTTTGCCCAGTTGAGTGCAACTCTGAATCAGGCCCTATGGTCTCTGCTATACATGATTTGGCATACCTCTAATATAGGACAGCCGGAAACCCTGAGACTGCCCCGAGCTGGAGGCATCAGAATGGAAAAATATCCAGACATGATCCCGTGATGAGGTGAAGGCCGGGGGGAGGGTGGATCCACAAACTTTGTATTCTTCCCGTTTAGAAGACGGACCAATCAGGAGCCAGTCAACAGTACACTTGTGGGAATCTTGTAGGTCAAAATTCTTAAAGCTATTGACAAAAGACAAAATGCAAAGTTTAATGGTGCGTTTAATGGTGCCTTGACTACACAATAAAATGATTGCTGAAATCCACAATAGGTGTATCATACCTGGGGCAGCGGTAGACAGATGGCAGCGCCAAACTGAAATTTGGATGTCACAGCATACAGTGTACGGAGCAGAATTTTATTGAATATTTATGAAGGACATTCATTTAACCAAAAACCATCTGACTGGACACGTACATGGCTACTTCTGCGTATGATGGGTTTAAGAATGAATAAATAAATAAGTGATACTATGCAGAGGGAAGGCCGTTGTGCTTCCATGTCATACAGAGCGCGATAGGTTGTTACCTGATTGTGATGACATCACCGCGGTCTCCCTGGATGTACCAGCTGCAGTTTATGTTCGGTGGGTAGTTGAGCGGCCAGGCCGGACTATAAATGACTCCTCTCCTTTCTGTGTGTTGTTCCAGTTTCCCAGTGCACGCTGTTGGAGGAAAACACGGGAAACCTTCAGATTTTGCACCCGGAACCAAATACACAGTAAATAGCAATGGGGGGGGGGGGGGGGGAGATGTATTAAGCCTTGAAAAGAGATAAATGCGAGGGTGATAAAGAGTGATAAATGCCCAGTCAATCAGCTCCTATGTGTCATTTTTCAAACAGCCTATAACATAACAGTAAGGAGCTGATTGCCTGGATGTTTATCGCTCTTTATCACCCTCCTGTTTATCTCTTTATACAGCTTAGTTAAATAAGTGTTTGACCTACACAAACAGGACTGAGCGGAGTACATGTGTCTTGTATGGTTGTGTGGTGACCTAACGGCAATGTATGTGGTTATCCTGCTCTCCATCTGAGTATGGCTTCCAATGTGAGCCACTAGGGACCATCCCCATGACTCTGAATCACCACCTCCTAGTCACCGTCCAGGAATTCCCAATAAATATACAATACCCTTCTCCATGCGTGTGTCTGAATTGCTACTGCAACTCTGTACTAACACAATAGGTACGCACGCGCGGTGTGACGCACTGGTGCACTGCAGGTTATACAGAGTTGTGCCGATAAAATCCACCACTTCCTGCCCATTCCCCAGAGCACAGCTGTAGGGAACGGGCAACGTATGCAGGCGCCCCATATACATCGCAGCTACTAACAAATAAATTACAAATCCCCTGGAATAAAATCTGCATTGCAGCATCTTGCATACTGATTGCTCTGCTGCTATCGGCGTCTTCTTCCCAGAGTCTTATATGTGAGCATGAATAAAACATAAGTTATAGGGAATATACTGTATGAAAAAGTGTTGTGTGCGTTTTCAGAAAACTGGAGGAAAAAATCATCAAAAAAATCATCACAAACCGAAGTGTGATCGGTACCTCGTGCAGATCCATTGTGAGCAGAACAGATCCGCTGTGTGCAGAGCAGTTCAGATGTGGGCAGAGCAGGGTCCGCTGTGCACAGAGCAGATCTGCAGTGTGCACAGCAGATACGCTGTGAGCAGAGCCGGGTCTGCTGTGCGCAGAGCAGATCCCCTGTTTGCAGAGCAGATACACTGTGAGCAGAGCAGGGTCCGCTGTGAGCAGAGCAGGGTCCGCTGTGAGCAGAGCAGATCCCATGTGTGCAGAGCAGGGTTCACTGTGAGCAGAGCAGGTATGCCGTGTGCAGAGCAGATATGCCGTGTGCAGATCCCATGTGTGCAGAGCTGAAGGAACTGGGAATATAGGTTTCTCCATATTAATGTGCTCTTTGTATGAAACTGTACGAGACACTGGTGACACAGCGTCAGACTGATAGCACGTAACATGATGATTTATTACTCTGGATGGGTTTCATGCTGTATGTAACAAACTTGTTCCTTCATTTGGTAACCGAGCACCTGTGACATGGAGGAAAGCGTTACAACTGAAGGAAATGTAACAGATTTCACAGGTGCTATTGTGGCTCTGCTACATGTGACACCAGTGTAACACGGGCAGGTGGCGTTCGCATGTGAACACTGTGTGTTTCCTGGGCATACACACCAAAACGCTAGGCCAGGACACCAATGGGCGCCCCATACGAACGATGACACAATATGTCAGCCACCCACCCAGTTCTAGAACATGGGACACCGCAAGTCTAAGTCAGCCCAGACTGACATATTTGCGAGCAGGGTAGAAATCATTTAATGGCCTGCGAATGGTTGTTTATGCAAAACATCCATTTGCTGTGCAGCAGGGATATTTGCACAGCGATGGGGGTTGGGCATTCGTACACCTGGCGGGCATCATAAGAAGGCTTCCTAAGCTGCGGACTACCTGTCATTTTTCAGACCCAGCCTGTAACATTAGTTAGGAGCTGATTGGCTGACTGTTTATCACTCCTCACTTTATCACTGTTTGAAGCTTGATACATCTGGCCCGGGATGCAGTCAAAATTCCGACGGTCAAAATCCCGAATGGGTCATATTACCGACAAGGACAAAATCCCGACATTTAAAACCCCGACATTTAAAATCCCGACAAGGACAAAATCCTGACAGTTAAAATCCTGGCGAGGTCGACATGGTTTTTTCACAGATTTTTGACCCGACATGTGCCGATAGGCAGTATTTGATGCCCTACCAGCCACTAGGGCATGGTGGGAGAATAAAATAGTGTGCTGAGCGCAGTGAGGCACCGTACCCGAAGCATTGCGAGCGGCTGCGGTTCACTTCCAACTGTGTCCATGTCGACCGCGTCGACAGTCGGGTCAAAAAACAGTGAAAAAACCCATGTCAACCTCGCGACCTGTCGACACAAAGTCATGTTGACTGTTTCACCTGTACATTCTATATGTCGGTATTTTGACCTGGTCGGGATTTAAAATGTCGGGATTTTGTCCTTGTCGGTATTATGACCCATTCGGAATTTTGACCTTTGGGATTTCATACCGAATCCATCTGGCCCAGAGGGAGACAAAAGTACAGAATGGACCAGATGACTTTCTGATTGCGCCATCTGGAGGTTGGGAGGTATAAAGTGGAATATGCATGCTCGTGTATATCCATAGAAAGAATACTTAACCTCAGTATCCATGTTCGTACCACAAAATCAGGGATATCATAATTTACTGTGAACAAAAGCAGACGTAACTGTCTTACCTGTGAAGGGGGAGGTCGTGTCTACCCATCCAGGGGACAGCGCATTAACTGGCGGGAGACAAAATGGAAAAATATAGCTTCAGTATTTCGTATTTCATATATATATGTGCTCAGCAATGCAAAATAACAACTCAACGGATAGCTAGAAATGAGGCATTGAGAAGTACACTATGTAATGAGAAAAGGAGGACGGAGAACCCTGCTCGTGGAGCGAAAAGCCAAAAGGTAGCAGCCTACACACTCTGGGAAAGTCTTCAAATGCTTATTTTATTAATATCTAAAATTTAAGCTTACAATCCATAGGTCTAAATATGCTCCCCAGAATTCGGCGGGGCAGTACGGATGTTTGAAAGCTGTCCAACGCACCGGCAGCAGAGTTCTGCAGGTGGGGAGGATGTTGGCGGACGCTCTGGCACCCTGCTTTGCTTCCGGTGAGCGGTGCACATGTTCCACTTAGTGCCAGGAGAGACCCCCGTGTGGTAAAAAACCTGCTTGACACACACTCATGCCCCCAGGTATGATGCCACGACGCCAGGAGCTACAGAAGACAACGCCTCTAAGGGCTGGGCGGGGTGTAATTAAGAAACGGTCCCAGGGATGTGAGTGCGGCTCCAGCTGACTTGCAGGATGGGAACTGCAGTTGAAAATCAGGGAAATACAAAACATATTTTACCTTCAGGATTTATGTAATGTGTTATGTATTTAAGCTTTAGTGGGTTTAAATAAATGATTTATAAAGGACCGACTGGGAAGCTCAAAGGTCACATTGATGCCACTAATGTAACAGTCACAGCGTAAACACCATATGTCACCGAAACAAATCTCTGCGTAGGACATGACCGGATTATGATCAGCGACTGAAAGGCTAAAAATATTGTCTACATTCAGTAAATATTGTGCCAATAATATTTAAAAATATATAACTGTGTTTATTGCACATGATCTGTGCGGTCGTTCCAGTGCAGGAGTTTAATGATGACTTAGTGGCTGGGGGCTTCCAGAATAATTTATGTAACTGGTTTGTTACCTGAGGCTTTGAGTAGTTCAATATCCATGTATTAAACTGGCACCCAGGAGCCAGCCGTGCTTCAAGCAGGTACTTGGCAGCCTGTAACACTCCAGGCAATCACTCAGGAAGCCAGTTGCACTCCATGCAGGCACCCGGAAGCCAGGTAGTGAGATACTGAGTAAAGCCCTGACATACGTTTATTTGCCTCTACAGGTGCAAGTCTGTTCTCAGGCTGAAGAACCAAAATGGGCCTAATACAGTGATGGCTAACCTTGACACTCCAGTTGTTGCTGAACTACACATCCCAGCATCCCTGCATGCCCTGCTAAAGTTTTGCTATTTGGCCATGCTAAAACTGTTGCAGGGCATGCTGGGATGTGTAGTTCAACAACAGCTGGAGTGTCAAGGTTAGCCATCACTGGCCTAATAGATGGAGCCCCTTAAACCAGTTTATACTAAAGCCCAAAGACTTACCACAATAGTTTCCCATATACTGTGCAACCTTACAAGTTCTTTTACAAAAGTGGTCACCCTGCAACCAGCCACACTCCAGGCAGGCAACTGGCAGCCTGGCATGCTCCAAGCAGGCACTACGCATCCAGAAACATATATATATGGCTTAGCAGAAAATGATACAAGATCAAAAATCTACAATGTCAGGCCTGACATAAACATCCCATTTAAAAGCTTTACATTTTGAACAGCAATGTCGGCTGCCTAGGTGGGCAAGCTGGCTCTTATCTCACAGCCGAACGCCTTCATCTGGATTGGAATTTAATTAGCCAGCCCTGAAGGCTAATCCGGGGAAGTCATCTCTGCAGATAGTCAGTAAATATTCTGCAATTGCTAATTCTTCCCATCAGTGGGATGATAATCAGGCAGAACTGATTTCTGAGCAGCCGGGGGGACACGAGATGTAAGAGATGGGAGTGAGAGGCTGTCTCAATATTGACTTTAGACTGCTGCCAGCAAGAATACACTTTGCCAAATTGCTGCAGGATTTCAGCGCAAAGCATCGAGCGATTCATTTCAGTTTATTTCTAAAACATCATCTGGGCCCACCTGTAGGAATGGAGGCAGCTGTGAAGATGAAGGGGGGATAGGTTGGGGATTTGAATAATGATAAGTCTGCCAAGCACAAACCTCTTCTTTCAGGATCCAGGTGCTAACATGATAACATCAGTAGAACAGAACTTTTACTTATGCCGTGCCAGAGCTGCTCAGTTCTTTCACACAAAGGGAGGGATTCTGACTGTGATGCAGCAGCGATGTCGAACGCAGTGATGGTTTCACTGCGCAGGCGCCTGAGTCACAACACCTGTATGCCTTCAGTTTGCTGAGAGAGACGCAGATCAAATTTGGAGGCACGGTAGCAGAATTGCAGGGGCGTTCCTGAACGGTTCCTGTAAAGTAACAGGGGGGTGGCTACACACCACTAACACAGATACAGGCGTGGCGCTGAAAGCAGTTGCAAACAAATTTACTAAAAGACAGTTTTTAAAATAGGGTCAGGTTGCTAAGGGCAACATCCCATCTTCAATAGTTAAACAAATCAGCTTCAGATAAGTCTGAATTGAGTCGATTTTTAACAGACTGTTAAGTAAATGAGAGATTTGTATAAGTATCTATTCTATTAAAAAGATTGGCAATGGTTGGTTTAATGGTCTACTTTGGCCTGATGTCTGTTTTGTAGTTGATTTTGAGTAACTGCACCCCTTGACGCACCCAGGGGTATATCATCGTCTAAGAAGGGAATTATTTAGTTAGGATTATGTGGCAGATGCTTTTCATATATTTATTAATGCATGAAAAGCGTAATAAAGGTTTATATAAGCCTTCATAACGACATGTAACAGTCCTTACGGCAAGTGTTGGGGGACGCTGGCCTGTACGGACTGCTCCCCGCCGGCCTCAGCATGAATGCAGGCTCAGTGACCTTTACATAGATAGGCAATCAATATACAAAGGGATCAGTGATGCGATTAATAAATCATATATTTAATTGTCTTAGTGGGGCTACCCAGTAGAAGTGTCACTGCAACCCTATTTCACACATTTTCAGCACTGTCGCACTCCTACAGGGTAATAAGGGGTTACTGCGCCATTGTAATAATACCAGATAATATCGTCCCTTACAGACAGTACAGAACCCTCTATAGACCTCTATATCCTTATTCTGGTGCACACGCAAAGCTGCAAAATTCTCTGGTGTCTTAGAGTTGCCGTTACCTTGTACGTGAAAAGGACGGACAGTTGCCATCCGATGACGTCAGCTGCTCAACCCCGGTACCCGTGTATTCACTGAATTACCATGGGAACGCGTAGCTGTTTCATGGGAACGCCCATGAAACGCTGGGCCTTCCCATGGGTGCAGCCCGTCGCCGCCACCCCCGCCCACACTGCAAGGTGCGAACGGGATGGCATATAAGCCATACGCCATGCCCGCTCGCACCAAGTGGCTGTGCATGGGCAATCGCTAAACATCGCTACCCCGTGCGATCATGTGGGGGGAACGATCAAATCAGAATAACTTCCCATGTAGGTTGCAGAGGGGACAGATGTAACAGGTGCAGAGAGAGTTAGATTTGGGAGAGGTGTGTTCAAACTGAACTCTAAATTGCAGTGTAAAAATAAAGTTGCCAGTATTTACTCTGCACAGAAACAAAATATACAAATGTAACTATTTCTGCACCCGTTACATCTGCCCCACCTGCAGCGCAGCATGATTTGTCCATTAAAGAAGCTGTTTCCTTTTGCAAACCAAACTGAATCACCCCCATTGCTTCTAGGAAGAGCTAAAAAGGGCATCACAATTCTACTATTTGCTTTCAAATTATTTTAAATGACTCCGAAAGTTACATCGCTGGCGTTACCTCTATTTATATTGATTAGTAATTGAATGTGCATTGTATACATCTCATCTTACCTAGAGGCTTCGCGCACCAATAGGCTCCAGTTTACTACTAACCCAACCCCCACCCTCTGGGATCTCCTGGCGGGGACACAGAAAGGTTTGAGAGTAGAATTTAAGAATCAGGTTTTATTTATAAGGCACAACAATCATTTTACAGCTATCTGCAGTGTTGATCCGCACCTCCTGTCCTAGCTACAACCTTACCACTGACCTGCCCATGACGGAACATCTCTGCCACTGAGATATGACACTAACTAGTGTGAGGACATCACTCAGGGGAGATGTTTTACATATTGGAGAGAGACAAAGTGCCAACCAATCAACTTCTGCTATTTTCCTGGCACAGCATGTAAAACATCAGCTAGAAGCTAATTGATTAGTACTTTATCTCTCTCCAAGGATTGATAGATCTCACCAGACTCCTTACTTGTAACTTATTATTTCTGATGCCGGCACAATGCATTGTGCCATTCCACAAACTGCTCGTCTCAGCAATCTAGAGACTTGGATTCTAGATCTATGGGTCAGGTGATATTGGGCAAGATGTGCTAACCACTTGTGGTACATCCCGCCATCATGTACTGATACATATGCAATTAGTAGCACAATGGGCAGCTGCCCTTTGCATTACTCATGAAAAAGGTCAGAATACCAACGCCAGAATACTGACTGCCGGCCTCCCGATCGGGAAGTAAGCGGAGTGGGCTAGCGTGCGACTGGGAAGGTGGGATTTTGACTCAGGCACTAGTGGGGGACTTAGAATTTAGCAGGGGTGGTAGGGTTAGCGTGAGGGGCCAGGTTTAGGCAGCGTGGTAAGGGGGTTAGGTTTAGGCACTAGCGGGAAGAATGAGGGTCAGGCTTCGGGGAGGGCCGGTTATGGTTATACTGAAAACTGGGAGGATTAGTGGGGTAGTTATTATTATTATTATTATTATTATTATCAGTTTCTTATATAGCGCACACATATTCCACAGCGCTTTACAGAGTATAGTTGAACATTCACATCAGTCCCTGCCCCAGTGGAGTTTACAATCTATATTCCCTACCACATGTATACGCACACACAGACATTCTAGGGTTAATTTTGTTTGGAGCCAATTAGCATACCAGTAAATTTTTGGATTGTGGGAGGAAACCGGAGTACCCGGAGTAAACCCACGCAACGGTTAGAATATACAAACTCCGCACAGTTAGAGCCATGGTGGGGATCGAACCCATGACCTCAGCGCTGTGAGGCAGTAATGCTAACCATTACACTGTCCGTACTACTGGGTAGTTGGAGAGGGTTAGCTTACTAACAGACCCCGGCATCTGTATCGGGATGCCAAGTCAGTCTTTGGGCTACCGGAATCCCCACCGCCGGGATAACATATTTATCCAGTATGTACTACACTAGGGCCGGATTACCTAAAACCTCATAGGGGGTGTATAAGTTACAGACTGTACCTATACAGGCACTATTACAGCTGCGGAATAGAAGGATGCAGTAATCAGTACTGTATCTCAGCATCTACAGGTGCTCACAATGCGCGCCATACACATGGATGGACACCTGGGAAAGTCACCCAATAGGAGCCCCCTCCCCCCCCCCCCACCTCTCTGTATGTACTAAGACATCAGTTCTAGCTGCTCCTAGCACATCCCAGCTCTCGGCCACCTAAGCAACTCGCTGAGGTGTATTGGGGGAATACAAGTGACGGTGCCAGGTGGTGATACAATAGCACAGGATGCAGAGCCTGTCCCTGGTACAACAGATACAGACAACCCCACAATCTGAAGTGTTTAGGAGGAAATAATGGTATAATGTGGGGGAAGCAGCTCTGCGATCCTGTACACAACGCAGTATACAGCTGTGTTTCTGCCCACAAACGCCCACAGGGTGTCAATCATCGCAGGTTCCTGTCGGACAAATGGCTCACACATGCAGTTATTCCATAATTGTCCATGCTGCAAAAACGCAGCTGTGCCCCTAGTGCCGATGTGCGCACAATGCCAATATGCTGCGGCACCGCTGGGCGGAACCACAAACACCTACCAGGAGAGCAGAAGGAGTTGGCACCTATGTAATGCCGAAAGTACCTTATATATTGCACTGTATGTGCAGCATTTTCTGATTGTTGCAGAGCTAGAAGACAAATGTCTGGGTCTTCTTTGGGGATGCAGTTTAAATCCCGGCGGTCGGGATCCCGAAATCCCGACACTTTCTCCCCCCGAGGGTGTCCACGACACCCTCGGAGGGAGAATAAATTAGTGTGCCGAGCGTAGCAAGGCACCGGGCCCGCTGCGTGGCGAGCGCAGCGAGCCCGCAAGTGGGGGCGATCCACGTCCCCCCTTGTCAGGATTTCGGCGTTCGGGATTCCGGCGTCGGGATCCCGACCGCCGGCTTTTCATGCCGAATCCCTTCTTTGGTATCATTTCAGGAAAATTAGACAGATGAGATGGGAGGGTCCGGTTGCTTGGAAATCCACCTCCTCTTGGTAAGTGGCTCACATTATTACAACAATAGCAATGGTATATAGGATGTAATTCAGCATGGATCACTAATCATACAGTGGACTGCGAGTAGGAAGACGCCAACCAGATAGAAAGAGAAAAAATGCTCCTTACAAATTTGCTAATGTATCGCAGATCCAAGAGACTCTGCTGTGAGTGGGTCTAAGGCTGCCACTACACTGCGACAGGCTGGATGTGCGCTGACTTCACAGACCCTCCTCAGAAGCGACTTGGCATGCCTGCATTTTTTATGACACACCCAGAAAACAGCCAGTACCACCCCCAAATGCCGACTTCCCATCAGTCAAACTGCGTCTCCATTGCATTTATGATCCATAGGCTTTTGTAATACTCCTCATGCATGCGAAATACATACAGTACACATGCTCATTCATTTGATAATAGCTTGATTTCCAAATTCTGTAATTAGCGATCCAGGCTGAATTTAGCCTATAATATTACTAGCGCTGCCGCCACATCATGCAGTGTAGGGGACAGAGCGGAGCTGTTGCACATGCCCAGTGGTAGCAGCTTCTTCTACCAAGTTTGCTGTAAGTCCTCAATCAGCGCACTGGAGCAGAGAGCAGCTGCCAGGAAGAAGAGACAGGAGCCTTACCATGAGGTGGGAGTATGAGAGCTTAGAAAGTGCAGCACTGGTTCTATTATGTTTGGGTATTTATTATGGTATGTGTAACCTTTTACTGACTACTATAGACCATATATAGTGTTAGATATTAATACTGTATTCCATACAGTATCCAGTGTATAATAATAAGACCATTGCGTACATTAATGTTCAGGGTCGTTACTAGGTTCTTCTACTGCTCCCCCAGACTGTGCACTTGCTCCAATGTCCCACATAGTGGAAGATTGTGGACGGTATTTGGAAACCCCCCCTCTAGGAATCCTGCGTTTGCACTGTATGTACATTATACCTATGTGCATAGTAAGAATAAGTCAGATTGAAATAACAAGATGCGGTTTGCTATAAAATCAATTTAACTTACACTGATTTCCATTCTTCCTTTCCCAGTGTTTTATCACATAATAATCAGCTGTGTAAACAATGTAAATGACAAGTGATTAATGTAAATCAGCTGCGATTCATTCTGTAACTCGTATTAAGATCATATCAGTTATTAGCGCTGGGGGAAAAACTGTCAGGAACAGCTCAGAAAGTATCAGAAGCGCATTAATCCTGCTAAGTGTCCAGCGAGGAAGTGGTGAATTAAACTTGTGACCGTTTCACATTAGACTTCACTTAGAACCACTTCCTAAGCAGCCGCCTGACCTCAAAAGGCTTCTTAATTGTGCCTAATATAGGGGAATGTTAACCCTAGACATAGCTTCATGTTATCTTACTGCACTGGGGGTGGTAGAGCTCATAGACAATGTCTAGGTACAGTCAATTGGTCGACCATGAATAGTTGACATAACCAAGATCAACCCTGTGGTCATACATTACGAGCCTTGTGTCATCATTCATGAAAAATGGTTGTCCTAGTGCAATACAGAAAACATCCTAGTGGCCACCATGAAGACAGGGAGGACCTTAGTGTCTGTCATACAAACAGACAGTATCCCAGTCACCACTATACAATACAGGGAGCATCCAAGTGGCCACCATACAATACAGAAATCACCTCAGTGTCCACCATACAATACAAAAAGTACGCATGGACGCCATGGAATACAAGGAACTTCAAAGTGCCTGCCATACAATTAAGGAAGAATCCAAATGACATCCATACAATACAGAGAGCCTTTTCCTCCTATATCTATTGTTGATCCCCTCCGCTTAGCTCCACCATCTTGGCTATGCTTTCATTTGGCATTCTGTAATTATATTGGCCCTTATTCTGATCGGTGCGGATATTCCCGCATTCTTACGGTGCGGTCCGCACGCCACGGTGTTTTGCCGCGTGCGGCCATCGTCCGTAGAAACGCCCACGGGTCCTCCGCATTCGGACGGACTCACTCTTTAAGAACAGGGCGTGTTTACGGACGACATACAAAGCATGCGTGTGCGGGAGAAACACTCCGATTCGGCACGGTATTACAGAGTATTACAGAGTATGCTCGGGAATACCGCATCCGAACGGGAGCCAAGCGGTGCTACCGCACGTAAGCGGAGTATTTACGCCAAACAACCCACTATGAAGTATCTTCTGCTATACATCACATGACCCACTTATTCAATTACCTATCCTCATAAAAAAATGCTTATTTGGAATTGGAATCAATTAGATTCCAATATATCCTTACAAGCATGCCTAACACATGCATTGCACACATTAACCCTTACAGCAATGTAAGTGCAATGGTTTCAATTAAAGCACTGACAAGCGTCCTATTAGTGAGTAATGAGTAAAGGAGTCGATTCTATTGGGTTCAGGTGTTAATGGTTGTAGTCATTAGGCGTACGTTCGCCTACCGCATGAACGAGTGGTGTCCGCAAAGCAATAGTACACTTGTGGACACCGCACATTTCTGCCCTTTTTGATCGCGTGCATTCGGAGTGGTTTCCGAATGTACGCCCCCCAACATAAGTGTACTCCCCCGTGTCCGCCCATGTTTCCGCCCCGTTTTGCCCACTTTGAAACTACGCCCATGTGTCATTCCGCATGACGCCCATAATACGCCCCTATTTCCCGACTGATAGCGGTGAACAGTTTTGGACGGGATTTGGCCGAACTGGTACCGAGTCAAGGCGTGGCACATGCGCGTAGCGTTCTCCACGCATGCGCAGACGCCATAAAGACGCGATCCGTAAGTACGCGGTAAAGTCCGCGTCAATCAGAATAAGGGCCTTTATATTGTTTAGCCCCATTGTGTCAGTGTTCTGGAACGGCTCGATACAGAACAGTTTCAGAACCGTGGATGCTGGATTATCAGTGGTCTACCTGTATATGGAGACGATCTCCAGACGTAATTTGGTTGAACGCTGGTCAGATGTATAGGACAGGTGTGATAACCAAACCACACCATCTGCAGGGACTGGGAATGACAAATATTCCGGCCATATTTTTACGATTGTAGCGCACAATTACGGTGTATTGTGGGGCACGCTTTAGGCGATAAGTTACCCCTATATATCACAAAAAGAATCCTTAAATTACCTATTTTCCTCCAAAATGAGACATCAAGCCAGGCACACACACTGGAGAGATATTGGCACAACAAATCACGCATCAGTGGCCGATCCCCTGTGCTGCCTGGCCAACCAGGCAATACCACATGTGACCGGAATCGGTACATCTGTCAGAATGAACTTAGGTCTACAGTCATTAGGTCGACCCCACTAGGTCGACTGGCAGGAAGGTCGACCTGATTTAAGGTCGACATGGGCCAAGGTCGACATGACTTAAGGTGGAATTTGCATAAAGGTCGACATGAGGAAGGTCGACTGGTCATAAGGTCGACATGGGTTTTTCACTGTTTTTTTTATCCGAATGTAGACACAGTCGACATGGACACAGTTGGCAATGAGAATCGGACCCTCGCATCGCAATGCTTTGCTCGCAATGCTTCGGGCACGGTGGCTCGCTTCGCTCGCCACAGCTTTAATAACCTCCTCCACGCCCTAGTGGATGGTAGGGCATGAAATACCGCCTGTCGGCACATGTCGGCTAAAAAAACAGTGAAAAACCCCATGTCGACCTTATGACCAGTCGACCTTCCTCATGTCGACCTTTATGCAAATTCCACCTTAAGTCATGTCGACCTTGGCCCATGTTGACCTTAAGTCAGGTCAACCTTCCTGCCAGTCGACCTAGTGGGGTCGACCTAATGACTGTAGACCTAAGTTCATTCTAATAGATGACCGCTTCCCATGTGACCTGGTGTATACTAATCAAGGACAGAATAGTGATTGCCCCGTCCTTCATTAGATCATCCTCACATGTAGCCAGAAGCCGATATTGGCTTGTTGGGAAACGTGGTTATGAATCCTGCGACTGGTGTCCCCAAACCTGATTTTTTTTCAGGACAGATATTTTATTCTTATGGGGAAATGGGGTGGGCATAAAACGTTTAAGATTTTCATTGATCTATCATATATCTAGGAATCTGGATCTCTAGGAGCCCTGAGGATTATAAGAGACTAAACCTAGATCCCTTAATTACATACCTGAATAATAAAATTAAGATCTGGCGGAGGCTACCATTGACAAATTCCGGTAGAGTAAATCTGATTAAAATGATACTGCTTCCCAAATTCTTATATGCGTTACAGCACGCACCACAGTATGTACCTGAGTCCTTCTTTAGGAAAATCAATAGCTTACTGTCTTCCTTTATATGGGGTAATACTCGTCCTAAAATTAGACTCCAGGCTCTAATGAGGAAACGGGAAAAGGGGGGGATGGGTCTGCCTGATTTTAGGCTGTATTACATAGCAAGTCAACTGACATCTCTTTCCGTGTGGGTGGAACCCTCCTCCGCGGATGAAGGGATTAGTGATATGATAGTTGAGGAAGAAAGAGGAAATACCCCACTGCAGAAATTAGTGAAAGGTAATATATGCAGGAAAGATGCACCAATGATCATCCAAGCAGTGAAGATATGGAGAGAAGCCAACAGTATAACGGAATTTACGGCACTGGATATGGAATATCCTCTGAATGACCCCCAGAGAATAAGGGAAACAGAACAGCTCCAAATACACAGGGTTTGGGGGAAATTTGGGGTAACTAAGCTGAGTCAGATATATGATAATAATACTATCAAATCATTTAGTCAGATGCAAGAGGAGTTCCTTTTACCGGCTGGGTATCTCTTTAGATACCTTCAATTAAAAAGCATAGTGGAAGCTCGTTTTGAGGGACAACCACCAGTATTTGGAGACTCCCCAATTAAGAAAATCTTGAAGGGAGGAAAACGTAAACTAACGGCTACATTGTACAACATGATGTTACAATCTAAAATGGGTGACATGGATGAGGTGAGAGTAAAGTGGGAGGGAGACCTAGGCCCTATAGAGATAAGAGAATGGAGAGAGGCGATGGAGGTAGTGCCAAGAGCAACAAACTCAAGTAGAGTACAGCAAATACAATTGTATATATTACATAGGTCATATCTAACCCCAATAAGATTATTCAAATTTGGAGGAAGGTCATCGGATAAGTGCCCAAAATGTAAACTATCTTCTGGTACCTTCTACCATATGATTTGGGAATGCCCAATGGTACAGGACTTTTGGGGTAAAGTCATTCAATCCCTGACGGATTTGGGAATCAATAGAGAGATTCTAACAGTTAAATGCTGCCTGTTGGGTATTTGTGCTAGTCAGAGGTTAAGTAGGTACACTAAGGCCCTTATTGTCAATATATGTGCACTAGCCAAAGTAATAATCGCCAGAACCTGGCTGGCAAATATAGGTCCGGAGATCGAGAAGTGGAAAGCACTAGTAGAATACACAAAATCACATGAAAAATATATATATGTGCACAGAAACACTGTCAGTAAATTTGAGAAGATATGGTGTGTATGGGGCAATAGGGATTAGTGCCCGATAAGTACTTAAGCACTGAATATTTATAAGTAAGGGACATATAATAGAAGTTAGCACATTTGTAATTAGATACTAACACAAGATAAGAAAGCAACACAAGATAATAAAGTAAATTATAAGATATAAAGATAACGAGATATTTATTATGGTAATTAAGGATAATATATTAATAGCACTGTAAAGGATGGGTAGAATATACTTATAGCCTTACCTAGTAGAATAGACATTCCATTCCCCCCCCCCCCCCCCTTTTTTTATTTTCCCACTTCTTTATCAAGAGGGCAAGTAAAGACAGTGTAAATAGGGTTAAGAACGGTGTATCGGTCACTTTTTTTTTTTAAGGCTGTTTAGAGGCAGATGGAGATCTAATGGGTCAGTTTAATATCTATGGCAGCATCCTTTCCTTTCTAAGTCATAATAAGAGTAGGAAGAATTACAAGTAGGGAGAGGTAGGTAGGATAAATACGGATGGTAGGTTAAGCTGGATTTGTGTTTTGGATGTTTTTGTTAAATGTATTGTCATAGCCATGAAAAATGTGAATATGCGATCCTCACGCGATATATAAGCGAGAAATACTGAACTAGGAGCAATTGGGGGTGGGAATGATTAATGTATTGTTTTTGTTTTCTTTTTATGGCTAAGTTATGTAAGTGTGTGTTATGTGAATGTTTGTCTTTTATATGCAATTTAAAAATCTAAAAAAAAAAAGATTTTCATTGATCAACTTAAGCCCAAGTAACACCGGAATCCGGGGAACTGATATTTTTGCAATGCCGATTCCTGCCTGTCTCCCCTAATCAGCACTCTGCGGTCTAACATACTGTAGGTTTATCTGCATGTAGACAACACGTACATGTCACCATCATCTTCACTCAGCTGTAGGGACTGCTGACGGTTGCAGTCTCTGGCTGTGAAGCAGATGATGATGCAAGCAGCCTGCGAGAGGTTGGCATGGGCTGGTAAATAGGTCCCTGTGAGATCAGCCGGAGAAATGAGCTCACTGGAGATGAAAGTGAATCAGCGATGGATTGCAGCATTCACCAGAGACATAATCTCCTGGCATCTCACACACAGAGCGCCAGTGATTACACCCAACTACAAACACAGGTCCGCTGGGTTTTATATTGTAGGCTTGGAGAGAGAAAAAGTACCAACCAAACTGTCATTTTTCAAAAACATCCTGTAACATGGCAGAAAGGAGCTGGTTGGTTTGTACTTTATCTGTATCCAAGGCTTAGTAAATAAGACTACTATATCTGTAATCACCATGTCGACAGCAGAAGATCTACATTGATGATGTTTTTGACATTAATAAAAGTCATGTGATTTATCGCATGTATACAGTGCCCCAAGAGGAGCTGCCGGAGAAGTACAATGTTCAAATGAATGGGCTGCCGCTAATTGGCTGACAGAGCTCTCTCAGCCAATCAGCGGCTGCCAATTAATATGAATGGGAGTTTTGGTAGCGGCGGGTTGGCAGATTTAAAAACTCCCATTCAAATGAGGGGCGGCCGCTGATTGGCTGAGAGATAATTCTAAGCCAATTAGCAGCCACCCATTCATTTGAATGTGAGTTTTGAAATCTCCTGCCTGCCTGCCGCTACCCCCATAGGATGCAGAGCACCTCTCCTGCGCGACGCTTCCCCACAGACTATCAGTGTGTCACCGCTGATCAGATGTGATACATCACAGGTGCTAATAAGTATCGCTGATGTGTCAGA
This sequence comes from Crinia signifera, assembly GCF_055691185.1. Classification (NCBI taxonomy): domain Eukaryota; kingdom Metazoa; phylum Chordata; class Amphibia; order Anura; family Myobatrachidae; genus Crinia; species Crinia signifera. The sequence goes on from NC_139227.1 coordinate 48,182,210, forward strand.
TTCCGAGTCCTCTTATGCTCTACCCATCCGACCTCCGATAAAATGTTTTCAGAAAACACCTAAAATAATCTCTAACTGCTCAACTAGGTGTGAGATTAATCACAAAAAAATGCAATTTTATATGATAAAAAAAAACAAGTTTTATTTCCTATCTTCCCTACAAGCCGTGCACAAGCCTATGATAAGCCTACCACTGACATGGATGATGTAATGCCTGTCGAACTATGTAGGACAACATGCCAAGCAGGTCACATACATTTACTGATAACAGTCACATGAGCACTCGATACTGTGGAAATCTCCCAGGAAATGTTCAGTGTCAGCACGTCAACCAGACGTTCCGGAGAATCAGACACAAAGAAGTCGATTCACTAAAGACTGACATGAACCAAGTCTACTGCTAAGACGCTGGTTATTTGTAACCTATTGACTCACTGCTACATTACTGCAGGGAATTACACGCCTGGAATCAGCCTCTGCACCTTCTACCCAACATGTCAGGCAACAGGATTTCTGGTAAATACGGAAACGAACATGAGCCAAACATGGTGCTTGCTTAAGTTAGAGTCAATTTTACACAGATTCCGTACTGTGGGCCTAACTCATGTATGAAAATAAAGCATAAAAACCAAACAAACAAATGGGTAACAACATGCTGCACTGCTGGTGGGCAGATGTAACAGGTGCAGAGAGAGATTTGAAGGGGTTATTTTTTTTTCTGCGAAGGGTACATACTTGCTGCTTTTGCATGTAGCCAGAAGACACCTTTATTTTTACTTTGCAATTTAGATTTCAGTTTGAACACATCCCACCCAACTCGCTCTCCCAGTTACATCTATGTAAAGCTGGGTACACATCTATACAATCCCTGTTTTCTTGCGACTGTTCGACCGTCCGTAGACGCCTCGGACCATCCACAAACAACAGCCGATACGCGCGTACGCACCTGTACAATTTTACTTGCGACGTCCGATGTACTCCCGTCCAAACAGTCGCAAGACAAAGATTGTACCACTGTACACACTCTCTCGATTTGGGCTATTGACACGATAAATATATAAACAAAATGATCATAATGGGCTGGGTTAAGGGCATACCAAAACAAAGATGCCTGAGTACAGAACCTAAACAAAAGTCTGGGTACGCGTCTATAGTCAGCCGGCAGGGTGACTATGGACAGATACGGCAAACTGCTATAATGATGGGGGAAAGCGTCTACAGTCAGCAGTAAGGGTCAGGGGGCGGAACTAGCAACAGTGCTAGGGCATCAGCCAAAATCTTGCCTAGGACATCAAATTAGCTAGGGCCAGCTCGGTGCATCTGCTGATGACAGTGGGCCAATCTCTGGAATACAAAAAGGGAAACATGTACTGTATTTGGGCCATCTTGTCCTAATGCGCGTCAACCTTTTTGATGTGTCGACCAACAGTAGTTGACTTCTTGAAGACACTGTCAACCTAACAACCCTTACCTGAAACCAATGGGCGTAGTGGCGGCCTGCAGGAATGGAGAGATCACAGCAGGTATCAAGTTCCCCCCTACATAGATTCGGGGGATTCCAGTTAACCCACAATAAGCCCATTACACCATATACACTGCTGTACATAGTTAAGTAGGAGAAGCTCTCTCCCAGCTCACCCCAATAGTTAACCCTACTGCCGAGCTGTAAAAATATATTACAAAATCCCTAGATTTGCACTAAATGAATAGGTCGCTAATAACACTAGGTCCCCTACTAGAGGGACACCCACAATCTATTGTGTGTGTGTGTATATATATATATATATATATATATATATATATATATATATATATATAGATAGAGAGAAGGAGAACAGACTGTTGTTTGCACTCTATCGGTCAGCTTCACTTTGCAAAACCTCCCTGTTAGTGGAGGATAGAGTGGGAAAGAAATGGTAGGAAAAATGTGAAGTGCGCTACTTTAACCTCAATGGACAATTGTTTTTATATAAATACAACTGTTGATAAAAAAAATATTTTTTATTAAAATAATTAGAAAATCAGCATCTCAGACACTGTGATTTTCAATCCGTTTAATAAAAACATGGGAACAGACCCAACGCGTTTCGTCACCAAAGTGACTTCATCAGGGGTAATAGTTCCAACACCTTTAAATCGCACGGCGTGGGATTGGACCTTTATTGGCACCTGAAATGTTCAAACTTATGTCACATGAAGAGAGTTTCTATATAACAAACGTCAGCAGGCAAGTCCAACGCGTTTCGTCACTTAGACTTGATCAAGGGGGCCCCTTGATCAAGTCTAAGTGACGAAACGCGTTGGGCCTGCCTGCCTGCTGACTCCTCCAATAGATAAGTTATGTTCTTATATTTTTTAAAGACATATATATTTTTATCTTGTTTTCTCTGTGTAAATTTCAACTGTTTGTTTTATTTAAAATTCTGTGTAGTGCTCGTGTGCACATTTCTAAATAAATATATATTATTTTATACAAAGAACCATGGTTTCTGCACAGGTATATTTAGTCGCTGAAACCTCTAGCCCTTGTTATATATACATATATATATATATATATATATATATATACACACATACACACACACACACACACACAAACACGTACAGCAGGAGCATTACAGGGGCCACACAACAGGCCTGACTCCTCAGTGACACATATACAGTATACACACACACCAACACACACTCTATTATATATAACATACAGCAGGAGCACTGCAGGGGCCACACAACAGGCCTGACTCCTCAGTGACACATACAGTACACACACACACACACACACACACACACACACTGTATTATATATAACATACAATAACATACAGCAGGAGCACTGCAGCCAGGGGTCACACACCAGTCCTGACTTCTCAGTGACACATATAGCAGATGATCTCATAGCAGTAACCCCGCCATTGCTGGACTGGAGGAGATACAGGATGTGTGCAGCTAATAGTTATAGCAATTACACTGGAGGAAGACTGTGCTACCATGCTTGTGTAACACTACAGCACATACACAAGGCTGGCTGGTAGGGTACTACTCACATGTAATGGGGATGGGGGAATCACAGGTACTCACATGTAACAGGGGATCACAGGTACTCACGTGTAACAGGGGATCACAGGTAATCACGTGTAACAGGGGATCACAGGTACTCACGTGTAACGGGATCACAGGTACTCACGTGTAACAGAGGATCACAGGTACTCACATGTAACGGGGAGGGGGGATCACAGGTACTCACATGTAACGGGGAGGGGGGATGGGTGGGATCACAGGTACTCACATGTAAAGATGAGTGGGGGGGTGGAATCACAGGTACTCACATGTAACGGGGAGGGTGGGTGGAATCACAGGTACTCACATGTAACGGGAGGGGGGGGTGGAATCACACGTACTCACATGTAACGGGGAAGGGGGCAGGTGGAATCACAGGTACTCACATGTAACGGGGAGGGGGGGTCACAGGTACACACGTTTAATGAGGAGGGGGAGCACAGGTACACACATGTAATGGGGAGGGGAGGGGGGAGCACAGGTACACACATGTAATGGGGAAGGGGATCACAGGTACTCACATGTTATGGGAAGGGGGGGGAATCACAGGTACTCACATGTTATGGGGAGGGGGAATCACAGGTGCTCACATGTTATGGGGAGGGGGAATCACAGGTGATCACGTGTAATGGGGAGGGGGGATCACAGGTACTCACGTTTAATGGTGAGGGGGGATCACAGGTACTCACGTGTAATGGTGAGGAGTGGATTACAGGTACTCACGTGTAATGGTGAGGAGTGGATTACAGGTACTCATGTGTAATGGTGAGGGGGGATCACAGGTACTCACATGTAATGGTGAGGGGGGATCACAGGTACTCACGTGTAATGGGGAGGGGGGAGCACAGGTACTCACGTGTAATGGGGAGGAGGGGATTACAGGTACTCACATGTAATGGTGAGGGGGGATCACAGGTACTTACATGTAATGGGAAGGGGGGGATCAAAGGTACTCACGTGCAATGGGGAGGGGGGAGCACAGGTACTCAAGTGTAATGGGGAGGAGGGGATTACAGGTACTCACGTGTAATGGTGAGGGGGGATCACAGGTACTTACATGTAATGGGAAGGGGGGAATCACAGGTACTCTCGTACTCACCAAAGCAGATGACAGAGATATGGTGGAGAAAGTCCCAGCTGGCAGCGCTGGTCATGGTGACAGGGGGGGCTGCGGTCCTTTGTCAGCCAGCCAGGGGGGGACAGGCTCCACATCAGATGTGTCTGTGGCAGGCAGCCAGGGGGGTACAGGAGGGGACAGGCTCCACATCAGATGTGTCTCTGTCAGGCAGCAGCCAGGGAGGTACAGGAGGGGACCGGCTGCACACCAGACACATGCCGGCTCAGCCTCTCTGTGTGCGGTACATGGGAGGAGGAGTGCAGGCTGAAGGAGGGGGGGAGACTGGAGCATCCCTTACTGCAAGATGCAGCTGATGGAGGACGACGTGCGAGAGACCCCCCTCCGGTGTCACCAGGACTGGACACCCCCCATTCAGCAGCAGGGTCTCCTCACCTGCTGGCCTCCTGTCCTGTGGGGGGAGGAGGAGAGGGAGGTGGGGGGGAGTGGACACCTTCTTCCAGCAGGAACCCCCACTCTACTGATCTCTCTGCCTCCCCCTCCAGGTGGATAGCGGTACTCCAACCAGCCCCCACTACTCCTGGGTGAGCTCATCTGGGAGGCCCCTGGGGCTGTGTGACGTCACCGGCCTGACCAGAGGCTGCGAATTGCGAACCCAGTTTTTTTGTCTCATTCCCAGCCTAGGGATGGCCATCGGTTCTATCGATAGCAGCATAATATCTAATGGATGACCATCGATGTTTTTTACTATCGGCCAGACCCACATCTGAGACACAGGCTTCCTCATAGTTATATAGTGTTATATATAGTGACCAATATCTTGTAGGGGGATAATACTTAATATTTGGGGGTTTAATGCTTGTGTTCTGTCGCTATTTGGGCTCGCTCATGTGCACTTTAAACCATACACATGCGCAGTTATTCGATAATCGGTCGATCTGCGTATTCAATAATCAGCGATCAACTCTGAATCAGGCCCTGCATACTGACGGAGACTCCCGTGCCATGGGCCTAATTCAGACCTGTCCCATGGGTGCAAATACACAGGCCAGGCTACTATCGATAGACTGCACATGCGTACGACCCCTAATATGCATGTACAAGGCCGTTCTGCGCTAAAATCCTGCTAATTGTTTTTGGGCCGTACATGGGTCGGACATTTTTTGGGTCACATCGGTGGCGTGTCATGTCAAGCAGCCATCGCGGCCCACTCCCAAATGGTGAGGAGCTCACCGTGGGCCTGATTAAGCTTTGTTAGCATAGCAAAAAAGCACACAACTAGGCAGAACCATGCTGCACTGCAGGTGGGGCAGATGTGATTTGGACCTTACTCTGGTTTGTTCACACGAGGCCAATATTTTCGCAATGCACATGCGCTTGGTGCATGCATCCATGCACTCATGCTAGCGAATGGAGGGGGGGTGGCTGGCCATTAGCATATGGGAATGTATTTAATGGACTTACCATGAGAACGCTGAGCATTCTCATGCTAATGGAGCCGTAACGGACATGCGGGGGGGCTGGCAGCTGCCCGCCCACTTCCCCCCAAGCATATACGCATATGTAAGATTGCTCTGAGCAACCTTACATATGCGTATACCTTCCACATCATTCGATGGTCAGCGACCATCGAAAGATGTGGGAGGGTCCCAGTGGCATGCGAATGGATGTTTATGTCAAACATCAATTCGCAGACAGTGCAAATGGTGGGCCGGCGTACCACCATTCACAGGCGGGATCTGGGTCACTGGCAAGGATGCGAATTCGCATCTGAGTGAATGAACCAGAATACTACCCTATGTGCAGAGAGGGTTAAGCCGTGTACACACAGGGCGATTCTTCCAGGCAATTTTGCCTACATCATCAAAATCGACTAGAAGGAGTTTAGGCAGAATTGCCCCTTGTGTACCAGACGGGTTATATGGCTGTGCGGCCCCACAGTGTCGCTATCACCTGGACAAATAGACAGTGCGGGCAGGAATATTTTGACTAGGTGCTGCCTGCACTGGGGATACGGTCGTGTTGTCGACACCACTTAGGTCGAAAGTCCTTAGGTCAACACCGTTGGCTCGACAGGTGTCTAGGTCGACATAGGTGAGGGTCGACAGGTGTCTAGGTCGACATAGGACAAGGTCGACATTGGGTTTAGGTCGACATAGTGTTAGGTTGACATGGGTTAGGTCGACAGGTTGGAAGGTTGTCATGGTTTTTTTTACTGTTTTTTTGAGCCGACAGGCGGTATTTCATGCCCTACCATCCACTAGGGCGTGATGGGAGAATAAAATAGTGGGCCGAGCGCAGCGATGCGAGGGGCTTCGGTTGACTTCCAACTGTGTCCATGTTGACTGTGTTGACATTCGGGTCAAAAAACAGTAAAAAAAAACATGTCGACCTTCTGACACGTCGACCTAACACTATGTCGACCTAAACCCATGTTGACCTTGTCGTATGTCGACCTAGACATCTGTTGACCTTCACCTATGTCGACCAAGAGACCTGTCGCCCTTCCCACCTGTCGACCCAACAGATTAGACCTAATGACTGTCAACCTAAGGGTGGTGAATAAAACGATCCACACCCCTGCACTTTGTATTAACCACAGCTGAGGAAAGCAGGATGTAGATAGCCATCAAATCTTTGACGGCTAACTACATCTTATTTACATGGGGCTCAGTCCAAATCGTGCCGTGTGTACACCCCTTATGATTTGGGTGAGTTGTTTTGTTTCTGTGCAGGGTAAATGACGGCAGATTTGTTTTTACACCGCAATTTAGATTTCAGTTTGAACACAACTCACCCAAATCTAAATATGTCTGCACCTGTTACATCTGCCCTCTTGCAGTGCAGCATGGTTTTGCCTAGTTGTGTGCCGAATCTGCAGCGGCAAGTTACGGGCCTTTGCAGCCAGGATTGAATCGTGTCGGGACGGTATTTCCGCTGGGTGGAAATATCAGTGATTCGCTGTTTATATTTTAGTTTTGTTGTAGTAGTTGTTTAATACTATTATTTTAGATGACTGTTATGAAGTAAATGTATTCGTGTTCCCATATTCTTCTGCAATTTAACCTGATCGCTCATCAAGGTCTTGGCAGATGTCGCACTCCAAGATAAAACTGTCTTTATGTTGACTTGTAGCTGGATTATCTTTATTATTTATTATTAATATAGTGTTTTCCGTCAGAATCTTGCCGGAGCGATAGAATTATTAATAACCATTCAGATGCTGTGCTGTTCCCCAGCGATTGCCCTCATTCTGTCATTATCTCGTCTGGTAACAGAATTAGAGCGTTTTACATTTTTTACATTAGCAAATAGCGAGGCCACATACATGTCACGGTAATGATAAAATAGTGACTTGTGTTCTGTCATCTGTCGTCATCATGAGATGGTTCTGTTGCAATTATAGGTTCTAATTATTTGTATTTGATTTTTCTGTTTTGCAAGATGCTTTTTTGCAGCCCTATTAAAGATTATAGAGAAGGTTTTCCCTGCTTTCTGGAGATAATGAGACATTTTTTTTGATAAATATGATGCACAGAAGACTCATACAACCTATCAGGTACCAGCTTTTGGTAGTACTGTGTAATCAGATTAGCTGATATCTGGTTGCTATTGGTTACAGCGCATAATTGATCTTTGCAACATGTTGTTCACATAAGCAATCTCACAAAGCGTATGTTGAGCGCTATGGGGGATGTCACCAGTTCCAGCTGCTGACTATAGGGGAATACTCAATCCCCAATTGTACAGAAATGGAAACCAAAGGGTTAAGGCAGCGCTTGAAACTGGGTGTTCTATTTAGTATTCAAAACACTTCAAAAAGCGACCAAGTATCAATATCATTTTGAAAATAATATACACATTTTAATTCAATAAATAAATGAATGAGTAAAATACACAGAGTATATACACCGGCCGGTGGTTAGTATAAAAGAAAAGAAAAGAAAAAAGTCCAATATAATGCTTTTTTTTACAAAGGTAGTCCTTTGTCTCCTATTGGGTTAGTACAGTTAGTTACAGTACAGTTACTCTGCTCCACCAAGTTTCCTGACAACAGGTATAATATACTTGCGGTCTCCGCCTGTGGTTTTCAGTCTGTCTGTGGCCACGGTTGATGAACTGACGCAAAACCCTCCTTAGTGCATCGGAGGCTTTCTCAAAGATCCTATACGATTGTGCGTTTCTCTCACTCGCCTGACTGATGGGTGGGATCAGTTAGTGAAGTAATGGATGCCACCTCATGCAGAATCTCTGCAGCTGTTTATACATCACAGCCAGGACTTTGTGGGACCAAAAGCAACATTTTATATGGACCCGTGTCCCATTGCTTCTAGACGACTCTCTGCAGCAGCAGTTGTTAATGTTATGCACTATGCTCTAGTTGATTTTCTGAACCACACTGTAGTAGTGCCCTAGTTCACATTATGTCATATTGCCAGTACACATTAAGCCACACAGAACCCCCAATTACAGTGTCCCCCGTTCATATTATGTCACACTATAGTGTGTCAACTTCATAGTGCCACATTGCAGTGTCCTAGTTCTTATTATGCACACTATAATGCCCCTTCTGCACACTGTGTTACATGTTGCTGCACCCAGTTTATATTATGCCCCACTATAGTGTATCCAGTTCATATTGTGCCACAGTACAATGAGCTGGTCCAGGGACAGTTGGGAGCCCCCCCCCCCCCCAAACTGACAGAATAGACGCTGTGCACATGTGCACAGCGTCTATTCAGCGGCCGAAAACGGGGGAGCGACCTAATTTGCAACAGCGATGCCCCCTCATTTGCATATGCCACGCACCCTTTTCGAAGCCGCGCGAGTGTCCCTGTTCATCAAATGAAAAAGTTGGGAGGTATGCAAATGGTCGTCCTGACATATTAGACTCAGAAGTCCATAATAGTAGAACCAGGATGGGCTAAGCCAGAAACATTAAAATTTTAATTGGGAGCAATGGGAATTGTATCATTGTTATACTGAAGAGCTGTAGGTGTTAATTGTAGAAGCTGGGAGAATGCAGACCAGCTATTCAGGACACCAGAATTGACCAATGAATGCAGGAAGCTGGGAGAATGCAGGCCAGCTACTATTTAGAACACTGGGATTAAACGATGAATGCAGGAAAGCTATCCAGAGACACTGGGATTGACCGATGAATGCAGCTGTACAGCTACACAGGATACAGTGGCATAAGTTTGTCCCAGTTGACTGGCGGCAAGATAAATATTGGTGACCCCCCTCCTCCGTATACATATAAAAAAGAACAATCAAAATATTTCTATAAATTTTGTTACATTGCACAACATTTATTTACATTATCATTTATTTGAAACAAATATTGCTTAACAGTTAAGGTGCGTACCCACGGTAAGATATAGTGCAAAATCTAGCACACTATATAGCTAGTATCGAATAGCATGCTAGATAGTGCACTATATCTTACCGTGTGTACGCACTATCCGACGTACGATGCGCGCTCCCGCTGGTCGTCTGGCAGGGAGCAGGGGCAAACGCAGGATTTTCAGAAGGGGGTTTCCAGGGGGTCGGAGCAAAGCACGGAGATGGACACTTAGGTGACCCAGTATATGCCGGGTCAGTTAAAGTATTATAGATAGAGCAAATGTATATAAGTAATAATATATAAATATATATATATATATATATATATATATACATATATACATACATACATACATACATACAGGGGCGTCAACAGCAGTGTAGACCCCTGGGCATAGCAATGTATTCGGGCCCCTACCGATCCTCTAGCGGTAGGAGAAGCTTTCATGTCCCGTGGGTGGTAGGGGGTATTATATCAACCTCTCAGCATGTAGGGCTTGGATCAGTAAATTCGGTACTTATGTAATATCTGGGCTCCCGTTTTTCTTATGAGAGCGCGTCCGCTCGCCACGCTTCGGGCACGATGGCTCGCTGCGCTCGCCACACTATATAAAATCAACTCCATGCGTAGTTGGATTGTAGGGGTATGAAAAAATGGGGTGCATTTAACATGGGAGTCCAGATAATACATAAGTACCATCAGGGCTATTTTTCAGCAGGCTACAGCAGGAACTGTGGCCCTTATTCTAGTTCACTCATTCTGACAAAATATTTCTTAGATGGACAAAACCATGTGCACTGCAGGTGAGGCAGGTGTAAAACCCCACCCAAATCTAATTATCTCTGCACAAGTAACACCTGCCTCACCGGCAGTGCACATGGTTTTGTCCATCTTAGAAATATTTTGTCAGAAAGAGTGAACTAGAATAAGGGCCTCAGTTCCTGCTGGAGCCTGCTGAAAAATAGTCCTGAGTACCGTAAATTCCACTAATTACCCCTTTACTGCACATATGGTGGGAGATGGAGTGGGAGAAGGGGCATTGGGCTGAATGAAGGGGCCCTGATGCATAACTTCCAGGGTGGTAGGGGATGTTTAATATGCAGAGGAGGGGCGTATAGTGGAGTGGGCTTATTATTCATAATTTTCTGGTGGGAGGACAGCTTGCTTGACTGCAGATATCTCCAATTCCTGGAAATAGATTTCTTAGTTTTTAATGGAATTAACAACTAGAGAATCCCCCCTACCAAATGGTATTGGTGGATCAGAGTTCAGGAGGCAGAGCAATCTGCCAACGAGGATATAAATCTACATACCAGGTGTGTGGAGATGGCGCAGTAACCAGCTGCTGGAAGGCTGATATCTCTGGTTCTGGTAACAGTAGAGACAAGCTACTAGTGTCCATCAAAGGGAGTCCCAGCTTTTGGAATATATCCTCAGAAAAACTCTAAGTCAGAGAGAACCTGAAATATCTGACTGGGAAGAGCAATTAACAGGCTTGGATAGGGACCACTGCTTTGAAGTCAGATATCTCCGGTTCCCAAGGGCCGATTTTTAAAATTCTTATACCCTTGGAAAGAGGGGACCCTCAGTCTAGGGCCCTTAGACTCCTGGGGGGTACTCAGAAACCCTCCTTGCGTGCGCTACTGCTCCTGGCTTCCGGGTTAGGGCTTCGCAGGGACAGGCTCCTATCGGAGCCCTGTCTGTCCCTGCGCCCTTAAAAATGATACATTGCCCTGATATGATCGCATTTTACAATGCGATCCTGGGCGGTAATATTCCGCCCAGATCGCATTGTAAATGCGATCATGATAAATGAGCCCCTTAATCTGCTTGTTCAGTTTCTTTTTTGGGGAGGATCAGGGTAACGGTAATCCCAACCTGTAATACGTAGAGGGATACTTTGGATTAGTTCTCATTTGTCTCACACATCTTTCTTTTTGTGTAAAAAAATCCTAGCAAAAATCTGTTACAGGGTGGGTGGTCCAGGGAAATGTTCTACGGTTTAGCAAGAACCTATACTCGGATCACTAAAGGTTGGGACTGTGAATGGTCCCAACATTTCTAAAAGGGTTCTGCTAGGCTGTCACTCTCACCAAGCCCCAGAATGTGAAGCCTGTTATTAGACAGAGGGCCATATGTACTAAGCATGAAAAGTGATAAAAAGAACAGTGATAAACCGACAGCCAATCAGCTCCTACCTGCCATGTAACATGGCTGGGTTTAAATCATGCATACAGATAGTGATAGATGCTCAATTAGTTCAGTAGCATTTCCCAGGTGCATGAGGGAGGGGTTAATTACTGGGTAAGTAAAACAAGACATTTTTTCCCTCAGCACACTGAGCAATGCTAGTAACCAATCTAGAACACTACATGATAATAGAATTCAGAGATATTGGTTACATATACCTGCGCAGGTGTATGCTATGCCCCCAAGCCGCGTCAAGGCTTCTCTGTATATTGGGGGTCCCTAGCGCTATATCTAGGTGCAGGGTGCGGCACCCCAAAAACCATCATAAGCTGGGAAGCCCAGTGCGGCATGCCAGTGATATACTAAGTGTTAATAATTAGTGATAGGAAGCCGAAGCTATATAAAAGGGAGAGATAAATGAATGTAATTAAAATAGGATAGAGATAGTGTTAGTGAGGGAAAAGTGTTAATAGAATGTAAGAGCATGCCGCACTAAAGCCACCCAGCCCATCCAGTCCAGGAGCACCGCACCCCACACCACCGTTACCCTGAATTGGGTCTACAGTTAACCAGCAAGGAGCCACATGATAATGGCTCCTTACTTGATATATCCAAACTAAGAGCTACCTACCTTGGAGCAACCCCGGACTACTCCATGTGGCATATCAGGACCCACATCTCCTCCTAATATGGGCTCCCTTCTGCCTCTAACAACATACATACAGATAGTGATAGATGCTCAATTAGTTTAGTAGCATTTCCCAGGTGCATGAGGGAGGGGTTAATTACTGGGTAAGTAAAACATGGGTTTAAATCATGACAGGAGCTGATTGGCTGGTGGTTTATCACCCTCCATCACTTTTCTAGGCTTAGTACATCTCGTTGATGTTGATGGTGGCATTGGGTACGATATCCCACGCCCAGGGCCACGGGTAATGCCCAGCCCCCCATCTCCAGGGAATAGATGCTACAGGCATACACAGGACATCTAGTACACTGCTGGTGTGTGTCAGGCTAATCTATATATTACATATTTTAGGGTTTTATTAATAATTATTTGTAAGGCACCACATAAGTGTAAAACCACAGCGGAGAAACAGAGCATGAGTACAATACATAACCGCATACCATGGTGTAGTACAAAGTATAAAGCATGGGGTAGGGGAGTGACAGAGTTGGGGGTAGGGGAGTGACAGAGTTGGGGGTAAGGAAGTGGCAGGATTGGGGGTAGGGGAATGACAGAGTAGCGTAACGATGCAAAGGTTTCCGAATGGCTGATAGCCAATGTCTTGGCACCAATACCAATAAGCTGAACCAAATAAATGTAGGCGTTCTGATCAGAATCTCATGGCATACAGAATAATTTGACATAGGAAATGAAAAACCGACAGATGCAAACAATTTGTGACTAACGTGGAGGGTGGCAATTAGGGGCCCAGGTGCATCTGGTGCGGTGCAGCTGTTAATGCCCCATCATCCATATAATCAGTGTGGCTTAGAACGAGGGCCCCTGTGCTGTGGCAGATTATAGAGGACCCTGGCTGCCTGTAAGAACATGAGCTGTAGAACCCGGGGTAATGTACATCAGTGACAGACGGGACCAGAACCAACTCTGACCAGTTTGTGTGCGTCACAGGTGCTTGTGCAGCCAAGAAGGGGGCGTGGCCGCGTGACAGTGGGTGATTGGAGACGCTGGGGGGGGTGTCATTGTCTCCAGTCATCAAATCTTTGTTTCTCCATGGATGTATATATGATCCCAGCGGTCGGGAATGCCGGCTGATGGAATCCTGACGGGTATGGGTCATACGGTCGACTGTATGAAGGTCGACATACGTTAGGTCGACACATGAAATAGGTCGACATGGCTAGGGTCAGAAGGTTGACCGTCAAAATGTCGTCATGAGTTTTTCACGCTTTTTGTCCAAAATTTCAACGTAAGTCGACATCAGTGTACCGCATCCCCTCGCATGGCTCGCTGCACTCGGCACAGTATTATATTTTCCCTCCACGTCCTGGTGGGCTGTAGGGTATGAAATACCGCCTGTTTTTGGAAAATAAAAAAGTTGAAAATGTCGACCTTTTGACTCTAAGGGGGAAATTTACTAAAGAAAATTTGTAAAAAATAGGTGTATTTGTATCAAGAAATACAGTTATTTTTGACATTTACTATGCTGAAAATACAGCAATTCGTATCGTATTCGTATACGAATACGAATTGCCATATTTTCGGGATAGTAAATGTCAAAAATAAGTGAATTTCTGAATACAAATACACCAATTTTTTACAAATTTCCTTTAGTAAATTTCCCCATAATTGTCAACCTAATGCTTGTGTTGATCTTCTGACCTTGTCATCCTAGCAACCGTATCCCATCCTGACCGCTGCCAGAACTTTGACATGGACAAATATGCTGACGCTTGGATCCCGACAGCCGGCTACTGTAGTATGAGAGGGCGAGGGCACTTACAGAGCCCCATATTGGGCGCCGGTGTATGTATCCCAAATCTCCAGCCATCAAATTGGTCAGAAAAAGGTCAGTAAGGCGGCGCAGTCCCTCTGTGATTACAGGGTGCAGATCTTGGTGGCAGTAAGCTGCGGGATCCCTACTCTTTAGCGCAGCCGCCGGCCCTGCCCATTAGGATACAAGGATACACCAGCCGCAGCCAGCACTAGAGATGGGAGGTGCCATACTCTCCTCTGATTGTCCGGACACCGCTGAGCAGAGCAAAAGGAGCGCAATGTACTTAATAATAAAGGTTTAGAACGGTTCCTCCGGGAAGCAGGCAGGGCTCCTAGTTACGGTCCTGCAAACATGCCCTCTTTGGACAGTGTACCTGGTCACCACCGTTATCCTATATGCCATACGGTGATGATAGCAAATGATTATTATTCTTCCACAGGTGTGGTACAGGATGAGGCATAATACAGGATGTACATGTGGATGAGGGTGGAGCAGAAGAGAACAATGGGGAGAACACCAAAGGTAATTTATGTCCTGGGCACAACAAGGTCCAACCTCTATTGGTCGGCATGAGTTTCTCATAATTTTTAACCGACTTGTTCATACGTTATTATTCTAGTGGGTATAGCAGGACAATATAATATATAATAGTGTGCCAAGCACAACGAGCCATGCCAGGGGACGCACTATACGGTGTCTATGTCAATATAGACTCAAAAAATGTGAAAAACTTATGTTAATTACATTTGGGTGGGGTGGGTTCAAACTGACATCTAAATTGCAGTGTAAGAATAATGCAGCCAGTATTTACCCTGCGCAGAAACAAAATAACTCCCCAAATCTAAAGCCCCGTACACAGAGGGTGATGGGAGAGCCGATGGTGAGCGACGTGCTTAGGCGCGGATCACTCAGCACACATACCAGCCGCAGCCAGCACCCACAATGCCCCCGCGATATGTGCTGAGCAGCGGCTCACCTATGCTCATAGACAAAACGCTGCGATCTTGGCAGGAAAGACAGCGGATGCACTGTATCATTGTGGGCAATGGCGCGTGCGGGGCCACACATCGCGATCACTGGGAGCCTACACATGGAGCGGTCAGTGCTTCATTTCTAGTCAGATCACTTAGAAATGGGGCTGAAATCGCCCCATGTGTAGGCCCCTTAATGCTCTCTACACATGTTACATCTGCCCCACCTGCAGTGCAGCATGGCTTGGTTCATAGAAAAAATTTGTCCTGTGATCAGATCTGAATTAGGCCCAAAGCCCTGGAAGTAGCAGTAACCTTAAATGTGCCGTTACTGAGTCTGACTGACCCTTACACAGGGCTGTGAGGAGAAATCCGGGGAGATATTGGGCCTAAATTCTGCTGTAGGGCCAGAGTACGAGCCTTACACCCCTATATCTGGGGGAACGGCTGTCTCCTCCCTCTGTGCAGTGTGTGACATATTAGGGTGCAGTCTATGTAAATGATCTGATGCAGCATCCAAGTATTATGCTATGCTCACTCCCGGGTGCAGTCACCCCTACATGAGTGAAGGAAGCCACCCTGGAGTGAGTATAACTTATATGTGACTGAAATAGGGAGTAGAGTCAGGTCAGGAACATACAGAATGCTAATATACGTTATGCTCACTCCCGGGTGGAGTCACCCCTACAAGAGTGAAGGGAGCCACCCTGGAGTGAGTATAACTTATATGTGACGGAAATAGGGAGTAGAGTCAGGTCAGAAACGGCCTTTTGGCTAAGATCAAGTGTAGTATCTGTTCTTATCAGTTGGGTCTGGACCGCCCCCTGGCAGAGAATAGAGAAAAGCTGGACCTAATCACCTTGCTACTGAGCTGAGGCGTAGTGTACCTCATGTTCTGGGCGGGTGTAAGGTCTGGCTGAGTATCTTCATCCTGCCGTAGGGGGGGAGCATACCTTCCTACTGGTAGGGAGGGGAGAAGCATCGGGCCTAGTAGATGGGGCTCTTGTTCGGGGGTCCATAGCCTCCGAGGGAGAGTCACTCGAAAAGCCCGGTCTAGTATCCACTCCCAGGAAGAAGGGAAAAGCTGGGACCGAGTAGATTGCTCACTGTCCGGGGGGTACATTGGACCTCGGCCAGTGAGACAGCGAAAAGCCCAGCCCAGTACTCAATCCCTGGGAGAGGTGAAACGTCGGGACTGAGTAGGTGTTTTCTTCTCCTTCGGTTGGTCTATTCGGCCGCTGCGGGGGAGACTCATCGAAAAGCCCGGTGGAGTATCCATTCCCATGCCGGGGGGTCGGAAAGGGCCTGCTGGTAGGGCGGAGAAACACTTGGTCGGACGCTGACTGGCTGGCTGCTTGGAGTCCGAGGCTGCACTGTGCCCCCGGGGAAACTCGGGGGTGCCGAACATGCACGGGTGATCCCAAAATCACCATGCACTAGTATGGCACTAGCACTGCGCACTTTCCCTCTAGGTATGCGCTTCACGTCCTTACCTCGTCCTTTTGGATGGGGTAGGACAATTTTTCACACCCCCACCCTGGCCTTCTGGCTAGGGTCCTATATTATTTATTTCTCTTCCCTCTCTCACGTTTGTCACTTTTCACGTTCCTTGTATTTTTTTTTGTAGTTTGTCACGTTTTTTTGGGTAGTGTGGTCGACCCTTCTGGGCCTTCCATTTCCCCAATGTGCCGAAGCTCTCGCCTTTTGGGGAGAGCTTCGGTCCCCCCCGAGGACGACCCCGAGCCGCAAGGCGGAGGGAAGTCCACTGCGGGTCTCTCCAAAGCATGGGCTGCGGAGGACCCACCGTCCTAACCCTTTCGGGGGTTGAGGAATGAGGGTCTCTCTAAGCTTCGGCGAAGAGGACCCACCGTTCCCTATTTTCCCCTCTTCGGCCTTATGGTTGAGAGGGGTTAGGGGAAAAACGGGGCCCTGTCTCTTCGGAGACGGACCCATTTCGATCGCACGGCCTCCTTTGCACGTGTTTAGGCACAGCACTGGTGGTGGGGAGCACACCTCGGGCTCCTGAGTTTTTTCAAACTCAGAAACATATAGAATGCTAATATACGTTATGCTCACTCCCGGGTGGAGTCACCCCTACAAGAGTGAAGGGAGCCACCCTGGAGTGAGTATAACTTATATGTGACGAAAATAGGGAGTAGAGTCAGGTCAGGAACATACAGAATGCTAATATACGTTATGCTCACTCCCGGGTGGAGTCACCCCTACAAGAGTGAAGGGAGCCACCCTGGAGTGAGTATAACTTATATGTGACGGAAATAGGGAGTAGAGTCAGGTCAGGAACATACAGAATGCTAATATACGTTATGCTCACTCCCGGGTGGAGTCACCCCTACATGAGTGAAGGGAGCCACCCTGGAGTGAGTATAACTTATATGTGGCTGAAATAGGGAGTAGAGTCAGGTCAGAAACATACAGCACGCTAATATACGTTATGCTCACTCCCGGGTGGAGTCACCCCTACCTGTGAGCCACCCTGGGGTGAGTATAACTTGTATGTGGCTGAATCGTTCACAGATATATCACGTTGGAGCATTGTGCTGTGTGTACGGGCGATCCGCCAAACGCCGATACAGCCGTGGGAGCTATCAGTGATTGACAGCTCATGCACCCGCCTATTTGGGATGTCAGTCCTGACGGATCGCGCAGCCTGTATGGAGAACACACATTGCCTGATCCGTCTGTAGATTTACCTACCAGCATGTACCCTGCTTAAGCCTGAGGCTTCTACCAATCTGCGACTGACTATGGCTGGCAGTAGTCAGCGATGTCGTCAGAGACCGACCCCAAAAACATCTGGGCTTGTCTGCATTATATCAATCACACTCAGAAAACGGCAGGTGTACGCCCCTAATCGCTGGCTTCCTGTCAGTCAAACTGCGACAGCACTGTGATTGGCAACCGTTCGGATTTTCATTTGCATATTGATGTCACGCACGCGCAATGTGAATACTGCGCACAGGCAGCCGGGCGATAACCGCTCAATTTGTGTTTTATGCACCCGAAAGAATTGTCTACAGCGCTGTGGGAAGAGAAAAGTGTGTGGTGTACAATCCTGCAGCCACCAAGATGGAGGGTTGCCTGCCCACAAAAACTGGTAAAATTGGAAAATCAAGGGGCGCTTGATTGCACAACAATAGACAATGAAATATAAATAAAAAAAAACAATTTATTATCACAAAAAAAAACTAAATACATAAAATATGAAATGTAACAATCCGGTCTTAGTACTAAACATACATATGTACAAATATGTGTTTACCTCCCAGATGCAGGGACATAGTGATAATCACGTTAAAAGGTATTAGATAATTTACTGGAAAGATGTATAAATCCCAATATATGATTCGCATTTACTAATGTGCCCAAAGGACATAGAGTCCTTAGTTAGTGAATGGCATCCAGGAGATAATATACCAGCTGATAATCAGCATAAAGTCACCGGGAAATCCTTTCATTTATACTTACATTTGAGGGGTATTACTGAGCAGCACATACAATCTATTAGATCCGATGCACTCAGGAGCGCGGATCGGATCGGATCTAATGTCAAACACATGCGATTTCATCCGATATATATCGGCCGATGTAATCGGAATCGGCTGAAATCAGGAGAAATCGCACTAGTTTATGGGCACCTTAAGTTACCTCCAATGTTTGTAGCCGGTAATAGATGATAGCCGCAGGGGTGTCTGTAATTGCTAGAAATGTGCACAGAGTCTCCTGACAGATGAATCTGGCTCGCACGGTTCCTTTTATGCACACGTAGTATTACCAATAGTCCTTAGACCAGAGGTTCCCAAACGCGGTCCTCAAGGCACCCCAACGGTCCAGGTACTAAGTACATCCATTCTTGGCCACAGGTGACTTAATCAGTAACTCAGTCAGTCTGATTTAACCATCTGTGCTGAGCCATGGATATATCTAAAACTTGGACTGTTGGAGTGCCGTGAGGACCGTGTTTGGGAACCTTTGCTTTAGACTGAGACCCCGTATGTGGAGCAGAGACGGCTTGTGAGGACTTCCGCTGCACCACCATGAGTATCGAGTTTTGCATGCCGTTTGGTCTGCCGGTGTCATAGGAGAGTGGGGGGCACAGCCCACTGCTGGGGGTGGGGGGACCCCGCACAAACACTGGCAGGCTGCTGTAGTAGGAAAACATTTTTTCCTGTCAAATGCTGATGGGCCTATTTGGGTAAGGGGCCTGGAGCTGCAGTTCCATCCGCCTCATTGTTTATCCAGACCTGCCCCTACATAGCGTTACATTGTAGCCAGTGTGAGAAAACCTTGTGATATTTTAAGTGTTCTCCCCAAAAACCCAACACCACCCCACCATATTTTGATGCTTTAAAATTTTTTTTTTTTTTTTAGAAATACCTGAATATGCTAATACTGTGCCTCTCATTGGTGCATTTTAACATCAATCACCATAAGGTGCAAATATCATATGAAATATATAATAAGCAAATGACCCCAGTATCAGTTGGAGCCTATTACTATGCTGCAGGCTGGTGAGTAATGATTTGGGACGGAGCAGATGTCAGGAGAATATGTGATGGCAATGGGACAGAGATGATATTTTACCATGAGACATACCAGCCAACTGCCACTATTGCTGCCACACAGTCCCAATCTGTGACCTCGCAGGGGAGGTGCTTATGGGGTAGTGGGTGGGGCTTTATTATAAAATCTGTAGAAATATTGTGTAAACTACTCAATACATTCATGGGAATATATATTCTCTATAGCTGGTATTCTCTCTGCCAGTAACAAATATGGCTGCCGGAGTGCAGTGCTGAGAGCTGATTGGCCATTTTGAATCCTATGGACAGGTATAAAACCCATGCAGACTGGACCATCAGTGGCATTTGATGAGTTGAAGCGGTTGATGCAGTAGATGCGGATGTGCTAAACTCTTGCCTCTGGAAAGCGAACTAGACTGTCTCGGCATCTAGTGTTATACTTCCGGCTTTGGTTCCTGATACACAGCGCACAATAAAATCTGTGCTTTCCCTGGATTTTTTTATTTTGTATTTTCTTTTCTAGCATCTAACATCTGGAGATGAGCAGACGAGAGCTGAGACGGCTTCTCCAGGACCAGAGAAGATGGAGGAGCCGTCATGAAGATCCTGGTAAGGGAGATGTTAGGGGTAGTGATTCTATAATAATAGGGCAATTTGTCAGAGCCTGGGGAGAGATGAAGTACCAAACCACCAGCTCCTAACTGCCACCCAAAATGACAGTAAGGAGCTGACTGGCTGGTGCTTTATCTTTCCCCACTGTACCTTTCTACAAGCTGTGATAAATCTCCCCCTCTGTCCTCTCCCCCTGTGTGGCATGCGGGCGGCAGTTGGAGTTAGCTGCACATTAGTATATGTCCTACCTTATACTCTGGGGGAGATTCATGACAGCTTGGAGAGAGATAAGATGGGGAGAGGTAAAGGAGACCATTTATCAGTGAGTTTTTGTGATTTAAAACCCAATATGTATAATAACTGTTGCTCCAGCCAATCAGCTCCTGTCACGTGTCTGAAAAAATGATTGGCTGGGGAGGATTGGCTGGATCACCATTTATCATACACATTGGGTTTTAAATAGCTAAAACTCATGATATATGCGCCCCCAAAGTGGTGTATGTACTAAAACTTGGAGAGAGATATAGTGGACAGAGAATGACTGCCAACTAACCAGCTCTCAACTGCCATTTTACAAATACATCATGTGACATGCCAGCTAGGAGCTGATTGGCTGATACTTAATCTCTCTCTCTAAGCACTGATACATCTCCCTCCATGTCATTGTACCCTATGTGGCATGCGGGTGACATTTGGAGATGTGGCCCCCATACATCAGCAATGAACTGGGGCAATTTGGCATTTTACAGATGATTGTGTAAATGAAATATACAATGTACGGGGGGTCACAGATGGCAGATTCTGAGCACATAGTGATTGGGATTGGTAACGCAGGTTTTCATACAATCTAATATATAAAAGGAAAAATGTGTCTGTCCTTCTGTCTTTCTATACAAATCCACAATGTACAAGGGAAGATCGTGAAATTATACAAACGAGCGTATTAAAACATGGCCGAGGCAACTAAAAAATTCCAAATTAAAATGAATTGCTGTTAATGTTTTATTAATTAAAAACCACTATTTTTGCTGTACGCTCATATCTCTGTTGAAGCATAACTCCGGAATGACTGCAGCAATTTACACCAGACTTGGTACACATATTACTTACAATCTGGGAACAAACACTGTGGGGTAAGACAGCCCTAGCACCCCTAGGGAGTGAGGCACCAGCACAACATAACTCCGGAATGACTGCAGCCATTTACACAAAACTTCATACACATAAGACTTACGATCTGTGACCAAACACTGTAGCGGTAACGCACCCCTAGCGGGGAGGCACCAGAGTATTCCAGCAGCTACATAACTCTGAAATGGCTGGAGAAATTTACACCAGACTTCTACATATATAAATTACAACGAGTGAACAAATACTGTGGGGGTAATACACCACTAGCACCCCTAGAGGTGAGGCACCAGCACAGAGTATTACAGCAGACAGCATAAATCCGGAATGACTGCAGCAATTTACACCAAACTTGGTACATATATAAATTACAATCTGGGAACAAACACTGTGGGGGTAAGACACCCCTAGAACCCCTAGGGCTGTGGCAGCAGCACAGAGTTTTTCAGCAGACTGCATAACTGGAATGAATGGAGCAAGTAACACCAAACAGTCAGGGCCGGATTTGTGCCTAGGCCCGTGAGGCACCGGCCTCAGGGCGGCACCATTTAAGGGCGGCAGGCAGGCTGACATTCTGTTAAATAGCAGCATGGCACAGCGGATGGGCAGCGGCGAGCGCCGCAGACATGAATTATTATATGTTGGCGGCAGCGCCGCTCGTCACCCGTCACTACCCACCCATTCTGCCATACACATTACATCACCGCTTAGTGGCTGGGTCCTACGGTCCCCCTGTGTATCCGGAAATGGCTCAGGCTCACTGCTGCCGGCGCCCGCCCATTGGCTACTCTACACACACACAGTCTATTGGCTGCATATCCAGCAGCTGAGCGGCGCGCAGATCCTCCCTGCACTCAGTCAGTCACAGTGTTAGAGAGACTGACGGAGACACTGCTAATCACTCTGTACTAATAAGTGCCTCCCTCCGGGTCAGCCTGACCCCTAAATTCGCCCCTGCAAACAGTACGCATATCAATTACAATCTGTGAACAAATACTGTGGGGTTACCACACCCCTAGGGTTCGGGCAGCAGCACAGAGTATATCAGGACATGCATGATATGTCAGTGATGACATGGCTGCATGTGACAGGGACAGTGACATGATGTGCGGAGGGGAATTGAGATAGCATGAAGAGTCTATGGGGGTTGGGGGGGGGGAATCTTGCACTGCACACCCTAATTGTACACACACATCAAGAGGTGCTATTATGCTGGGACTTGTAGTTCTACAAAGAAAGGACACTACATTGCTGATGCCCATGCTATAATAATTATAATAAGCTCTGCTTTCTAATATTGTGCAATAACAAGGTTCTATATACAGTATATTATAGTATAGTAATAATAGTTTGGTATTTATGCAGATTTATGGGTGGCTTTTTGAGGGTAAAAACATAGTATGAGGGATCCACAAGAGACGATGTCATCTTTCAAGAGACAGATCTGACATCACTGATATATATCATAGTTACCTCCCCTCCTGCATTCTGCAGAAGACTCCCTGACATAGCAGCAATCTCCCTCATTAGTCTAGCAATCTCCCTCATGTCACCTAGCCCACATTACACTGTTACATCATAGTTACCTCCCCCTCCTGCATTCTGCAGGAGACTCCCTGACATAGCAGCAATCTCTCTCATTAGTCTAGCAATATTCCTTATGTCACCTAGCCCACATTATACTGTTACATCATAGTTACCTCCCCCTCCTGCATTCTGCAGGAGACTCCCTGACATAGCAGCAATCTCTCTCATTAGTCTAGCAATCTTCCTCACGTCACCTAGCCCACATTACACTGTTACATCATAGTTACCTCCCCCCTGCATTCTGCAGGAGACTCCCTGACATAGCAGCAATCTCTCTCATTAGTCTAGCAATATTCCTTATGTCACCTAGCCCACATTACACTGTTACATCATAGTTACCTCCCCCTCCTGCATTCTGCAGAAGACTCCCTGACATAGCAGCAATCTCCCTCATTAGTCTAGCAATCTTCCTCACGTCACCTAGCCCACATTACACTGTTACATCATAGTTACCTCCCCCCTGCATTCTGCAGGAGACTCCCTGAAATAGCAGCAATCTCCCTCTCTCCCTCATTAGTCTAGCAATCTCCCTCACGTCACCTAACCCACATTACACTGTTACATCATAGTTACCTCCCCTCCTGCATTCTGCAGGAGACTCCCTGAAATAGCAGCATTCTCCCTTTGTCCCTCATTAGTCTAGCAATCTCCCTCATGTCACCTAACCCACATTACACTGTTACATCATAGTTACCTCCCCCCTGCATTCTGCAGGAGACTCCCTGAAATAGCAGCAATCTCCCTCTCTCCCTCATTAGTCTAGCAATCTCCCTCATGTCACCTAACCCACATTACATTGTTAATTTTTGGGGGGAAAAAGGAATGAGAGATAGATACATTTACATTGAATCATTTCCCAGCACTTTACCAAGTATAGTAGCTCTTACTAACTGCTTTGGCCTCATCTACATTTGGATATAAGTCATTATAAAAGATTCCTCTCAGATGTAGCAGAACACACCCACGCTTCTAGGAGCCACGTTCACAATCTCTTTTCACAATTTCTCCATATATGGAACTAGACACACCCTTTTAGTGGAGCATGACACACCCCCTCAATGGGGCGCTGTGCAAAATTCTACTACCAAATATAATCTCCCATTTTCAAAAGTAGGCAAGTATGATATATATCTGTAATGTATGGGCGCAGATTGAGGAATCTCTAAATTGGGGAAGGGATCTCTATATTGGGGGGGGGGGGGGGATGATGACAGAATTTGTGAAAAAAAAATTTTTGTTGAGTCTGTGAATCATTTCTTTGTGGTTACTAGTGATGTATGGGGGCCACAGTGGTACATGGGGGCCACAGCGATGCATGGGGGCCACAGCGGTACATGGGGCCTGATTCGGGTTCAGTTGTAGTTTTCCAAACAATTGCAGAACTGTAACTGCTGACTCCAGCATTCGGAGGAGCGACCAGCACAGGACAAGGCCGCCCACTGGCTGGGTCCCTCCATGTGATGAGATTGCAAACTATAAAAACAAAAAGACAACCAGTAAAAATGTATTTTAATTTGAATTTAATATTTAACTTTGTTAAAATGTACAAATAACATATTGTATACATATATTGCTGAACTGGATTATTGTGCTATTCTATCTTAGGAGCTGGGTTTTCATGTTTGGAAATTGCCTAGTTAGCAAATGGATAAATACATATAAAAAAATAAATCAAAACACCTAAATTTTATTGGTGTAATTACTTTGGCTACTATATAATGTATATATTTTCAGATGACGCTTCGGAGACCGTGTTTGAGGAGCGGCTGCGGTCCGAGCGCAGAAGAGGAAGAAGTCACCAGCAACATCATGAGCAGCCGTCATCAGGAGAAGCATCTGCTCGTCTGCAGCGACCACAACGAGAGGACAGAAGCCGTTCTCCTCCACCTGCTTCTGCTTCAGCATCGGACAGACCAGGCCCAGATCATCCTCCCGGGCCAAGCCATTTTCACCAACCCTGTCAGCAACCAGCAGAGAATGGGCCGAATCTCCCAGCCATCGTTTCAGAGATCAACTTCATCATCACGTCGGCCATGGTGCTGGAGATCAGCGGGCGGAACCTCCCAGCCTTCATGCTATTTTTCGGCGGACAAGGTGAGGATTTCCAGGTCATGGAGGCGGAGATCACCAGCAACAATCTTCCGGCCAGGTTGGTGGAGATCAGCGATCTGAACAACCCTCCCATGGTGGCAGACATCTGCGGATTCCCAGCTCACCATGCTACGGAGGAGGAAGCCGCAGAATCCTGTGTCATCTGTCTGATGGACTTCGTGCCGGGAGAGCTGGTCGCCGTCCTGCCCTGCAGCCACATTTTCCACGCAAGCTGCATCTACGAGTGGACGGACACAAACCCCAGCTGCCCCGTGTGCCGAGGACCGTGCATCCCATCGCCGGTCATGTTTCGGATCTCCTGAGTACGGCAGGAGGATAAAGATCTACATCACCATACAATCAGGTAATTCCTCCTATATCTCTCTGCTGTTATCCTGTTTCCTTCTCTCTTCCCTCTTTTTCTCACTCTTTCCATATTTCTCTGTTTCTTTTCCTTCTCTTCTCTCCTTTCCATACTATCCCATCTCTCTGTGCAATTCCATCAGCACTCTGCCATCTTCTATCTCCCCTGCTCTCCCCGCCCTCCTGCGGCGTGGAGCAGATGTATTTGCAGACACAGGGGGAGATTCTCTAAACTAAAAATGAGGTAAAAACCCCGTTATCGGGGTTTTTACCACATTTTGGGATGCTCCAAGCATCTCCCGCCGGGTTACCGCGACGGGTGGCATCGCCAGAAAAATCTGTCGATGCCCCATAGAAGCCAATGGGCTTCTAACGCAAACCCACCGCTACCTCGCACCGATTCCGGGTGCAGGGAGGAGGGGAGCCCGGTGCAGCAGCAGCAGTGCCGGGTAACAGAGGGAGGAGGGAACCGCCGGGACCTGCTGGGACCCGCTGGCTCACCACTAATGACAGCTCTTAACGCAAGAGCTGTCCTTTGCCATTATTATCGCATATGTTACAGCATATGCAATAATTATGTATGCGATGGGCGGCGAAGGGGGGCGGAGCTGGGCTGCGGATGTAAGAACATCCCGCCCCATAGTCAGCATACTGGGCCTGATTCTTGCCCTGCGCTGTAGTGATGCACCGGCGAGAGTAGGGGGGAGCGGGTACTAATTACCCGGGCCTGGGCTTGCTGGAGGGGCCCGCCGCTGACCCTGGTCCGACCACCCTCTGCCCCTCCTCTTCCCCCTCTGTCCCTCCTGGGCAGCAGCACACACCTACAGCATGTGCTGTGCTGACAGCAGGCTCAGCTTGAGCATCTCACTAACAGCATGAGAGCTCATGCCGAGCCTGCTGCCAGCACAGCACATGCTGTAGGTGTGTGCTGCTGAGGGGGGACAAAAACACTCCGTCCTCGACTTGTTTTTTAACTCCCCTGAATCATTTTGAAGGCATGGCCTAATCGTGGGAGGTGGCCACGCCTCCCACTATTAGGCCACGCCCTAAAATGTTACCGGGGCCCGGCATACCTGTGATGCAGACTACGGCATCCCATTGTCAGCGATTGACAGTCTGATGCTGTTTGCAGGTGGCAGAGGTGACACCTCCTGCTGCATTACCGTATGAGTATTAAAATCAGTATCAGCTTTATTGGCCAGGTATATATGCGTGTACTAGGAATTTGTTTCGGTGTACAATACAGCAACCGAGAGGTAACAAGTAAACAGGTGGTGGGGGTGGTGGGGTGAGGGGGGACACACGTACAGACTTCAGATAGGATTACAGTAAGGGGACGCAGTGAAGATTGCATACAGATGATATAAACAACTAGTCAATCTGTTCAGGAGTTAGGCAGGTGGACCGCTCGAGGAAGAAGCTTCGGCAGCTTCTGTTGGACCTGGGGGGGGGGGGGGGGGAAACAGCTCTGTATCATCTGCCCGTTGGCAGCAGGCTGAGCGTGCCGTGTCCAGGATGTTGCTTATCTGCTGCGTTCCTTATGATGGTATCAGCGTTGGATCCCCACTTGAGGTCCCGGGTGATTGTGGTCCCCAGGAACTTGAAGGAGTCCACTAGCGAGTCACCGTCTGTAAGCCAATGCATCCCTGTCCTTGATGAGGCCAATGACTGTTGTGTCATCGGTAAATTTATTGATATGAACTGATTGGGATTCAGAGGTACAGTTTCTGGTATACAGAGAGGAGAGCAGGGGTGAGAGCACACAGCCCTGCGGGGCACCAGTGCTGGCTAACAAAGGTGGTGGGGTGAATTCCCCGCTTTAACCACCTGCTCTGTCAGGAAGTCCACAATTCAGGAACAGGTGGCTTCCTGGACCGCTTGGCAGATTAGTTTTGGGAAGGGGATGCTGGGGATGATTGTAGTGAACAACACGACCTTTGCATAGGTGCTGGGTATGTCCACATGCTGGTGACTGTAGTGTAGGCCCAGGTTGCCTGCATCCTTAACACACCGATTCGCTTGATAGGTGAACTGAAGGGGGTCTAGCTGGGGGTCATGTATCTTTGGGTGCGGATGTTCCTGGGTCATGGCTCGTGCATATGGACTGGACTCCGCTCACAAGGTATCAGTTTGGGTGTTTATTTAAGCATTGGGTGTAGCGTGTCGACCACTCATCTAGGGATGTCAGAGCGCACGCATTGCGGATTGGTGTGGCTACTTCAGCAGCAGCAGGTTTTACGGTTCCAGAAATTTGCGGTAAATTTAGATGGTAATTCTATTGAAGATGGGATGTTGCCCATAGCAACCAATCAGATTCTACTTTTTATTTAGTTTGTACCATCTAGAACAGCGGTGGCCAACCCGCGGCTCGCGAGCCGCATGCGGCTCGCCACGCTGAAATTTGTGGCTCCCATCGGGGTTTTGAATTTGGCGCCAATTCGGCTGCCAATTCAAAACGCTGCATCGGCAGCCAATAGGAAACGGCCGCGGCGAGCCAATCAGCGCTCGCCGCGCCGTTTCCGCCCCGCCCCCGGCGTCTGACATCAGACGCCAGCGGGAGGGCGAGATGTCTCCATGCCGGCGGAGCGCAGGAGCGCTCCTGAAGAGGCGTGAAGCCGCCGGAGGACGGCGCAGAAGACGGCGGCGGGGAGAACAGTTCCGGCGCCGCTGAAGAGGCCAGAAGACGCCGGGATCAAGACAGAAGATCTCCGGCGCCTTCTGGAAGAACAAAGAAGATGGCTCCCGGAGAGGCCAGCGGGGGTGTGAAGCAAAAAAGCTAACGAACCTCCCCCCAGCGGCCTCTCCCAACACCAGGTAGGGGCCTTTGGTCTCCTACCCCCCATCCACCCTAGACCACCGGGTGTCAGGCACTAGGCCCGTGGGCACATTCAGGCCCTTCCGGCCTGTGGGCGCATGTCGGGCCTTCTTGGCCAGTGGCTCATTTTTTTGTTGGGCCCTCCTGGCCCTCTAGGTGGGGCTTTTAGTTAGGAAGCTGGGCCCTCCAGCATAGGTGTTGCACTGTGGGCAACACCTGTGCTGGAGGGCCCAGCTTCCTAACTGTGGGGGCATATGATGTTTGGCACTGTGGGGGGCATATAATGTTTGGCACTGTGGGGGGCATATGATGTTTGGCACTGTGGGGGGCATATGATGTTTGGCACTGTGGGGGGCATATAATGTTTGGCACTGTGGGGGGCATATAATGTTTGGCACTGTGGGGGGCATATAATGTTTGGCACTGTGGGGGGCATATAATGTTTGGCACTGTGGGGGGCATATAATGTTTGGCACTGTGGGGGGCATATGATGTTTGGCACTGTGGGGGGCATATGATGTTTGGCACTGTGGGGGGCATATGATGTTTGGCATTGTGGGGGGCATATGATGTTTGGCATTGTGGGGGGCATATGATGTTTGTCATTGTGGGGGCATATGATGTTTGGCACTGTGGGGGGCATATGATTGGCACTGTGGGGGCATATGTTTGGCATTGTGGGGGGCATATGATGTTTGTCATTGTGGGGGCATATGATGTTTGGCACTGTGGGGGGCATATGATGTTTGGCACTATGGGGGGCATATCTGGCACTAGGGGCATAAAGTTTTGTCATGTGGCCACTCCCCTTGTGTCATATGACCACGTCCCTGGCCACTCCCCCGATCACACCCCTTTTTGGCACGCGCATGATGTTGGCTCTTTGGCTTGACCAACGATATTTTTCGGCTCTTTGCCTCTGACCGGTTGGCCACCCCTGATCTAGAAGATAATAGATAGAATCTGATTGGTTGCTACGGGCAACATCCCATCTTCAATAGAACTCCCATCTTAGTAAATGACCCCCTAAGGCCTTGGGCTGATAGAGATCGGCCAGTTACACACGTTATATTAGGCCGTTGCTGTAACTAGTAGTTAGTTTTGTGTTCATCTTTCAGTCTGTTACTGGGGTGTTATGTCCAGAGGCAGCTCCGTGCTGGATGGGGGCTGCCACTGGCCGTGATGTCGGCCCCCCTCCACTGCCCCTGCTGATGCCTGCTGTGGTCACGGGACTGGCGCATGCGCAGTCATGTCCTTGGTATTACACATGCACATACCCCGGATTTCATGGGCTGCAACCAAAGCAGCCAATAGAGGCATCCCGGAGGGAGGGAACCCCTCCCAATGGGACTGCCTTGGGTGACTGGCAGGTGGGACTTCCAATAGGAAGTCACTACCAGTCACAGTGCAGCCAGTACAGTCTCACAGGCTGCACCTGGCTCCACTTGTCAGTAGGGATGGCCATCGTTGCCATTGCCATCGATGGCAATTCTGCAACTGGCCATCGATAGTGCTAAACTATGCAATGGATGACCATCAATATTTTTACATATCGATGGTCATCCATTGTGTTTGATTGATTGGCCTTCAGGCCAATCAAAACACGGGGAGTGGGGCTTCGCTGGTGTCAGGGGCGGAGCTATGCTCCGTGTACCGGCACTTTGAAAAAAAAAACCCAGCAAAACCTTGTTTTGCTGTTCCATCGACGGAGGGAAACCATCTGGTTCTCCCCCATCGATGCCAAAAGTATTCGACATCGGCCATGAACCATTGATGATTTAGAAACATCGATGGTCGATGGCCATCCCTACTTGTCAGAGCACAGTGGTGGATTTTAGCTGGGGGGGCTGCAGTCCTGCAACCCATAGGTAAAATCCATCACTGGTCATGTCCAATGTCGTTTGTCTTGTGTTTGTCTTGTCTGTTCCCCTGTCCATCCTACTCGGAGATTAGCTACTCGCCATTGTTGGCAATGGGAGTCTTGAGGGATTTATAATTTTTGCCTGTACTGACGGACTAATTCGGCTATTTACAATTACACTATTTGGTTTTAGGTCTGTCCCTCAGCAGGTTTTTATTTTACCTCTTGCCGAGTTCACTTGTGTTTCCCTAACCCCCCCCCACCCCCATTTTCCCCTCTGTGTCTTCATGTGTGTTGAGGCCACTTTAGCTGAGTTGCCAATACAATTAGTAGCATTTTTTCTTTTGGCAGATCCTCCGATATATCAATAATCATTTGTATATTAATAAACAGCTGACGCTTCTCTGCCAAATCTACGTCTCAGTGTCTTTATTCCATTACAATATAAGGGTAAGTGACCTGCACCCATGACACCCCTCATCCGATAGAAGGTTTAGGGACCAGAAAACCTCCATAGGTCTTATGCACAACTTTACATTATGGACAACCTGTGTTTCCACAGCAATTCTAGAACTACAAATCCCAGCATGCTACAGAACATAAAAAAATAAATCTGCTTCCTGATGCACAAAGTCACGGTTATCGGTGCTTTGCGCATGTTTAGGACCCGTTCCTGTGGGTCCTGTGGTGTAGGGTGCACTGACAGGGGCCTGATTCAGACCTGCTCGCTAAGCAGCGTTCTTTCGATGGTCGCCGACATGTGACATCAGCCACCCACCTCGAACAGGCATTGGCCCATCTGTGTTCCCAGCATTTTCATGGGGGTGCCCATAAAATGATGGGTGTTCCCCTGCCCGAGGCCACTCTCTGCCCCTTCCCTCCCTTCTGTGTTTGACGCCTGGTATTCGCACTTCGGGTCTGCATATGGGTATTCTCGCCCATACGTATGTGCAGACCCACAACATTGAGCCGGCCTGAATCACCCCCATAATGCAATTTTCACGATGTGCACGTGAGGTGATGGGGGTGAGGGGTAGGGGAAAGGGGTCTCCGTATATAAAGACATGTCATGTCAATGCTTAATAGGTGGGGGGAAGAGGCCGGGATGTAAAGGTGTCCATACACTTAGGCGGCATCTCTGACGGGAGGTACCCGGGTGGCAGAACTGCATATGATACACATTATGCCGTCCTTTATGCAATCCCAGCCAAGCCTGCTGAGATGTGATAAATCTATCGTGCATCAGGTGCGATCTTCAGGCTCCGATGCAATGCACACAGGACAGCGCATCGCTGAGGATTTGCCCTGGTGTATGGACACCTTTAGTCACATGGGTGCCGCAAGTCGGCCAATGGTGTGTCAGGGATCCGATGCTGCGTCCTAGGGCACAGCTCAGATCACTACTGCAGCAGGAGCCGTCTACTGGTAACCATTCAGTGTTTACAGAGCGGATCACTTGTTTCTCAGCACCGCTGGTATCGTTATATTGGCACTGCCACATATCATATAGTGCATACGGGGCATTACAAAATGTGTTCTCAGTTAGGCCTCGTATCTCCAGCATTCGCTCACCTTGTGCACTGAAGGCCGGGGAGAGACAGGTGGCCCTGTAGGATGGGCACTTTCTTCCAATCAGCGGGCAAGGAAAGCTACTGCCAATACACTGGGCACATATCAGGCTGAGCGCTGGGGGAGAGGAACGGAGACAGTGCAGGATTACAGCGTTATACAGGAGGACAGACAATGATGGTTATATAAGGGCATCACTGGTATTCATGGGAACCTTTATTTATATGGTGCCACAGGGTGTACACAAAGTTATACAGTAATACATAGGATTCCATAAGCCATAATAAAGCCAGGGCTGGTGCAAGGTTTCATGGCACCCTATGCAAAATTCTGCCTTCTGCGCCCCTCCCCGCCACCTGCCCTAACCACCCTTATTCAAAAGTGTGAATGTGGCAAAGTGAAAGACAGTTCTGCCCGCCCACTGAGCTGTCAATCACCGGCAGCTCTAGTGCACGCGTATGGGTGGTTGGTGGATCACTCGTGTATACAGTATGGTGCGCCGATATATCGGCTATCGGTGATACTGTACAGGCAACGCAATAGGTCTGCCAACTACACCATTGACAGACATATTGATGGTACACACTGACTGATGGTCCAATATATAGGCCAGTACATATGAATATATACTGGCCGATATATCGATGGACCATTAGGACTGAGACTCATACAAAGAACCTGGCACACACACATGTATGTATGTGATATATATATATATATATACTAGGTGATTCATCGCGCCCTACGGGCGCTCTTCACACTGGCGTAAGGGGCTGCACCCCCTTAATTTGTGAACGTTTGTATTGTGAGAAATATGGTTAGAATTGTATGAAAGATGCCCTTTATTCAGGGCCGGTGCAAGGGTTCTAGGCATCCTAGGCAAAACTTCTGCCTACTCTCCCCCCAAACACTGCCAATTACCCACTTTCCCAGTCAGTCAGGTGGGGGAGGTTAGAATTAAGCACAGGGGGAGGGGTAGGCTGTGGGAGGATACAATTAGGCACAGGGGGAGGGGTAGGTTGTGGGAGGGGAGGTTAGGATTAGGCACAGGGGAGGTTAGGCTGCAGAAGGGGAGGTTAGGATTAGGCACAGGGGAGGTTAGGCACGCGGGAGGGTAGGTTAGGATTAGGCACAGGGGAGGTTAGGCTGCGGGAGGGGAGGTTAGCATTAGGCTCAGGGGAGGTTAGGCTGTGGGAGGGGAGGTTAGGATTAGGCACAGGGGAGGTTAGGCTGCGGGAGGGGAGGTTAGGATTAGGCACAGGGGAGGTTAGGCTGCGGGAGGGGAGATTAGGCTCAGGGGAGTGGGTTAGGCTGCAGAAGGGGAGGTTAGGATTAGGCACAGGGGAGGTTAGGCTGCGGGAGGGGAGGTTAGGATTAGGCACAGGGGAGGTTAGGCTGCAGGAGGGGAGGTTAGGTGCAGAAGGGGAGGTTAGGATTAGGCACAGGGGAGGTTAGGCTGCGGGAGGGGAGATTTAAAAATGTGTGAGTGAAGAAGAGGAGGAATTAGGATAATTAAATCCCCCCTTCACCTAATGGAATGGTCTAGATCCACCCCTGCTATAAAGATAAGAGCCAGCCACAGGGAATGCCTTCTAGCAGAACAGCTAGCCTGCTGCACCCTCAACCTCCCGCATCCATGGCCCCACACCCTCTCCTTCTCCCCGGATCTCCGCTCCATGTTCGGTCACTCCCCCACCACATCACGGTTGTTTCCTGGCGCCATTGTCGAAGTACCCTGGAGCCGCTGCTTCTCCGCTACTTCGGCCTCCAGGCGGGACACGGGGGGCGAGCACGGCGCTCAGACTCACCATGGAGCCGCTGATTCTCCGCCTCCATTTTGCCAGTTGGGACAGGACGCTGAGCCGCGCGAAGCACCAGAGCACATGGTGCTTCTCAAGCTCTCTTTCTGCTGCAGCTGCTGTATAACTGGAGATAGCCTCCTCAGCGGGGGCGGGGCACGGCGCTGAGCCGCGTGAAGCACTAGAGCACAAATTGCTCCTCAGACTCACTGCTGCCATGTTGACACTGACACTAGTGTGGAGCAGGGGGTGGGTGGGCGGCTGCTGCCTGATTAATGCGCTGATGCTGCAGAAACATATTAAAAAAAAAACCTGCTGAGCGAAAAGTGGCAGCTCAAGGCCGCCCTCCAGCTGTAGGCACCCTAGGTCGCTGCCTGATGCTGCCTAGTGGTAGCTCCGGCCCTGGCCACATTTGCTGCGTAGTTCTGCTAATATCTTGAGGATTTGAATAACGTAATGTCTGCAATAGGCATGGAGTGGGTTAAACATCCAAGACTGTTGTGTGACCTAGGGAAGCATGTGACTCGGTGGTCCAATAAGGACTTAGGGAAGGGCAGTGTTAGCTGGTGTGGAAGTCTAGGTACACACACGCCATTTTGTGATAGTATGGCCGCCATTTTGGTTCGCAGAGTTGCGCAAATAAAGTTTCCATACCCGAGTATGTGTGACAATGTGGACCAGAAGAGTAGACATACTATCACACATAAATTCATAATAACACACTTACACGAAAGGAAATATAGTTAAAAGGTTTAGAACGCCACACATAGCTTAGTTAGCCCTGCACACATCTGTCTGTATCGTGTTTAGTATCGTTCCGCTCAGCTCATCATGCAAAGTATTCCGGTCATTGCGAATATTTCGCAATGTACACTGTCCGATAGTTATGGACATAATCCATATTCCAGAGACAGTTTCTGTTGTAAGTAGTTAACAAAGGAAACTAGCTCAAACCGGTTCTTATCCTTGCTGACGCCGAAACCACCAAACAAAGGACTCTTAAAGTTCCCTCCCCTGCACCTGGTCAGACCAGGTACAGCGTCTAACCTCCAATCACAGTGGACCGGACATATGATCTCTGGCCAATGAGAATGGCCTTTTGACCTCCCCCTTCTGACCCTATAAGATATGCGACCCAGAGCAGCCAGGGTCTTTTCGGCACAACTACTTTCCCTGGACCTTCCTACCGGACTATCGCTCATTCCTGAACGATAGTGAGCTCTGACCGGACTGCTTTTCACATACTAGATGACCACGGTAAACGGTTGCATTTTCACGGTATTTATTCTTAAAGTATTGTTGGCTGATTGTGTCTTGTATCTGTTTTCTTTCCCCTTAGCAGAGTCTGTTTAGTATTCATTGTTAGTATATTGTATTACTTGTTATACCTGTTTATTCTTATTTCTGTAACCCCCTTTTGTCCATTAGGGACTCAAATACAACCATATTACGGAGCTCTTATCTCCATATTTCTATACAGTGGTCATTGTCTGTTTATTCGCATAATAGCGATAAGGTACATTAAGGACTCTGTCCTTACATTGCGGACTCTGTCCTTTAAGGTATATTCGCACAATTGGAGACAAAGTCCTGCGAAAGGATCTCTTATTAAGGTATCGGTTCTTGGTGTATAACATACAATAGACTGTACGCTGCGCTGCGCTACGTTTTGTTCGCACGCAGTTAGGTATAAAGGGTACGTTGGTTGCGGACTTATTACGTAACCAACGCTTTTCTCTTATTGTCACTCTGGTTATATTTTAATCACCATTAACAATTGGGGTGCTCGCCCGGTCGTTTCACAGTCCAGAACTCAGTACCAGGCGTGCGACTCGACCTATACCAGCAAAAGGGTGGAAGTATTTATTTGTTTCCATTGCTGGATAGGCCGATTCCACGGCGGTGCGGGGTTCGGGAAGTGCTAGCGCTGAACCCGGAGTACAATAAGTGAAAGCCACATGTTTTAAAGCATATCATACCTAAGTGTTTAGTAAACTGTACTTCTGCCTGCCACAAGTAGTTTAACGGGGTATAGTGTCTTGGGCTGCTTGTTTATTATAGTATATGTACCACGTGCGATAAGGTTCGCACACGTGGAATCTGTGTTTATTATAGTACATAGAGGATCCCCTCTGTGCAAAACTATAATTGTTTATTGTTAGCTACCGCAAAAACAGGGACTCCGCCACGTGGCGACAAGTCCTGGGCCTTTTGCAGTAACGTAAAGCGTCTATTGTGTATTACGCAAGGTGCGCGCGCACGTGCCCACATCGGGAAAGTTTCGCATCTTTGTACGTGGTTTACGGATTAAGTACGGGATTTATTTCGCATCTTGATACGTAACTCTCGGACAGAGTTAAGGGATTTATTCCACATTTAGGCGCAATTACTGCGTATAGCGAAACCCGAGCGCAACCTTGCAAATACACTATAGAACACGTGGGTGGCCGATTCATCGGCGGCCTGTGAACAAGCGCACGTACACACGTGGCTGTTCATTGGTACTGCACACGCAGCACACATAGGAAGAGGTGAACAGTAATAAACCACTAGCTTTATTTAAACAGTATAGTAATATACTGCGAATAAAGCAGTGATTAATAAAAGAAAATAAGTTTTTTTCTTTTTGTTCATTTTCTCATAAGCAAGCAACTCAAGCATTATTTTAATAGATTCCTATAGCGTATTATAAGGGATTTATACCTGCATAAGTATCTAGTGAAAAGCTATCAGCCTGGGAAGATTTTCTGTACAGAAATATTTCAAAAATAAGCATAAGACCTAGGTGTAAATAGCGCCCAGTGTGAAAAAGAACTGAGGCGGACGGGTGTGGGACGGACACAACCCAAGCGCAGTGTAATAGGACAGGTCCAGTTAGGACAGGGTGTACGTGCCGACGTACACATAGGAACTGCCCCTTCAGTGGAATTAATTCCGCTAGGAGGGTACAAGAAGATATATCGGAACGCACTTGTTTCCGATTAGCTACTTTAGAAATCCGATTTTTGGGGGTATAGGAAAACAAGTTTGTTATACCCTGGAAAAATTGTGCCGCATCAAGCAAGTTGGCTAGAAGTTCGCTGCTAGTTGAGAGCTTGGTGATTGAGTATAATACCTCGTATCCTTCGCACCTGCTTGACTGTGGGATGTTCTAGGAAGCTGTAGAAGTGAGTGTTTGGGGAGCTCTCAGATAAGTAATAACCCACCGATATCTATTAAGCTGTGAACGTTTATTCCTGTAACTATGGGTAATAACGGGTCACGCTGTGATAACGTGCATGTTAGGGAGGAAGCAAGCCAGCCAAAAGGATCGGCTGCTTTTATTATGTGCAAGAAGCACGGTGAACTCGCAGTTGTTTACCAAAATAAATGGAGAAAAATGACACAAGGCAGCAAGTTAGAATTTCCCAGTGTTGGTAGCTTCGATCCAGAAATCTTATCGGCAGTAAAAGATGAAATATGCCTACTCTCCAGCCGTAAGGAGAGAGTGAAGCATATAGATATTCTTAAATTGTGGCAGAAGGAAGGACAGGAACAATGGGGAATCAAAGGTCTGGCAATACCGGACACAATCGGCCACAATAAAAATGCAACCGTTGCCGCAATAGAATCAGCTCCCCCACCCCCATATGTGCCGAAGGGGTTAATGACTTATAAGAAAGACATAAGTAATAATGTATCCATTGCTAACTTGTACCCTGTTTTTACCCTCTATAAGCAAGATACAGATCCACAAGGGAGATTCCTGACATCAGCCATCCCTTGTGAAGCTAGCGGAAAGGAGAGAGAGGCTGAGACAGCCCAAGCTGCTGTTGCCGTTCTGGTCGAGGAGATGGCTGATGCCAGGAACACGATTGGAGACACAGGTAAGTACACACAACACAGCACAGAGATAGTTGCTCCTGAGATGTTGTCCAATGGTGCAGGGGGGATACAGATCCGCCCTCTGCACACAGTGGAACCTCCTTGTGGACGGGGAGACGGGGATGAGGTAATGCCTGTAAAGGATAGTAACATGCACAATACATGGACACGATTGGAACGTCATTCAATCATCAAAAATTTCCCTGATCCCAGCAAAGATCTGGCAAAGTGTCAGAAATTTGTAAGGGAGCGAGGAAATTCAGATGAGCCCACCAATAAAGATTGGCGATACATGTTGAGAGCTTGCCTCCCTTCGCACATAAATGTCCAGAAGTTCATTCAAGACAGTGGTGTGGAGGGCGATAAGATTTTAACTGAACAGGGCAACCAGGAAAATATACGCCTAATAAATATACAATTGGGTGTATATTTCCCAGGGACAGTTGAAAATACCCTAGGGTTCACCATCACACAGAAAGATGGTGAAGTAGCTAGCGAATATTTCAACCGGGGTTTGATGGCGATATCAAAATACACTGGTGTCTCTAAACCTAAGGACGACCCCCACTTGAGGGAGCTGATTGTGTCTGTGCTGGTGGAAGGGCTTAACAAAAACCTGAGAGCCAGAGTCCAAACTTCCTTTCCAAATTGGCGTGGAATGACAGTAGACGCCCTACGGAAATCTGCTGTGGACCACGACCGCAACATTAAGAAGCACAGGGAACTGCAAACTGACAAACTAATGATGGTTAGCATCCAAGCCCTTACTAATGCCCCAAACAAAGCTGCCTACCAACGAAACACCAGGGACACAGGTAGAAAGCCAATTATCTGTTACAACTGCAATAGGGAAGGTCACTACTCAGCTCATTGTAGGTCAGGAAACCCCAGGAGTTATCAAGACACATAAGCGAGAATGGGAATCTCACAAAGGTGAGACACGGAGATACCCAGCCCCTAGACAATGGGAGGAGACAGACAGGTCACGCAACATGCCTCCTCCCCATCTGATGACTGACACTGTGCTAAGGGCAACCCAGGTCAGACAATAGGAAGCAGGTCATACCTGCATCCTACAACCAGTTAGACTAACTCAATACCTTAGGGAGGAGCCTCAGATATGGGTAAGTGGAATAGTTTAAAAATAAAGTTTTTTTTGTATCAAACCTGTTAACAACATTCCCTCCTGGTCTAGGTTGTGTCAAGCAATTAGTAGCAGCAAGTGGGGTAACAGGAAAAATACAGCATTACCCACTGACGACACCAGCAGATGTTACAAGCGGGCCTCTGCATACCAAACACTCTTTTCTGTTGGCTGCAGCGGCCCGACTAACCGCCTGGGTAGAGATTTACTATGTAAAATGGGATGTGTCATCTATTACACCCCTGATGGGGTATTTCTGGACACTCCTAGAAATCTTACACAAGAAGTGCAAGATATGCTGGACAGTCCTCAGAGGCTAATGTTGTATTCCACTGTTATAGAGTCAAATCCATCTAAGGTAGCTAAAAACTACAGCACAAATACCGAGTTCCCTTTGAACTAAAGATGGGAAGGACACAGGATCAATGGCAACCATAGCTTCAATAGAAACCCTGTTAAAAACAGAAAGTATAGCGCCCCAAAGTACAGCTTCACCATTCGAAACCTGAGGTTGAGCTGGGAAAATACCCAGTGAAATAACAAGGTTCCCAAAAGAGAACTTTTAGCTAAATACCCCTAGACACAGCCCATAGTCACAACCACACTGGGAAACAGAAAGAAAGGGAGGGCTTATGAATCTGAACAGGAGTTGAAAAGGGTAAGAACCAAATAGTTGAGAGCCAATTCCCCCATAGTGCTAAATCCTGGCGTCCTCAAAATAAAAGAAAAATGTTTCTGTTGAAAATAAATGTACACATTACTGTCATAAATATCTTCTACCCTTTTTGAGTTTATCTCTCTCTCTTTTTCCAATTTTTTCTCCTTCCCCTACCCTTCTGTTCCAGAAACCCACAAATCATAGAAAAACAGTTCGAAGAATCTGTCGCACCCCCAGCAGAGAAATACCATTGTGAATATGCGGTACCCTGTAAAGCGAGTAGTCACAATATAGATATTTTTCAGTAAATCTTGAACAAAGTCCAAATAACTTTAAGCATTACTCCTAATGTTACCCAGGGCAACCACAGCCACCATCTTGTGAAAAGCAGTCCAAGTAATGCACAAAGCATTCCCCTTCTACAAAGAATGAAAAGGGTTGTAAAACGCATTTACATATAAATAGGTGCAATCACAATACCCATGTCTTCACAGACAGATGTGGACAATAAAGAAGGAGAAACAGGCCTGATTACAGCTTTTTGCCATGGGTAAAACTGACACAAGAGACCATGTGATTTAGAATATTAGACCTGCTGAGGGGGCGGCAGATATAGTGACGTAAGAAACCTGGTGATGCCAGCCTGACCAATGTCGTACTGCAGTGTACAATTAAACCCTATTACTTAAGCACTTCATATTTGTCTACACAGTGTAGTTGCCATAGCACTACTGGTAAACAAAACTGAGAATGTGGTGTTGGGGTGTGTTTTAACTGTTTATGCTCCTCGTATAGTCTGGACACTCCTAAAAATCTGCCTAAACATGTGAAAAATATTCATCAGCCAAGTTCACTAAATGGGAACCTGCATTGATGTTACCAGTAAAAATGGGTAGTATTGTAAACCCAGCAACACTCTTACCAGGTGTGCCCACTAAGGCACAAAGGGTGGAGTGGTGCTGAGGTTGCTGGAATGGTGGAATTTAGTGGGAGCCGAGACGAATATGATTGCATGACATGTTTGAATCAGACCTTTGCAGCATGCCCCCAAAGGGTGGTAACAACCCATTGGAAGAGGTAATTCATTTTTTTTCGTTCTTTCCACAACACCGAGAGGGAAAATTGTACACTGGCTATACCGTAATAGATGGAAAAGGCATAGTAGAGGCTGAACCCATTGGACGGCTCACTCAGCAACAGCAGTCTCATTAGTAGTACTGCGGGCTGAGAGGAAAACAGCCAATATTCATGCCGACTCCAAGTATGTTTGTTGGGGTAATACAGAAGATCGTAGGCCCTATGGCGCCTCAGATGTTCTGTTTCAGTAGCTGGCACTCCAGTGGCGCAAGCGTTGTAAGTTTAAAAGATTTCTGACAGTCACACAGCTGCCGGACAGAGTGGCTGTTATCAAGTGTAAAAACCACATCCTCAATGAGGATTCAGTGTCACTTGATAATGAACATGCTGGCAAGGCAGCTGGGTGAGCCATGCGCTCTGCGGATAATGTTTGTGGTCCCCCTATAAATGTCAGTATATTCACATAGTAATACAAGATTTGTGTCCCCTGCAGGAGAAGCAGTCTGGAAGCCGAAGGGATGTGGACAGGAATAGAAAGATGGACAAGGAAAACCAGTGACTCTGAGAACATGCCAAACTGTCAGGACAGAGATAGCCCATGGCCTGACTTGTCTTGACAGGGAAGGTATGTGAAAAAAAAATTAGTCCGAAATTACTGGTGTGCCCACAGACAGGTAAGACGACAGAATCATGCCTTACTTGTCTGGAGGAAAGAAACTGCAACGGCTGTTCCCACAGAGCCATCTCCACATCCCTCCTCCAGCAGGATCCTCTGCAGGTAATACAAAAATTGGCTTTGCACAGTCCACTCTAAAAGTATATAGTTTTTATTATTATTTTTTTATGTATATATGTATGTGTTGACGTTTGTGTGTATAGATATGGCAGCCCAGAAGCACCCTTGAGTATGCAAATATATATATAAAAGGTTTAAGTCATGTGTGAACCTTTAGGGACTGATGGTACACCCCATAATCTCTTTTTGTAGTAGTAGAATCACTCTCAGAACTCCACCAAAATTTGTCCCCATCGAAACTTTGCTTGGCGGGCAGCCACAGGTTATGGTAATCCCACAAGAAGATCCTAGACCACAAATGCAAGTGATGTATCCACACCTGGAAAACTGCAGCAAAAGGACGTTGTTGACACCTGTTGTGAACTATCATAACCATGAACCAGGAGATGTTGTTGTTGTTTCCCCTGCTTTGCCATATACAGGTTGCTTGATAGACCTTTGAAAAAAAACCACCCCAAATCTTGTTGACCAGCACTACCTCAATAACAGAGTCGCAGAGAGAGAGATTCGGGTACGTTCATCCTACTGCCAAAGGAACTGAAAACCAGAAGGTCCTTACACTCGAGGGCGAAAGAAAGAAATCGCTAAGAGGCACCATTTCGGGAGGACTGGAGAGCAGCTAAGGTCAAGCAACCTGTACAAGCTACAAAAGGGACTGTGACACACCCCACTGGTAACAGGTTGAAAGGATCACTAACAAAATTTTTCCTTTCTCAGTTTTCTCTATTGTTGTGGGTCCTATTCTTGTCTCCCCCCCCACTATCCGTTCTTATCCTCAAAAGCAAGGATACCGCCGCCGCCCTGCTGCCAGGCATTGGACGGACGATACAGAATTCTGAGAGTGTGTTACCCGTCCCAGCTTAGGTTAAGGTAGAATCTATAAACTTGACACCTTACCCAGGACCGGATGTTTAATACCATCATACTTAAAAGCATACCAAAAAGAGAGACAACAAAGAGTTCAAGGGTCTGTTGTCACAAACAATACCTACCAAAGGATGCCATATTTGTGAACGTGTATATGTTGTAACCACCCCTGTTTTTATTTTTATCCCAAAATTGTACATTATCCTTCGTGACCCTGAGTAGATTGTTCGATAAATGCGGCCCATCGTTTATCCATGATCCTGGATCGGCCGAGAGCAGATGGTTTACTCCCCTTATATGTTTATTTCATGGATCCCAATTTCTTTGTTAGGATTATGAATTTCTGTTTTGTCGTGTGAACTATTTTGTAATGTAACAGTTTTATATTTACTGTTAAAGGGTGGACTGTGGAAGTCTAGGTACACACACGCCATTTTGTGATAGTATGGCCGCCATTTTGGTTCGCAGAGTTGCGCAAATAAAGTTTCCATACCCGAGTATGTGTGACAATGTGGACCAGAAGAGTAGACATACTATCACACATAAATTCATAATAACACACTTACACGAAAGGAAATATAGTTAAAA
The DNA here is from genome assembly GCF_055691185.1 of Crinia signifera. NCBI lineage: Eukaryota > Metazoa > Chordata > Amphibia > Anura > Myobatrachidae > Crinia > Crinia signifera. The sequence continues at coordinate 48,224,672 of NC_139227.1, forward strand.
GGTTTAGAACGCCACACATAGCTTAGTTAGCCCTGCACACATCTGTCTGTATCGTGTTTAGTATCGTTCCGCTCAGCTCATCATGCAAAGTATTCCGGTCATTGCGAATATTTCGCAATGTACACTGTCCGATAGTTATGGACATAATCCATATTCCAGAGACAGTTTCTGTTGTAAGTAGTTAACAAAGGAAACTAGCTCAAACCGGTTCTTATCCTTGCTGACGCCGAAACCACCAAACAAAGGACTCTTAAAGTTCCCTCCCCTGCACCTGGTCAGACCAGGTACAGCGTCTAACCTCCAATCACAGTGGACCGGACATATGATCTCTGGCCAATGAGAATGGCCTTTTGACCTCCCCCTTCTGACCCTATAAGATATGCGACCCAGAGCAGCCAGGGTCTTTTCGGCACAACTACTTTCCCTGGACCTTCCTACCGGACTATCGCTCATTCCTGAACGATAGTGAGCTCTGACCGGACTGCTTTTCACATACTAGATGACCACGGTAAACGGTTGCATTTTCACGGTATTTATTCTTAAAGTATTGTTGGCTGATTGTGTCTTGTATCTGTTTTCTTTCCCCTTAGCAGAGTCTGTTTAGTATTCATTGTTAGTATATTGTATTACTTGTTATACCTGTTTATTCTTATTTCTGTAACCCCCTTTTGTCCATTAGGGACTCAAATACAACCATATTACGGAGCTCTTATCTCCATATTTCTATACAGTGGTCATTGTCTGTTTATTCGCATAATAGCGATAAGGTACATTAAGGACTCTGTCCTTACATTGCGGACTCTGTCCTTTAAGGTATATTCGCACAATTGGAGACAAAGTCCTGCGAAAGGATCTCTTATTAAGGTATCGGTTCTTGGTGTATAACATACAATAGACTGTACGCTGCGCTGCGCTACGTTTTGTTCGCACGCAGTTAGGTATAAAGGGTACGTTGGTTGCGGACTTATTACGTAACCAACGCTTTTCTCTTATTGTCACTCTGGTTATATTTTAATCACCATTAACACTGGGATATCAGGGCAGGAAAGGGAGGAGTATTTCTCTCTTTCCTGAAAGTTTTCTGGTGAGTGGACCTGTGCCCCTGAGCTCCCCAGTTAGTGTATAACTGTATTCAGTTGAGTGCTGATACATTGCTTTGCTGCCTCAGTAGTGCTTTCCCTGACTATTACCATACCATGCATACCTCCCAATTTCTGAAGATTGCAAATAGGGACTCTCACAGCGCATGGCCTATGCTAATTAGGTCGCGGTGTATGCTAATTAGGTCGCGGAATATGCTAATTATGTCGCAGCATATGCTAATTAGGCCGCGGTATATGCTAATTAGGTCGAGGTATATGCTAATTAGGTCACGGCATATGCTAATTAGCCGCGATTAGACCCCCCCCCACCCCTCTGCGATGCTGAGTAGATGCTGTGCGAAGTCAAGGAGGCCTGAACAGACGCTGTGGCATCATCCCTGTCTCTGGTCCCCGTTCACGGATGGGCTTGTGGTAGACGCCCGGCTGCAGGTGAAGCCTTGGAGGCTCCTGCGCTGCGGCCTGCTTCTGGCCTCAGGCCCCGGGGCGGCTAGAGCCAAGGGGCGGGACGCCGTGGGGCAGCAAGGCCCGGTGTTGTAGGTGAGCGCTACAGTAGCTGCGAACATTAGGGGTCGGGCAGCGTGGGCCAGGTTAGTGTGGGCAGCATTTACATGCCCTCATCGGCCCGCTGTGAGGCGCTGCCACCTAGGGGACATACTACTGCACGGGCTTCTGGGGGGTGGAGTCAGGGGGGATGGCAGGCTTCCACCGGTGGGGTGCGCTCTGGATCCAAGGCAGGGTCTGGGGGTGCAACCACGGCTAGAGTCTCCACTACCTCCTTTGACCCCTCTCTGCTGTCCGCAGCAGTGTCCTCCGTTGCTGGGGCTCTGGTGCCCATTGTTAATACTCTGCCCCGGGAGACGGTGGGGTCCCAGACAGTTAGAGGATTGGTCTCAGGGGGCACAAAGGAGGCCCATTCCAGGGTGCTCAGAATTCTTGCAGGCTTTCAGGGATATGGGGTCAGCTGTTGCCATGATGGAGAGGGAGACACTCTGAGGTGATGGTTCTGCACAGAGCCGCATACGTGACCGAGGCCTACAGTCCTCGGGGTCGCCCCCCCCTTTTTGCATGTTCCCACAGATGTTGAGGCACAGCTGGACTACAGCGAAGAGGATTCGTTAGCTGCTGGCGAAGTCGGGGAGGACGATGCAGATGATGACACATGGGCTGCTCAGCCTGAATCTTCAGACGTCAAGTCCCCACGGATTTTCGGGCAGTGGAGTCGGCTATGGAAGCGAGCATGGATAGTGATGCTGATGTTGGTACATGGGCGGCGCGGCCTGGATTTTCAGGTGAGAGGGCTGAGCCTGTGTCGGGCGGCTTATCTGGCATTTCTCACTCGTCCCCCCCCATGGGGTTGACATTGGTTGGGCTCTGCGAATGCACAGCAGTCCTTCAGGTATCGAGGCATTAAGTGAGAGCCGTAGGGGGTGAATTTAGAAGGATGACTTTATGTACTTGTTCAGCCTAACCGACGAGTCCATGTAAGCCTCCCAGGCTCGGTGTTCCTATGTCTCAATTAGATCAGCCTCAACCCCTAGATCAGTGGTTCCCAAACTATGGGCCTAGGCTCCCTGGGGTGCCCCAGGATACTGGCAGGTGTGCCTCGGGTTGGTGGTCCGGGACCAATTCAAACCATTTACGTTCAATTATTTCTGGACAAAACCAGTGCTGGTGGCTGCCAATCATAAAATGTGTACAATCGGAAGCAAATCCTGCCCTTTACCACATAACTGACCCTAAGAGAAAAATATCAACAGAATCTACTTGATTTGATATATTTTTGGGGCCTGGGGGTGCCTTGGAAAAATTCTGATACTCTAGGGTGTCGCAATTAGAAAAAGATTGGGAACCCCTGCCCCAGATACAGCGTTCCTAATAAAGTAGTTCAGCTCAGGGACCATCCTTCTCCAGAGTATTTCTCCAGAAGGGTGTGATTATTACTGCAGAATAAATAGATTACATAACATGGAGGTGGAAGCGCAGTACCAGATAATGAGTTATTTAGGAGCATCAGCCTCTAAAGCTTGGATTAGCTGTATTCTAAGGTACAAGACCTGTCATTTGCTTTGCAATGCTAAAATTACGATGAGTGAGGGAAAGGTGACATGATTGGCGGTAGAACACATCAGGTAAGCGCATGGGCAACGCTGTGTTCTCGCACAGTAATATTCCCTTCTAAAAATTTCCAGCGCTCCAGGCTATGCTACGGACGCATATCTGGGTTAGGGGTCGTTCAAATCAAAATATTTGCTTCTCGAATGTGTCACAAGCAGCAAAATAAAGAAAGGCAAAATCTCTAGCATTGCAGTAATAATCATTATTTTCGATAATAATATTCCACAATAATACTTCTAAAATTTATTGGATGCCAAGAACGAAATGAGTTTTGGTGGGCATACGTGTCCAGGTGAATTAAAATATAGACTTTAAGTTCAAGGCAGCAATCTATGGGTGCATACGTCCCCTGTAACGCACTACGTAGTATGGGAACAATGTACATCACCACTACCAATTAAATAGCAGCAATGCCATGAATAAATAAATCAGGATTATAACACCTTTAGCCTGTTATTCACTAGCCTTAGCGAACGGATCTGCTGTGGAGAGGCGAGGAATACTTCATCGTCAAGTGTTGCCGATGGGGTGTTCCATTTCTCGTGCATAATTTAAGGGGTTACACACCTTTACACTGGGGCGTTGAAGTGACCCCGTGTCAGGGCTGTATCTCTCACTACCTTTAGGAATTGCTTTCTGTTGGCCCTGCTTATTCTGAACGCTGCGCTAGGCTCCTGGGTGGTTTCCGTTCGCTATTCGGACATTTTGGTGTGCTTAATGCTGAGGTTGGAATGGAGGAGCGGTTACTCACCTGTCCTTTCTGGGAATCCAGATTGCCGCTGTGTATGACCTCTGTTACCTGAATTCATTTGTACCCATGGGACACTTGTCTGCCACTCACTAATAAGGGCTGCTGCGGGCGTGGCCAGATCCCATCATCTGGTTCGCTTGTCTACCATAATTGGGCAGGATGGAATCCAGCTGGCTCTAGTAGTTGTCAATGCAGGGCTGCAGCCATCTACCCAGTAGGCCGGGTCTTCTTGGTTGCGTGGGCTAGGGGCAGCTCGCCCTGCAATGTTTGCACTTCGCAATTCTATTTAGGGAAAGTATGTTCCGGGCGTTGGGTTGGCTGATCTGCGCAGTCAGGTTGGCGGGGGTTGGGGTTAATGTTGTCTATTCTAGGAGATGTTTAGTGCCGGGAACTTCAGGGTGGTACTGGCGCATTACCTAATGGGTATTTTCTTTTTGATTTTTCCAAAAAATGCCCTCCCCACCACCCCATCACCTTTTGCTTGCTGCTGGTTTAGGTTTAGGGTTGCGCAGACTCTGCTTACGATACGCTATTGTCCGGGAGGAGTCTATCCTTGCTGTTTTGCTACAGCTGCATGGTGCCCCTCGGGTGTCTTATCTGGTAGTACTTTCTAGGACCCGCGCTGCGTTTTTTGCTGGCATCAGATATGCGACTAGTCCCCGGGGTTTGGGGGTTTAAGATTAGGCGGCCGAGATGGATCTGACGGCTGGGGGGGGGAAGTGTGTCCTTGGTTCCTGTGGTGCCCTAGGTCATCCTCCCAGTGGCCTTGGCAAACATTTATACACTGGTCAGGCTTTCCTTTGCAGGCTCTGGCTCCTGCAGTTTGGTGGCTCTCTGATGACCTGATGTCAGTTTGCTGGGTCGAGGTGGCGTTGTCCAGCGAGTTTCCATTTGGAATTTGGAATCCATTCCCACTGCCTTGGGGCTGCCACATCGGCTATAGCCGCTCAATTGGCCTTGTCGAGCTTTAAATCGCTAGGAAGATGGCGCTCCGCAATTTAAATAGTACATTAGGCCTCACCTACTGCGCTGTAGGTCCTTGCGCTTTGTATGTATGTGTTTGATTGAGGTCATTTGTTTATTCCCCCATCCTTGTCCATCTTACTCGGGGATTAGCTACGCTCTGCTGTTGGGCCAGCGTCCGGAGTTTTCTCGCTTTTTGCCTGAACTGACGGACTGAATTTGATCACTCTGATTCGGCTATAGTCTCAATTAAGAGTCCCTCAGCAGGTCCAGTCATTTTTTCTCCGGCCGAGTACACCCGTTTTTTCCTTATACCCTTCCATTACCTTGCCCTCCCCCTGTTTGTCTCTTTCCATCTTTGTTTCCTGGTATGGCTTCAATTGGTATTGGAGCATGTCTTAAGCACCTAAAATTGTGCTTCAACAGAACAAATTTATTTTCTTTTTGGCAGATCCTCCTATTATACTTAGGTCAACCCTTCAGTGGCGTAACTAGAAATTTTGCTCCCCCCTGCCAAAAAAATTCTGGCGCCCCCCCTCCTTCCTTCCATTTTTTGGTAAAAGAAACAGGACAGTTTCTCAGCAATTCAGCTCTCAATAAAAACACCCCCCCCCCCCCCAAATTAAAGAAAAACACAAAGAATTTATGAAGAACCTATATTGTGCCCATTCCAAAAAGGTGTGTGGCAATGCTTATTAGACAATATGCAAAACACTGTAATGTCTATTACATATTATACCACACACCATAATGACCCTTAAGGCGATTGCGACCAATCGGCCCAAGTCGTCCCTCCCTGACATGCCGTCGGGTCCGATGCGCGCTCCCATGCGCAACTGACCCGACCAGGTGGTCGGACCGGTAGGCCGTCCGACCACCCGTTTCTCCTGGTGGTGAGGCGGGTGGGAAACAGGGACGCATGCAATCCATCACAACGAATCGCATGCGTCCCTGCCGCCGGGAAGGTCCTCGCAGGCTATCGGGTGTCCGTACACTGCTGCGAGACATTGCAGACAGTGTATGGACACCTTAACACATCGCTATCCATACACACTGGGCAAAAATGCCCAGTGTGTATGGACCTTTAGTGTGAGTGCCAATCCACAAATAAGATACCCCCTTCAGAGCTGACAGGGGGGCCTTGAGGTATATATATATGTGTGTGTGTGTATATACACATATTTTATTGTCGAGAGATCCTGCGTTACCCAGAAATGTTTCTAATACATACAGGATATACACGCACACATACCATACAGACACACAGGACTTACATGCACATATACCATACAGACATGCATCACATACACGCACATACATACATACAGGACATGCATGCACACATACAGTAATCGCACACATACCGTACAGACACACAGGACATACACGCACACATACCATAGACACACACAGGACATTCAAGCACACATACCATACAGACACACAGGACATACACGCACACATACCATACAGACACACAGGATATACACGCACACATACCATATACACACACAGGACATACACGCACAAATACCATATACACACACAGGACATACAAGCACACATACCATACAGACACACAGGACATACACGCACACATACCATGCAGACACACAGGATATACACGCACACATACCATATACACACACACACACACACAAGACATACAAGCACACATACCATACAGACACACAAGACATACACGCGCACATACCATACACATAAACACACACACACAGGACATACACGCACACATACCATAGACACAAAGGACATACACACACATGGCATACAGGCACAGATACCATACATACACACACACAAAGCATATTTATAAATATACACAAGCTATAGACACACATAGTATACACAAAGGACAAAAACACACACACACACACACTCACACATAGCATTTAAACAAAGTATACATACATTATACATACAAACAGCATACTTACAAACACCAATACTAAAACAAATAACCCCCACAAGCAATGAAGGGCACCCAGTTTCCACATACCCAGCCATCCCCCTTCCCACTGCAGCTACCAGTACAACATAGTGCTCACTGGGCCACCAGCATACATTAATGGTGCCCACATTCTTAAGTTCACCCCCTGCCCATGCCCCTCCAGCTGGCACCCACAACAAGGGACACAGACCTGTCAGTTGTCCATTCCAGGCAGGTTAATCTTCGTGTCTCAGGCAGCCCCATGCGTTGTAGACACATAGAGAAGAGCTTCCTGAGTGCCGAGGATCTCTGCGCTGCAGCGCCACCTACAGGCAGCTCAGCAGTACATACTTAGCTTTCTCCCAGCAGCTTGCACAGGACAGCCTTCGGCTCTGAGAGAGCCGTGACCCTCCTGCGCCCCAGTGGCGCCGGCTCCCCCCCGCGACCGCTGGGGCTGCCTATGCCTAGTTACGCCACTGCAACCCTTAATATAAATACTACTAGGAAGGGAGGGGATTTTGGGGTGATCGCACAGGACTGCAATATGAAAAGGACCCCTATGTACCAATAATCTGTGAAGATGTTAGTAGGGGTGTGCTACCTCAGGACAAGATTAATGGACATTTGAAAAAAGAGAAAAGAATGTCCTTTTACTAGGTGCACCTAGGAGAATCTAAAATATAACTTTTATTTATTAGATTTATAAAAGGCTGCGTAAGTTTAAAACCATGTAACAAACAAGGGTGGGTAGACACACATAAAAAGATGGGGTGGCAGGCAGATGTTTGCTGATAAGAGCTGGAATATTTCAGATTTTGTTGTATCTGCAAGGATGGCAGTGTATAGGGCAAACTGGGTATTCGACCAGTTATATGTCTGGTACTCTAATAAGGAATATAAAGTTCTGCTCAAAGAGTCTGACTGGTTGCCCCTATATGTTCAGAACTTGTACGTGGCTCAGTTACATTAACACAGTTGCTGTGTTTATGCTAATCACAGGCAATATTATAACACTGACACAAATGTAGCTATGATAATTCTGGCTTTCCGATAGGTCTGCTCTATGTGATATAGGGGAGACCTGGACACTCGTGGATCAGTGTGCAATCGGAAGTTAGTGGGGGTGTTGCGGGGTTAAGAGTATCGCCTAACAAAAATTATACCCCTATAGACTAGAGTCCCTGTCAAGGGTACCACTAGTCTGAGCACACTGGAAGGTGGAAGCCCTAATAAGGGCTGTCAAGTCTGTACACTGCTAGACATCAATCAAAATGCATTCATAAAAAATAATAAATCTATCAGCAAAGCAATACTGCCTGCACACCGCTATCCGGCGCGCTTCGCAGTCAAGCTTCCTCAGGGCCCAGATAAAAATCTGAAGCCACCTTCCTAGATCTCACCCTGTACAAAGAATATGATGGAGCACTGAAGACTAAACTCTTCAGGAAACAGACCTCCACTAATAGCCTTCTTCATTATCAAAGTTCCCATTTCCCTCCCACTATCAGAAATCTGCCTAAAGGGGAATTCCTGCGACTTCGCAGAAACTGCACTGACATCAAGACCTATGAGAGTAAAAGTCAGGACCTAACCAACAGACTACTCAGCAGGGGTTACAGCAAGCGGGGCATCAAAAGTGCTAAATATCACGCCCGCAATTTAGACAGACAAACTCTTATCTTCCCACAAAATAAGACCAAGGAAATTCGGCAGCCCATACGTTTTATCAGCAATTACTGTAATGAGTGGCAGGAGCTCCAGAAAATTCTTTCCAAACATTGGCCCATCCTCCTCAATGATGACACACTTAAGGAAGCATTAGGTGACCGTCCCACCTATAGCTGGCGGAGAGCACCCAATCTGCATGATAAACTCATTCAGAGCCACCTCTCCAAACACAAAAAACCAACACCACCCAGAGCAATTGGTACCTACCCTTGTGGCCATTGTAAGGCCTGTGCCTTCATGGAGAAAAGATCTTTGGTAACAGACAGATTTGACAAACAAATTAAACTCGCCCATTATTTCAACTGCGACACGAAAAACCTGGTCTATTGCCTAGAATGCCAATGTAACCTCAGATACGTGGGCATGACCACACGCCCTTTTAAACAGAGGATTCTAGAGCATGTGGGAAACATACGAAATGCCAGCTCAGATCTTAACAAATTTAAGAAATTAACATCTGTGGCCCGTCACTACCACAAATTCCATGGAGGATCACCAAAACACCTTAAAGCTTTTGGACTGGAACCATTGCATCTTGGGATCCGAGGAGGCGATGTCACCAATGAGCTCCTCAAGAAAGAAAGCACCTGGACTTTTAAACTCAATACAGTGACCCCTAGGGGTCTTAACGAATTCATTAATTATGGAGTATTCTTGGGCGAATAATCCATATTCCAATCCAATTGGCATCCCTTTATATTTATTCTTCTTTATACAATTTTATGTTCATATTATAGTTTTTCTGTTCCCCATAGAACCAGAAACCTACATATATGGATCCATATATGGACACACAGGCTTATTAACTCAAGAATAATTCTGTAATGGTACAGCTCCCCAGTACCCTATGATCTCTTACCGAATAACCTCTCGCTGTTACAGCAAATTTTTTTCAATCAATAATCACTGACCCTTCAAGTCCAGGGTCATTTGTAATACCACATCTCCTCACATACAGTTATCACTGTACTAGCCATATCACCTCCAGTATTTATCTCACTTTACTTTCCCATCCCTTCCTCTTTTAGTTACCATTCATTCACTTTATCACCTAATTGTTTTATGCACATAAATATTTTTTCACCTATTTATTCACCTTCTTCCTTTTCCCCACATTTTTATATATATATATACACTTATATATTTTCTCATCTTTTATTAGCACATTAACAATTATTATTATTATTTTTTGGGATCACATAACATTGAAAATATCATTCTGATCCCTCATACCATCCCCCCATTTTTTCTCACCAATTATCACAAACGCTTAATATTTTCCACTTTTTTATTATTTACACAGTACAACCTTCTCAAAGGGCTGTTATATGTTGATTGCTTCTGCTATTAATATTAATTGATTATTACCCTATTATATGGACTCTTTCCATTACTTTATATTCTTTTTAATCACTGTCCTTCACAAACTGCAAGCAATTATACCGTTTGCAATATACGTATATCCATTATTCCCTTGCTACTTTTCTGTAGCTAATGTAGCATAACGATATTATACTTTCAAACTACCTTTTTATTAACAATGTAACAGGCATGGGAGAGATACAGGGAACTCTATCCCTATCTGTATCATCAGTAACTGTCCCAGCGTGTGTCCATTTCACAGTTTCCCTTTCTTCACCTTAACCCCTCCCATCGCTAACCTGCTCCCACTGGGGATTGGCCCCAGACCATTTAAATAATGAGCGGTTAGACACACCTGACACCCGATTGAGAAAGCCTTTACGGTGAAACGTACGTCTCGTGTCGTGTGGTTCCCGCTGTGCACAAGCGGGACCCCCATTGCCTCATCTACCCGTCAGACAGCCCTCCTGCAGCTGACAGATTGCGAGAGATCAACGGAGCATACATGGACAGACTCCGGATACTGCAACAAACCGATAGCTGCACTGCCGGCTCTCACGGCTCAGCATAGAGACTTTATTTGCCCCAGGACTGACACAATACGGACAACTCACCTCCGGACTCACTGCCGGTCCCCCTGCGACGCACCCGCACAGCGCAGCTGCAACCATCAGAGTACCCTTTGCCGGCCTTCACTGACAGCTAACATCGGTGCACATATCCCTATGCACCCGGACCCCGGCGCTCTTTGAGCACAAAGTACCGGCTCCTGCCGAATATACAGTATTGGGACTTTGACGTTTGCGAGACATAGGAGTTAACGTCTCCCTTATCAAATACCAACGTCCTCCCTACTACAGCGCCCCGACACAGTGTGTGTACGCACCCACCAGATCATCTGGACCGCCTGAAACAAGACCACCTGGGTCCAAGTCCGTGAGTGTGTCAGCCCTAGTGGCAATTAGTGAATAATTGAAAAAATATATGACTGCGAATCTGACTGTTATCTCATAGCGCATAATAGGATTAGCCTACCACAGTGTGTCAGCCTTGGTGGCATTTAAAAGAGCACCAATGTTGGACTTAGATATGTACCCTCATTACATGTACCTAGAACTGGATTGTTATTGAATAACTTATAACTATGCAGAGGATACCATAGATAGCGCAGAAATTGTTATAGGCTAAACATATTTGTCCTTATTATTTGCCATCTGAGTATCCACGCCAGTATAGCTAAGAAAAATCTGCTAGATATCATATCAGGCAAGACTGTGATCACTAGTATTAACTTTTACTGTGTGCAGAACTCGGGTGATATATTATAGTGCATTATCATCTGACTACAAGAATTAGGTACACTCATTTCCAACTTGTTTTCATATGGTAGAACCTGCGCTTACTTAAATTACTGGTATTTGTTAAATTATTACCTACATAATACCGCAGGACATTATATTAGGAAGGGTTGTGATAATCACCCTTCTATATGCTCTAATCCTAGCGCTGCTACTAACATTGTAACCATTTTGTATCCTCTGCGCTGAATCCAGCATTGCATTTACCTGCCTTCTGTTACAATTTTTCAGTGTAACTAATTATAGTTCAATTATGACAAATTGACTACTAACCAACTGTTACAGGTATCTCACACCTTGATGGATAACTGGTATGCAGCGCATTAATATAATTATCTGTGGTACTGAATGAATTCTCTCATTAAATTTATAACTGCTGTTTCCTACACCCTCTGCTAATTTAACAGCTAATTTAGCATCTGTATCTTTATTATTACATTGTGTAAGGGACGTTACCAATATATTTTTAATCAGCTGTCTGGAGCACCTGTGCTAGCATCATTGGCAATCCTAGCTCACTAAAAATTGACATTTACTGTGAGCACCTGTGCTAGCATGATTGGCAATTCTAGCCACCAAAAATTGATATTTACTGTGATTGCTATTTTGTGCCAATTTAGTTATAATTCACCTAATTTACAATCAGCCCACACAACTCTAAGTGGCACAGATTAACAGGCTGAGAATAGAGATAATTTGCAGTCACCTGCAAACCCTCATTGTATTACTGACCATCGATCTAAGGTCACTAGACATCTCTCTTCTCATAAAACTATTTCTGCTCCTATTTTTTATCTTGCACAAGCAACCGTGCTACTACCCATTGAAGTGCAAACTTTACTTCCTTCTACACTTCACTACCCTGGTGGTATCGCTCAACTTCTGTTCACTACAGATTCTCTGTACACAGAAGATAGCAGCAAACACCAGGGAAAGGGTGAAGGGGTACCTTACACCTTATTTTTATTCAGGGTTCTCTCATTTCTGGGGGACCCTGGATCCGACTCTGCGCTGTACATCGTATAACAGAGCCAGATAGGTCACCCCTGGAAACAGCAGAAACTCCCTTATCTATATTCCGACACCTGTGACGCTCTCGGAGTCCGCTCAACTGCGCATTCACTGATTTACGTCACATGCACAGGCAGCAGCGACTCCCTTAGCATACCCATACTCAGGTGTCTCTATAGCTACACTATATTGCCAGCGACCAGCAACTCAGATCCACCCAGTCCAGACCATTCTGTCACCTACAGGAATACGATTATAAACTGAATTTAGCTTGTTCTGACATTGTATTCTCAATAGTGATTGGTATCTGAGGCTCACCACTGTCTAGCAGGATTCCATATGTGTATATGTATATACTGTGATTTACTGGATTATTTCCTCCATTGAATCCCCAGACAGACATACCCTGTAATAATATTTCACTACTTTCTCACGTACTTTATTTATAAGTGTTATCTGTTTGTCTGTACTGTTTGTCTTCTCTTGACCCGTTAATAGGGCCATGTTTTAATTAATAAAGTCTGTATTAACAGTAATTCATTTTCATTAGAAGGCTGTGCCCCACCCGGGAGTCTTTTTCTGATATCCTCTCTTGGATATCTAAACCTTTTGACTGCAATTACCCTACTCCCTGGGAGCACCTCCACAAGTTTATTATATAAATTACACTTTATCACATTGATTGGAGAATGCCTTCTTACGCCTTGTCATTATAGCCCAGTGCCCTCGGCCTCTCCCCTCCCCCCCTTCCCCTCTCTTTAGCCATTAATACAGCTTGGTTTTTCTGCACCTTGGTTGGTCTCCAATTGTTTCCCCGACTCCGTTTTTGAGAGATGTTAGAAATGGTAAGGCTTCAAATGAGGCTCGGAAGCAGCTATATCGGCGGTGGCACAGTGGGTTCTAGCTGCCAGAGGTGCTGTTGACCCACAGGAGAGGATTAGGTTTTGGTGCCATCAGGTCTTCCTGCCTAACGGGGTGCATTTGGTTAGGGATGGTTCATTAATTTTGGAGGATCTATCTCTGGTTGTAGCTCAGTGCGTTAGGTTGGTGGCCGGGCGGGGATTCTGGGCTCAGAGTCCCCGCTTTGGCGGGAAAGAACGGCAGGTGAATAGAATTAGTTCTTATTCAAATGATGATGCTACGTATATGTTTGCTTTTCGGTGCGCTCGCCTCTCATTGGCTTAGGCCTTCGCTCGATCTCCCGCTCGGGGGGCAGCGAACCCATCAGATGGGTGGGTAGTCAATGCAGTAGGTCGAGCGGATACCGCTTGTTAGGGTAGGCTTGATTACGTATGCAGATTGTGTGGGTGGAGCTTAGTTAATTAGCCGTTCTTTCTGGGCCACCATTAATTAATTAATTATTAATAAATTAATCTAGCTTAAAAGTGCTAAAATAAATCAGCTAACAATTTCTGCCAAACCTGTCTCCGAGTCTTTATTTCAGGTTTAGTTTGTAAGTTTTGAAATGTGATGTATATACATGCTAGAGGTCACACACATCAGATGCTAGGATGTTTAGAATAACGTAATGTCTGCAATAGGCATGGAGTGGGTTAAACATCCAAGACTGTTGTGTGACCTAGGGAAGCATGTGACTCGGTGGTCCAATAAGGACTTAGGGAAGGGCAGTGTTAGCTGGGATATCAGGGCAGGAAAGGGAGGAGTATTTCTCTCTTTCCTGAAAGTTTTCCCGCCCTCCCTCCCTTGTGTTATTATGGTTGGGTGGGTGTTAATCGCGTTGGCTGATAGGCGGGAAAGAACGGCAGGTGAATAGAATTAGTTCTTATTCAAATGATGATGCTACGTATATGTTTGCTTTTCGGTGCGCTCGCCTCTCATTGGCTTAGGCCTTCGCTCGATCTCCCGCTCGGGGGGCAGCGAACCCATCAGATGGGTGGGTAGTCAATGCAGTAGGTCGAGCGGATACCGCTTGTTAGGGTAGGCTTGATTACGTATGCAGATTGTGTGGGTGGAGCTTAGTTAATTAGCCGTTCTTTCTGGGCCACCATTAATTAATTAATTATTAATAAATTAATCTAGCTTAAAAGTGCTAAAATAAATCAGCTAACAATTTCTGCCAAACCTGTCTCCGAGTCTTTATTTCAGGTTTAGTTTGTAAGTTTTGAAATGTGATGTATATACATGCTAGAGGTCACACACATCAGATGCTAGGATGTTTAAAATTGGCCACAAGTCTCATCCTTTTCCAATTAATTGTCCACATGATCAGATCGTCTTCCTGAGCGCATCATTACTTGGTTATAAGAATCACTGAAAGGTTTGCGTGGAACATAGTATGATAGAGTAAAGGTCCATACACACTGGGCGACTATGCCCACACAGGCATAGTCGATGGACAGCGATGATGAGGATCATCGCTGTGGGGAAAGCTGCTCAGTGCATACACACTGAGCGGCTTTCCCCCTGCCCGACACCGACGGAGGGGGGAGGACGGCGTTGCATAGCGCAGCGCTATGCAAAGCCGTCCTGAAAACCGCTCATCTGCTGGTATAACCAGCAGATGAACGGCTTTCCCGGCGATATTGCGGGAGCGCGCAGCAGCACTCACCGCTCATTGCCGGGACATACACACTGGGCGGCTTTGAGCTGAAAGCCACTCAAACCTCCTGGGACCTTCCCCAGGAGAGAACACAAAAGGGATCGCATGTGCTTAATCCTAATACAGCAATGCTAGCTCATCCTACAGATCTGTGTTCACAATAATTATACCATTCGGATAAAGTCAATTTATTATACACAAGGTATTATTTGTATATTGCAGAGTTATACTTATCCAGGCTCAGCGACTTAGGTCCTGAGTAGAAAGTGGCTTCAAAGATAAACTCCGCCAAAACATAAAGTTTAGATTTATTCAACGTTCTATTAAGTTGGAAAGGATTCCCAAATTAATCGCCACGGGGTCTCCCTAAGGGTCCCGCAGTTATTGGGGATATTATTAACTGTAAGTAAAAAACAAAAAACAAAACATGCAGCTGGAAATGTCCATGGTGGGAGGGGCTTAGACAACCGGTGCTGTGTGATAAATACTAGGGGAGAGGGGTTTGTCCTCTGATATTTGGCAGAGATTACACTGTCATGTAATAGCCCGTGCATTCCAAATGGTAGCAATGATCTTTATAAATGGAAGATTAAGCTTCAGGGCCGCATTTATCAGCAATATATGCGGTTAAATCCCCAAAAACATCAGTTTTCGGGGTTTACCGCAAATATTTAGTATCCCCCAAATGTATTAAAGGGGGACCGCAGCAGGGATCTCCTGCTGCTATCCTCCCTACAGCGCCGCCGGCCGCATCCCCCATAGGTTTCTATGGGGGATGCGAAGCTGCCCAATGTATCAACATCAGGCAGCCCGGCATCGCACCCCTGGGCTATCGCCATTGTAATGTGGCGATAGCCCATTGTAGCCTACGGCTACACTTAGCACTGCCCGAGCAGGGCAGTGCAGTAAGAGGGGTCGGCGGGGGTCAGCACATAACCGCGCATGCGCTGACCTCCTCGGGGGCAAACGCAGGATTTTCAGAAGGGGGTTTCCAGGGGGTCGGAGCAAAGCACGGAGATGGACACTTAGGTGACCCAGTATATGCCGGGCCAGTTAAAGTATTATAGATAGACCAAATGTATATAAATAATAATAATAAATATATATATACATATACATACAGGGGCGTCAACAGCAGTGTAGACCCCTGGGCATAGCAATGTATTGGGGCACTTACCGATCCTCCAGCAGTAGGGGTGGGGGAAGCTTTGATGTCCCGCGGGTGGTAGGGGTTATTATATCAACCGCTCAGCATGTAGGGCCTGTATCAGTAATTTCCACTAATTACCCCTTTACTGCATGGAGTGGGAAATGGGGTGGGAGAAGGGGGCATTGGGCTGAATGAAGGGGCCCTGATACATAACTTCCATTGTGGTAGAGGATGTTTAATACGTAGAGGAGGGGTGTATAGTGGAATGGGCTCATTATTCATAAGAATAATTTTTTTAGATTTTAATGGAATTACAAACTAAAGAATCCCACCTACCAAATGGTATTCAGGACTAGGGGATCAGAGTTCAGGAGGCAGAGCAATCCGCCAACGAGTATATAAAACTACATACCAGGTGTGTGGAGCTGGAGCAGTAACCAGCTGCTGGGAGGCTGATATCTCTGATTTTGGGAACAGTAGAGACATGCTACTAATGTCCATCAAAGGGGGAGAGTCCCAGCTTTTGGAATATACCCTCAGAAAAATTCTAAGTCAGACAGAACCTGAAATATCTGACTGGGAAGAGCAATTAACAGGCTTGGATGGGGACAACTGCTTTGAAGTCAGATATCTCCGGTTCCCAAGGGCCGATTTTTTTAATTCTTGTACCCATGGAAAGAGGGGACCCTCAGCTTTCAGCCTCGGGCCCTTAGACTCCTGGGGGCGTTTCTGGGTACTCAGAAACCCCCCCTGCGTGCGCTACTGATATATATATATATATATATATATATACACACACACACACACACACATATATACATACATATATACATACAGGGGCGTCAACAGCAGTGTAGACCCCTGGGCATAGCAATGTATTCGGGCCCCTACCGATCCTCTAGCGGTAGGAGAAGCTTTCATGTCCCGTGGGTGGTAGGGGGTATTATATCAACCTCTCAGCATGTAGGGCTTGGATCAGTAAATTCGGTACTTATGTAATATCTGGGCTCCCGTTTTTCTTATGAGACCGCGTCCGCTCGCCACGCTTCGGGCACGATGGCTCGCTGCGCTCGCCACACTATATAAAATCAACTCAATGCGTAGTTGGATAGTAGGGGTATGAAAAAATGGGGTGCATTTAACATGGGAGCCCAGATAATACATAAGTACCATCAGGGCTATTTGTCAGCAGGCTCCAGCAGGAACTGTGGCCCTTATCAGGGCCGTAACTAGGGGGGGGCTGGGGGGTCACGCGCACCGGGCGCTGGAGGTGAGGGGCGCTGTGAGGTCCGGTGACAGGTGTTGCTGACGGCGATGCTGTGAACCCGGCATCGTTGAATATGCTAGCCCCGCCCCCGCCTCTATTGACATCAAACGGCGCAACGTGGTGACGCCACACTGCGCACCCTTGTCCTGCCGCCCGACTCCCTCCCGCCTCCAGCGCTGAGCAGAGGATGCCACCCCGCCGTCGCCACTTGCCAGCACACCGGGTAGGAGCCAGCCTGAGCAACGTCAAGTGCTCTTCCTAGGAGGAAGCATGATAGTCGCTTGAAAAAAAAAAAAAGGTAAAGTGAATACATGTGATCTACTGCTGCAGCAGTCACTGGGTATATTCAATGCACAGGGCGAGCTGTGACAGCTCTTCCTGTCAGTATTCTACTGACACACATACACACACACACCCCTGGATATGCTCATTATGGTTATTTACAGTGTGTGTCATTCTGATTATAGGCCACGCCCCCAAATTAGGCCACCCCCCCCGAAAATTTCGGCGCAGCAGCATCACTGGGGGGGCACCAAATGACTGCCTTGCCCCGGGCGCCGGAAACCCTAGTTTCGGCCCTGCCCTTATTCTAGTTCACTCATTCTGACAAAATATTTCTTAGATGGACAAAACCATGTGCACTGCAGGTGAGGCATGTGTAAAACCCCACCCAAATCTAATTATCTCTGCACAAGTAACACCTGCCTCACCTGCAGTGCACATGGTTTTGTCCATCTAAGAAATATTTTGTCAGAAAGAGTGAACTAGAATAAGGGCCTCAGTTCCTGCTGGAGCCTGCTGAAAAATAGTCCTGAGTACCGTAAATTCCACTAATTACCCCTTTACTGCACATATGGTGGGAGATGGGGTGGGAGAAGGGGCATTAGGCTGAATGAAGGGGCCCTGATGCATAACTTCCAGGGTGGTAGGGGATGTTTAATATGCAGAGGAAAGGTGTATAGTGGAGTGGGCTTATTATTCATACTTTTCTGGTGGGAGGAGGACAGCTTGCTTGACTGCAGATATCTCCAATTCCTGGAAATAGATTTCGGTACTCTTTACCTAGCACGGCGCCCATCGCGGGCATCGCGGCCATCGCATGCACTAAAAAACGGGTGCGACGCGATGCCCGCGATGCCCGCGATTTCACATAGGGAACAATGTTAAAAGTGTGATTGGACGCGATTTTACTGTTCAATGCCTCAATGCCCGCGATTTTTCCATAGGAAACAATGTTAAATGGGCCACAGTGCCCAAATAGTCCCCCTGAAGTCTGAAATGGCCCCCACAATTGTTAACGCCACCCCACGATCAACGTGAACCCGAAGCGTGGCGAGCGCAGCGAGCCCGCGAGGAGCGGCGGTACGCGTCCTCCGACCTTTTCATACCCCCACTATCCAAGTCGGCGTGGAGTTGAGAATAGAATAGTGTGGCGAGCGCAGCGAGCCACCAAGCCCGAAGCGTGGCGAGCGCAGCGCGCCCCGCGAGGGGACGCGAATACCTTCACAGGTAAATGCGTCCCTTCGCGGGCTTCACAGGTATCCGCGTCCGCTCGCCACGCTTCGGGCTCGGTGGCTCGCTGCGCTCGCCACACTATTCTATTCTCAACTCCACGCCGACGTGGATAGTGGGGGTATGAAAAGGTCGGAGGACGCGTACCGCCGCCCCTCGCGGGCTCGCTGCGCTCGCCACGCTTCGGGTTCACGTTGATCGTGGGGTGGCGTTAACAATTGTGGGGGCCATTTCAGACTTCAGGGGGACTATTAGGGCTCTGTGGCCCATTTAACATTGTTTCCTATGGAAAAATCGCGGGCATTGAGGCATTGAACACTAAAATCGCGTCCAATCACACTTTTAACATTGATCCCTATGGGAAATCGCGGGCATCGCGGGCATCGCGTCGCACCCGTTTTTTTAGTGCATGCGATGGCCGCGATGCCCGCGATTTTTTACCCCCGATGACCGCGATGGACATCGTGGGCGCCGTGCTAGGTAAAGAGTACCTAGATTTCTTAGTTTTTAATGGAATTAACAACTAGAGAATCCCCCCTACCAAATGGTATTGGGGGATCAGAGTTCAGGAGGCAGAGCAATCTGCCAACGAGGATATAAAACTACATACCAGGTGTGTGGAGCTGGAGCAGTAACCAGCTGCTGGAAGGCTGATATCTCTGGTTCTGGTAACAGTAGAGACAAGCTACTAGTGTCCATCAAAGGGGGAGAGTCCCAGCTTTTGGAATATACCCTCAGAAAAACTCTAAGTCAGAGAGAACCTGAAATATCTGACTGGGAAGAGCAATTAACAGGCTTGGATGGGGACCACTGCTTTGAAGTCAGATATCTCCGGTTCCCAAGGGCCGATTTTTTTAATTCTTATACTCTTGGAAAGAGGGGACCCTCAGCTTTCAGTCTAGGGCCCTTAGACTCCTGGGGGGGGGTTTCTGGGTACTCAGAAACCCCCCCTGCGTGCGCTACTGGGGAGCTGCTCGGGTGAACATGCAACTCAATCTGGCTAGAAAGCATCAGATAGTATAGTGTAGTACAGCTGTGACGTCATATCGTATATGATATCTTATGCACATTGGGGGTTATTCTGGTTCACTCGCAAAGGCAAATTCCTTCTCAAATGGACAAAACCATATGCACTGCAGGTGGGGCAGATGTAACATGTGCAGAGAGAATTAGGTTTGGGTGGGGTTTTACTACAAAGTGAGATCTATATTGCAGTGTAATTATAAAGCAGCCAGTATTTACCCTGCACAGAAGCAAAATGACTCATCCAAATCTAATTCTCTCTGCACATGTTACATCTGCCCCACCTGCAGTGCACATGGTGTTGTCCATTTGAGAAGGAATATGCCTTTGCGAGTGAACCAGAATAACCCCCATTGTACGTTATTTTAAGCACAAATTTTATGCTTTTGACCACTGGGACTCTCCTGGGAAATCGTATACAATATCATACGGAACATAAATCGTACCGTGGGTACGCACCTTTACACTCAGGATTAGAACCTGTCTCACTGGAGGCAGACACCTTACTGATAGCGCTATTTGCTCCTGCACAGAAAGTATGCAGAGTATGCAGTACTGTGGTAACTTCATACAGGGCAGGATTAAGGGGGGGAGGGGGGGAGGGATATTTCATGGCATCGGTGCCAATTTATGTTTTTGCTTGTGGATGCTCAAGGCAAAAATATAGGGGAGTGGCTTCATTCATGGGGAAGGGGCGTGGCCACAAAATAATACCAATTTACATTACGCAGCACAGTTGACTCCAATATTCAAATTATGGCAGCAGGGTTCCCCTTTTTACTCATTACAGCAGCAGAGCAGAGTCCCCCCCCCTTTTTTTTTTACACATTATGGCCAAATACATAAATGCCTCCACAGTGCCAATGGGAGGGAGGGGAAGGTTACAGTTAGGCACTAGGGTAGGGGTTAGGGCTTGGCACTATTAGGAGGGTTAGGCTGTGGGAGGGGATGGTTAAGACTAGGCACTATTAGGAGGATAAGGCTGTGGGAGGAGAGGATTAGAGATACCAGTAGGGGGAGGGTTAGGTTGTGAGAGAGGAGGGTTAGGGTTAGGCACTAGAGAAATAGTTTGACTGCTTGAGTATTAAGAGGGTTAGGCTGTGGGAGGGGAGGGTTAGGGTTAGACACGAATGGGAGAGTTAGGCAGTGGGAGGGTTATGGTTAGACACTAGTGGAAGGGTTAAAGTTAGGCACTAGTGGGAGGGTTAGGGTCAGGCACTAGGGGGAGGGTTAGGCACCAGTGGGAGGGTTAGGGTTAGGCACTAGTGGGAGAGTTAGAGTTAGGGTTAGGCACTAGTGGAGGGATAGGCTGTGGGAGGGGAGTAGGGTTGCCACCTCTCCCGAAATTCCGTGATTCTCCCATTTTTAGTGGCAACCGGGATGCTCCCGGAATCCGGGTGTCTAAAAAAGTCTCCTGCCCTCCATTGCCTCTCCGCAGTGTCCAGGGCCGTCTGTGGCGCCGCTGCGCCTGCCAGGCCTGCCTCTGCAGCCTTACAGACACGCTTGCAAAATGTCATCATCTTGCGAGTTTTTGTCCTTCAGGCCCGCTGCTGCCCACTGGAGACTCTGACCGGCCTCCCTGCCTCCAATGGCGCCTGTGTAAGCCTACAACAGATCTGACAGGCAAGGCTGCGACTCTGCGTTCGGGCATCCTGGGTGGCCTCCTCTCTGCTACTCCCGGCGGGGCAAATTGCCAAACACTCCTCCTCCTGCTGCTGCCAGCTGGGGGGGGGGGGTATCTCCACGAATCGATGATGAGTGAGATGGCAACCCTAGAGGGGAGGCAGTGTGGGGGGGTGTTAATACTGATATTTATATAACCAGAAGAACAATAAGTGAAATGCGCAGTTTACGTAGTCTTTCCGTAACTTGCGTACCCTTTATCTCTAGCTACGTGCGAACAAAGCGTAGCGGACCTTTTCCGTGTATTGTACACGCTGGATCAGTTACAGTAATACCAAATCTCTTCGCAGTACTTAGTACTTAAACTGAGAATACCTTTTATGGACAATGTCCATAATAAACCTTTATCGCCAGATGCGAATGAGACTCGAGACAAGGATATAACAAAGGGAGGAGATAGATTCTCCAAACAGTGTATTTAGTCCCTAGCGGACAAAAGGGGGTTACAGAAAGAAGAAATACAGGATAACACGTGATACAATTCCCTTAACAATACTAATACACTTTAAACTAACAGGGGAACAGAAACAGATACAGAATATAATCAGCCACATTGAACAAACAGGAATACAAATGTCCGGTCGGAGCTCGCTATATTCAGATTGAACTATGGTGAAATGGATAGATGCAGAGCCAAAGTGACCGAGCCAGCTCAGGGATAGCTATTTTATAGGGTCCAAGAAGGGGGGTCAAAGGCCGTTGTAATTGGTCAAGGGTTCGAATGTCCAGTCCTCAGTGATTGGGGCAAAGAATTACACTTGAATAGGATTGGTGCAGGGGGAGTGTACTCCAGTGTCCTTTGTGTGTTGGCCTCGTCGTCGGGGTCGTAAAAAGCAACAAGAACCGGTTATAACTTGATTTCCTTTGTCTCACACAGTTTAGCAGAAATAGTACATAGAATATGGATTTTGTCCGTAACTCTCGGACCTTATGGTTTGCGAAGTTTTCGATACGACCGGAGTGCTGCGCATGAGAAACGGAACATAACGATACTAAACATTATACAGACATAATTGTGTATTGCTGATTAACCTATGTGTGGTGCACTAAACCTTTAATAAACTATATTTTATTTGGTGTAAATTTGGTATTATGAATTTATGTGTATTAGTATGGCTGCGCTTATGGTCAACTTTGCTACACAGACTCGGTATAATACTTTATTTGCGCAACTCTGCGAACCAAAATGGCGGCCATACTATCCTAAAATGGCGTGTGTGCAACTCGACTTTAACAGGGGGGGGGGGTTTAGGATTAGGCTAATTAATTTCTGCTGGTGGTCATCATCACTCGACTACCAGACGGAGCCGACACAACCAGAGCCCTGATAGCAAGTGATCATTGCACAACTGTAACTATTTTGTTGAGATTCTGATCCTGTCAACATTTCATCATGCTCAATGTCGATATTACAACTATGACTATGAAGACATTTTCTTGTCGGCATTATGAATAACTACATGATGAATGTCAAAAAATTATACCAAACCCCTGTAGATCAGTGTTATACTAAGTGTATACAGTGTAGATCAGTGTTATACTAAAAGTGTATACAGTGTAGATCAGTGTTATACTAAGTGTATACAGTGTAGATCAGTGTTATACTAAGTGTATACAGTGTAGATCAGTGTTATACTAAGTGTATACAGTGTAGATCAGTGTTATACTAAATGTATACAGTGTAGATCAGTGTTATACTAAGTGTATACAGTGTAGATCAGTGTTATACTAAGTGTATACAGTGTAGATCAGTGTTATACTAAGTGTATACAGTGTAGATCAGTGTTATACTAAGTGTATACAGTGTAGATCAGTGTTATACTAAGTGTATACAGTGTAGATCAGTGTTATACTAAGTGTATACAGTGTAGATCAGTGTTATACTAAGTGTATACAGTGTAGATCAGTGTTATACTAAGTGTATACAGTGTAGATCAGTGTTATACTAAGTGTATACAGTGTAGATCAGTGTTATACTAAGTGTATACAGTGTAGATCAGTGTTATACTAAGTGTATACAGTGTAGATCAGTGTTATACTAAGTGTATACAGTGTAGATCAGTGTTATACTAAGTGTATACAGTGTAGATCAGTGTTATACTAAGTGTATACAGTGTAGATCAGTGTTATACTAAGTGTATACAGTGTAGATCAGTGTTATACTAAGTGTATACAGTGTAGATCAGTGTTATACTAAGTGTATACAGTGTAGATCAGTGTTATACTAAGTGTATACAGTGTAGATCAGTGTTATACTCCTCATTCCAGCAATGTGTTTAATCAATACATTTGTGGCCTTAGTGACCGGTTACAGTAACGTTGGTAGACAATGTCTAGGTGGACAGTCACTAGGTTGACCACTAATGGTTGACAGTGACTAGGTCGACACCTAAGAATGGTCAACATATCCTAGGTTGACACTGACAGAAGGTTAACACAAGCTTTAAGTTAATATGGACATGAATAAGGTGAGTTTTTCTATGTTGACATGAACACCTTATAAGTGTACTTCTTGCGCTGGCCATGCTTCGGGCGCGCGCCTCGCTGCGCAATGCACACTGTTATATTCGCGCTCTATACCCACTAGTAAAGTATGAAAAACCATTAAGAAAACATGAAAAACTCATGTCTACTTTATTCATGTTGTCCATGTCGACCTCAAACGTGTGTCAACCTTTTGTGAATATGGACCTAGGGTATGTCAACCTAGTCTCTGTTGACCATCAGTGGTCCACCTAGTGACTGTTGAGCTAGACATTGTCGACACAGGGACCGGACACCGTTTTGCTCATTAGTGTACTATATAATCACGGTAATGGTATCGCCTACATTAGGGCGAAGAATCAGTATTCATAGGAAGTAGGTTCTCATTCAAATAAATGTTATTTGGCTTTCATGTTTAATTCCACAACAAAACAATAACACTATGGGCCAGATGTACTAAGCTTTGAAATGTAATAAAGTGGAGATTGATAATGTACCAGCCAAACTGCCCCCAACTGTCATTTTTCAGACAGACAGTAGCACGGCAGCTAGGAGGTGATTGTCTGCTACTACTTAATACAGCCTGTCTTTTCTATGAAGCATCATTCACAACCCGTCCATATTTCCCAATATTTTCTAGGACAATTTCTCTAATTCTATATACGGCGTCTTGTCTTGGTGCAGCAGTGTCATCAGCGCCACTTATGAGTCATGGACAGGGGTGCCAAGAGAGGGGGGGAGCAGGTACAATTTACCCGGGCCCGGGCCTGTCAGGGGGGCCCTGGTCTGGACACACAGGTTTTTTTTTATTTGGTGGCAAGTACAAAATACTCTGTTCCTGGACTTCCCTGCCAGTGGTAGTTACAGAGGTTGGACTCCAGCACAGTCCAATATTCAAATAGGGGGTCACATCAACTGCCAGTGAGTCCAGGACAGTGATGCTTGGGGTGGCAGTATATACTGTATGACCCCCCCTTTTTGAATATTGGACTGTGCTGCAGGCTCACATCTGTAAGGGAAGTCCAGGAACAGAGCATTTTGTAACTAATGGAATGGGCCATGTTGGAGGGTATGTGTAAATCCTTTGCAAAGAGCATGTAACCCCTGGCAGAGCATGTTAAACCCTGGCAGAGCATGTAAATCAGGGCAGACAGGTTAACCCCTGGCAGAGCATGTTAACCCCTTAATATGCAATGAGCATTACGGTGTGTGGCATAGCGTGTAATGAGCATTATGTCATGTGGTATAATATGTAATGGGTGTGTGACGTGTAATAGGCATTACAGTGTAAATTTTTGTACGTGTATCCACCTTGGAAGCAGTGGGGTAACAACGGGTCCGCAGAGTGTGCGGGAGCTCCGTCCGTGGGGACCCCAGGAAGTCGTTGTACCGGGGCCCAGGATTTCTCTTGGCTGCCCTGGTCATGGATATACCGAGTACACAATAACTACGGTAGGGAGAAGCAGCGCTGGCAGGCCGGCACATTCAGTTCAGACAGCGCCACTGATGTCTTCTGCAGAGGCTCCGTCCTGGTCTGTGATACACAAAGAGAACAACAATTATTATAGGTCACTTATAAACTTGTGGGGCACATGTTATTTTGGCTGACGCATGCCCAGAACTGCGCATAGAATTCCCAGTGGCGCTGAACTTGCCCCTACTCTAGGCTGGTGCATAGCAGGCTGTTACGGCGATGGCCTCACTGTCTCCTGCTTACAATGCTGCTCAGATAGGACACACTGCTTAGCTGATGCCCTTTCTCGTCCTGGTCCGCAAACAGCACTGGCCACCGATGGTGATGCTGTCCTGCAGATAGATTCTACACATCGATGGAAATCACTGATGGTTAACTATTTAAAGTCCATCCCTAATATTTTGTAACACGCAACTGTTATGATCCTTGAGGGGCCTTATTAAAGTGAGGTCTCTGTGCCGGGGCGGCTCTGTTCCAGTTGGGCCAGTGTACGCTATATGCCGATCACCGTTGGCCAATCCCGTCTCCTTTTTTCAATCCTGTGTTTAGAGATCTGAAAAAAACTCAAACCCCGGTTACGGAAAAAAAACGTGAAAAACTCATGTTGACCGTTTCATGTTAAGCACCGTATTCTCTAGCTCTACATGAGCGAATATAAAGAAGCAGGCTCATTAGCAGCTCATTTCCCTGGCACGCAGCCCACACACTAGTGTAAGCCGTACAGATCCAACCCGACACCTTCTACACAAACACATTGAGGAGAGACTGATTGATTCAGACCAATGCACTCATTCAGTACAACGCGTCACGCTGACCCTACCCAGACATGGTGATTACATGCATTGTTCCGAGACGCTCATGTCTAGATCTTCTTCCAGCACGTCGGCATCAAGCGGCAGAATCTTAACGTGGCCCAAATATGTGCGAGAAACAGGGAGAAAAACAAACATTGTGACCATTTATAACCCTAAACACAAATTATAACACAATGTTGAGTTACATGCCTTTGGCAGTGAAGGAGTTAATCCTTACATGGACTTAGGGAGTATTCAGACCTGCTGGCTAGGCTGCGTTTATTCATAGCCTAGCGAGCAGGTTAATGCCGCCCTGCCGAACCCACGCATGCCCTGCTGCCAGCCAAATTCCCTCGCTATACACTTACACATCCGCTCACAAGCGCCCGCACAGAGGATTTCTCCTCTGCGCGTGTCCGAAGGCAAGCCCTGGACTTACTTTTCGGCTGCTTGTTCTTCTCCAAATTGGGGGTGGATGCTGAGGTCATGTGATGTCAGCCGCCCTCCCCGAGCAGGCAGGAGAACCCCTACATTGCTATGTCTACATACGCAGCCACTGGTACTCACAATTTTACAGCTACGAATCCAGCTGGAGAACTTGCATCATTTTTTCGCGCACTTAGATGCAGCTGCGGCGGCATTAGAGCACATCCCTGAATCAGGCCCTTTATTCCTTGTTGTTGAGTTTGTTAATAAGCCCCAAAATAGAGTTGCTGATAAATCAATAAGTGAACACTGTGTATGGAATATAGCAGCCTGTGATTGTGCTATGGGCCAGATTCATGTTTGCTCTGTAAGCTGCGAAGAACGCAGCTTACGGAGCACCTGAGACGCCACCCCGCTGAATAACCGCCCCCGCCTCCAATTGCAATTGATAACATGCAAGAGGGTGTGTAACGAGAACATATCCCCTCGCATGCCTTCGCTGCAGGAGAAAACAATCGATACACGCTGAACATCGAATGATTTCTCCTGCCTTTGCAAATAAAAGTCAGCGTGCATACGCAAACCCCGGCCATTGGGGAAGGGGTCAAATTTGTATCACTGGGAGTGATCCAGAATCGACCCCTATGTATGGCATCCAGTGGTTGTACTATATGCAGGATACGCATCTGGTGGTTGTACTATGTGCAGGATATGGCATCCGGTGGTTGTACTATGTGCAGGATATGGCATCCGGTGGTTGTACTATGTGCAGGATACGGCATCCGGTGGTTGTACTATGTGCAGGATACGTCGTCCGGTGGTTGTACTATGTGCAGGATGCGGCATCCGGTGGTTGTACTATGTGCAGGATGCGGCATCCGGTGGTTGTACTATGTGCAGGATATGGCATCCGGTGGTTGTACTATGTGCAGGATACGCATCCGGTGGTTGTACTATGTGCAGGATATGGCATCAGGCAGTTGTACTATGTGCAGGATACGGCATCCGGTGGTTGTACTATGTGCAGGATACGTCGCCTGGTGGTTGTACTATGTGCAGGATGCGGCATCCGGTGGTTGTACTATGTGCAGGATGCGGCATCCGGTGGTTGTATTATGTGCAGAATACGACGTCCGGTGGTTGTACTATGTGCAGGATACGCATCTGGTGAATGTACTATGTGCAGGATATGGCATCCAGTGGTTGTACTATGTGCAGGATACGCATCTGGTGGTTGGACTATGTGCAGGATACGGCATCCGGTGGTTGTACTATGTGCAGGATACGTTGTCCGGTGGTTGTACTATATGCAGGATACGGCGTCCGGTGGTTGTGCTATGTGCAGGATACCGCATCCGGTGCTTGTATTATGTGCAGGATACGGCATCTGGTGGTTGTACAATGTGCAGGATACGGCGTCCGGTGGTTGTACTATGTGCAGAATACGGCGTCCGGTGGTTGTACTATGTGCAGGATATGTTGTCCGGTGGTTGTACTATGTGCAGGATACGGCGTCCGGTGGTTGTACTATGTGCAGGATGCGGCGTCCGGTGGTTGTACTATGTGAAGGATATGTTGTCCGGTGGTTGAACTATGTGCAGGATACCTTGTCCGGTGGTTGTACTATGTGCAGGATACGTTGTCCAGTGGTTGTATTATGTGCAGGATACGGCGTCCGGTGGTTGTATAATGTGCAGGAAACGGCGTCTGGTGGATGCACTATGTGCAGGATACGTTGTCCGGTGGTTGTACTATGTGCAGGATACGGCATCCGATGGTTGTATTATGTGCAGAATACGACGTCCGGTGGTTGTACTATGTGCAGGATACGCATCTGGTGGTTGTACTATGTGCAGGATATGGCATCCGGTAGTTTTACTATGTGCAGGATACGGCATCCGGTGTTTGTACTATGTGCAGGATACGTCGCCCGGTGGTTGTACTATGTGCAGGATGCGGCATCCGGTGGTTGTACTATGTGCAGGATACGGCATCCAGTGGTTGTATTATGTGCAGGATACGACGTCCGGTGGTTGTACTATGTGCAGGATGCGGCATCCGGTGGTTGTACTATGTGCAGAATACACATCTGGTGAATGTACTATGTGCAGGATATGGCATCCATTGGTTGTACTATGTGCAGGATACGCATCTGGTGGTTGTACTATGTGCAGGATACGTTGTCCGGTGGTTGTACTATATGCAGGATACGGCGTCCGATGGTTGTGCTATGTGCAGGATACCGCGTCCGGTGGTTGTACTATGTGCAGGATACGCATCTGGTGGTTGTACTATGTGCAGGATACGGCGTCCGGTGGTTGTACTATGTGCAGAATACGGCGTCCGGTGGTTGTACTATGTGCAGGATGCGGTGTCCGGTGGTTGTACTATGTGCAGGATATGTTGTCCGGTGGTTGTACTATGTGCAGGATGCGGCGTCCGGTGGTTGTACTATGTGCAGGATATGTTGTCCGGTGTTTGTACTATGTGCAGGATACCTTGTCCGGTGGTTGTACTATGTGCAGGATACGTTGTCCAGTGGTTGTATTATGTGCAGGATACGGCGTCCGGTGGTTGTATAATGTGCAGGATACGGCGTCCGGTGGATGCACTCTGTGCAGGATACGGCATCCGGTGGTTGTATTATGTGCAGAATACGACGTCCGGTGGTTGTACTATGTGCAGGATGCGGCATCCGGTGGTTGTACTATGTGCAGAATACGACGTCCGGTGGTTGTACTATGTGCAGGATATGGCATCCAGTGGTTGTACTATGTGCAGAATACGCATCTGGT
Source organism: Crinia signifera (assembly GCF_055691185.1). NCBI lineage: Eukaryota > Metazoa > Chordata > Amphibia > Anura > Myobatrachidae > Crinia > Crinia signifera. Next base: position 48,254,182 of record NC_139227.1, read on the forward strand.
GGTTGTACTATGTGCAGGATGTGGCATCCGGTGGTTGGACTATGTGCAGGATACGGCATCCGGTGGTTGTACTATGTGCAGGATACGGCATCCGGTGGTTGTACTATGTGCAGGATACTTTGTCCGGTGGTTGTGCTATGTGCAGGATACCGCGTCCGGTGGTTGTACTATGTGCAGGATATGCATCTAGTGGTTGTACTATGTGCAGGATACGGCGTCCGGTGGTTGTACTATGTGCAGAATACGGCGTCCGGTAGTTGTACTATGTGCAGGATATGTTGTCCGGTGGTTGTACTATGTGCAGGATGCGGCGTCCGGTGGTTGTACTATGTGCAGGATATGTTGTCCGGTGGTTGTACTATGTGCAGGATACCTTGTCCGGTGGTTGGACTATGTGCAGGATACGGCATCCGGTGGTTGTACTATGTGCAGGATACGTTGTCCAGTGGTTGTATTATGTGCAGGATACGGCGTCCGGTGGTTGTATAATGTGCAGGATACGGCCTCCGGTGGTTTTATTATGTGCAGGATACGTTCTCCGGTGGTTGTGCTATGTGCAGGATATGGCATCCAGTGGTTGTACTATGTACAGGATACGGCGTCCGGTGGTTGTACCATGTGCAGGATACGCATCTGGTGGTTGTACTATGTGCAGGATATGGCATCCGGTGGTTGTACTATGTGCAGGATACGGCGTCCGGTGGTTGTACCATGTGCAGGATACGCATCTGGTGGTTGTACTATGTGCAGGATATGGCATCCGGTGGTTGTACTATGTGCAGGATACGGCGTCCGGTGGTTGTACTATGTGCAGGATATGGCATCCGGTGGTTGTACTATGTGCAGGATACGGCGTCCGGTGGTTGTACTATGTGCAGGATACGCATCAGGTGGTTGTACTATGTTCAGGATATGTTGTCCGGTGGTTGTACTATGTGCAGGATACGTTGTCCGGTGGTTGTATTATGTGCAGGATACGGCGTCCGGTGGTTGTATTATGTGCAGGATACGCATCTGGTGGTTGTACTATGTGCAGGATATGGCATCCAGTGGTTGTACTATGTGCAGGATACGGCGTCCGGTGGTTGTACTATGTGCAGGATACACATCTGGTGGTTGTACTATGTGCTGGATATGGCATCCAGTGGTTGTACTATGTGCAGGATACGCATCTGGTGGTTGTACTATGTGCAGGATATGGCATCCGGTGGTTGTACTATGTGCAGACTATGTGCAGGATACGGCGTTCGGTGGTTGTACTATGTGCAGGATATGGCATCCGGTGGTTGTACTATGTGCAGACTATGTGCAGGATGCGGCGTCCGGTGGTTGTACTATGTGCAGGATATGGCATCCAGTGGTTGTACTATGTGCAGGATACGCATCCGGTGGTTGTACTATGTGCAGGATATGGCATCCGTAGTTGTACTATGTGCAGGATACGCATCTGGTGGTTGTACTATGTGCAGGATACGGCATCCGGTGGTTGTACTATGTGCAGGATACGCATCCGGTGGTTGTACTATGTGCAGGATTCGGCGTCCGGTGGTTGTACTATGTGCAGGCTACGTTGTCCGGTGGTTGTACTCTGTGCAGGATACGGCGCCCGGTGGTTGTACTATGTGCAGACTATGTGCAGGATACGGCGTCCGGTGGTTGTACTATGTGCAGGATACGGCGTCCGGAGGTTGTACTATGTGCAGGATACGGCGTCCGGTGGTTGTACTATGTGCAGGATACGGCGTCCGGTGGTTGTATTATGTGCAGGATGCGGCGTCCAGTGGTTGTACTATGTGCAGGATACGGCGTACGGTTGTTGTACTATGTGCAGGATGCGGCGGCCGGTGATTGTACTATGTGCAGGATACGTTGTCCGGTGGTTGTATTATGTGCAGGATGCGGCGTCCGGTGGTTGTACTATGTGCAGGATACGCATCTGGTGGTTGTACTATGTGCAGGATACGGCGTCCGGTGGCTGTACTATGTGCAGGATACGGCGTCCGGTGGTTCTACTATGTGCAGGATATGATGTCCGGTGGTTGTCCCATGTGCAGGATGCGGCATCCGGTGGTTGTACTATGTGCAGGATGCAGTGTGCGATGGTTGTACTATGTGCAGGATGCTATGTGCAGGATACGCATCCGGTGGTTGTACTATGTGCAGGATACGGCATCCGGTGGTTGTACTATGTGCATGATACGCATCCGGTGGTTGTACTATGTGCAGGATACGGCATCCGTGGTTGTACTATGTGCAGGATGCGTCATCCGGTGGTTGTACTATGTGCAGAATGCGGCATCCGGTGGTTGTACTAGGTGCAGGATGCGGCGTCCGTTGGTTGTACTATGTGCAGGATACGGCATCCGGTGGTTGTACTATGTGCAGGATACGGCATCCGGTGGTTGTACTATGTGAAGGATACGGCGTCCGGTGGCTGTACTATGTGCAGGATATGATGGTTGTACTATGTGCAGGATACGGCGTCCGGTGGCTGTACTATGTGCAGGATACGGCGTCCGGATGTTGTACTATGTGCAGGATATGATGGTTGTACTATGTGCAGGAAACGGCATCTGGTGGTTGTACCGAATTATTAAAGTCCGGACTCATCTCTAATGGGCCCCATACATCAGCAATCACAATTTATGGATTTTCAGATATTGGGATATTTTGGCCAGATAAATGGATTTTCAGATCTATCCGACTTTGCCCACACATTACAGTTTTTTTCAGTGATCGGCAGATTTTTCCATCTAAAGATTGCATCTTCATATCTGGAAATTGCCCCAATCGATTGTCATTTCAGCTGTTCATAATGTAAATAGATGAAGAAAACGAATTGGGAATGCCCACACATATAAAAAAGATCTGCAGATAATACCAGATTATTAAACATGTTTAAAAACCTGATTAAGCAATCGATTGGCGATTGTGATTGGGATTGCCAAAAGGGGGAGCCCACACATCTAAAATTAATTGTGGCAATCATCTCCATATCTGAAAATTGTCACAATTAATTGCTGATGTATGGGGCCCTTAACATCACATTGTTCCCCCACCCTAAGCAGAGGCAACACTAATGGGCCCCATACATCAGCAATCACAATTTATGGATTTTCAGATATTGGGATATTTTGGCCAGATAAATGGATTTTCAGATCTATCCGACTTTGCCCACACATTACAGATTTATTTCAGTGATCGGCAGATTTATTGCATCTTCATATCTGGAAATTGCATCTTCATATCTGGAAATTGCCCCAATCGATTGTCATTTCAGCTGTTCTTAATGTAAATACATGAAGACAACGAATTGGGAATGCCCACACATATAAAAAAGATCCGCAGATAATACCAGATTATTAAGCATGTTTAAAAACCTGATTAAGCAATCGATTGGCGATTTTGATTGGGATTGCCAAAAGGGGGAGCCCACACATCTAAAATTAATTGTGGCAATCATCTCCATATCTGAAAATTGTCACAATTAATTGCTGATGTATGGGGCCCTTATGGGCCCCATACATCAGCAATCACAATTTATGGATTTTCAGATATTGGGATATTTTGGCCAGATAAATGGATTTTCAGATCTATCCGACTTTGCCCACACATTACAGTTTTTTTCAGTGATCGGCAGATTTTTCCATCTAAAGATTGCATCTTCATATCTGGAAATTGCCCCAATCGATTGTCATTTCAGCTGTTCATAATGTAAATAGATGAAGAAGACGAATTGGGAATGCCCACACATCTAAAAAAGATCTGCAGATAATACCAGATTATTAAACATGTTTAAAAACCTGATTAAGCAATCGATTGGCGATTGTGATTGGGATTGCCAAAAGGGGGAGCCCACACATCTAAAATTAATTGTGGCAATCATCTCCATATCTGAAAATTGTCACAATTAATTGCTGATGTATGGGGCCCTTTAATGGACTTTTTCTCAATATATATATTACACGTCTATATATGTATGTTACACGTCACCATCCTACCACCTGTAAGACTGTGGAAGGTCACAGAACAGACAAAGGAAACTCCACAGCTAAGTCTAGACCTTGCTTATGTAGCTACAAGACGCGTTTCATTTGATCTTTGTTAACACGTTGGTAAGGCACGCAGATGCAGTACATGTAGGAATTACTACTCTATATAGCATTTATGCAAGATCTAATACTGATTGCCAAGCCCATGTAATTCGACATAAAATCCAGACACAGTGGGGTATATTTACAAAGATGGGAGTTCTATTGCGGATGGGATGTTTCCCATAGCAACCAATGAGATTCTACTTCTAATTTATTTAGCACCTTCTAGTAGATAATAGATCGAATCTGATTGGTTGCTATGGGCAACATCCCATCTTCAGGCGCCACTATTGCCCACCGCCAGCAGCCCCTGGCTCCCACAGGTGAATGAGGTGGTCAGGTACCCTCGGACCACCCTGCAGTTTTGCCTATGGTTCCTTTATCCCTCTCCAAGCGTTGATAAATCTCCCCCTTAACTTCAGTTTGTAATCATTGCTTTCCCCTGCTGTTCACAGCAGCCAGAACCCTTCTCATTTTCCATTTAACAAAGCAAATATACAGCGTATTGTTTGCACAGAGTGACTATGGCAGAGAGGCCAAAACCACATTCTTATCTAGTTGCCTAGCAACAGAACATGGAGTCTGGGATCCAGAGCGGGGTATTCCCTCCGTTTCCTACTCCTATCATTAATACGTTTTAAAAATGAATTATTCCACAATCCTAATTACTAACATGACAAATGGCTGCACAATTCTTATGGCAACGAGCATAACGGGCCATGATACCTGCTGAACGATTGTGTTATTCATTGTACGCCAAACAGGCCATAGGCAGTACTGCTAGTATAGTCTTGCGGATTAAGCTGTAATGCCGATCAATCAATCCTAATACAAGAGAAAGAGAAATCAAGACTATTACAGACAAATAAATAATAAAATGTAAATTATTTTATTTAAATTTATTAATTGGGTTTTTGCGGCCACTTCCTGTTACCTCCCCCAAACAGTGTGGCCCAATATATAAATGGTTGAGTCTAGATGAAGATGTACACTACTAGACTACCTCGGCTCCCAGGTAGAGATGGGCCGTTCGCGAACGAACCGGGTCTTTTGAGCGGATCCCTCCCAAGAACTAATGAGCCGCCGATCTCAAAAAGGTGATCCGTTTCAGTTTGCAAAACATTTTCCTGATCTCAGTGCTGACACCTGTGGCAGCTGAGATGTACTACCTCTGTAGACTGAATACAGTGCTGTGACTACAATTGATAGAAAGATTAGCTGCCATCGGTGCAGGGATGGCCATCGGTGCAGACGCCATCGATGTTTGCCATCGATGGCGATTCTGCACCCAGCCATCGAGTAGTGTTTTTGCTCGGTCATGTATATTCCCCTTTTTTATTTTATTTAAAGCGAGCCGAGGGTCGGCCGATAAGATCCGTATCTTATCACTAGAAGATCCATGAGTCCCGGCTCAACTTAATGATCCGTTTTGGCCGGCTCTACTCTCACGGCACTGCGCAGTCACGCACTGCGCACTGCGCACAACCTACTGCTGTAATACTGCGGCGCAACTCCGCCCACTGGGAGGAGACGCCGATTGAAGGACAGACACTGGAACTGTACACTCCGGCGCGCTGGCACGCTTCATGTTCTCCCACTGCCAGCAGCAGCCAGACACTGTCCCCCGCCCTCCTCTGCACAAGCCCCGCACTTTTAATAGCCCTAATGGACACACATGGCCCTTGCCGTTACCACTATAGTGCCCCCTCTAAGCAATATGTAACGTCTTGCCGGCCACATGACGTTACATAGGCGTGGCTGTTCGGAGCTCTGCGTGGGTGCCGCTGATGGACAGGAGGCGGCGGCGGCAGTGCACCATATATACTCTGAGTCCTGAGTGACCCGTCGTATGTTGCTGTTCTAACACTGGTTTGCAGGAATCTATGACCTGCAAACCGGATTTGTTCTAGGGAACAGGATTGCCACCTAGCAACAGCAGGTGGGTTAGGCAGCAAGCCTCCCGAAAGTGCTGAGGGATAGAAAGTGAAAAAATTTTTCACTTACCTCTCCCTCTACAGCTACAGCGCCGCTGGAGGCGCGCGCGCGTGCGCGCTCGCGCACGCCGCGTCACGTGCACGCGCGCGCACACGTGAGCGCGCCCCCCAAGCGCTGGTCAGATTTTTTCGGAAGGTTACTGGTGGCAACCTGTCCTCCCAGAATATGGGAAGGTAAGATGACCTCCCGGTAGGTCTACTCCTAACGGGTACCTAGGTAACAAAGACTCAAAAACCCGTAATGCCTTGAAACCAGAAAAAGGTTTATTAACATGAAACCGGGAGCCCTTCTGAGAAACTGGGCTAACTAGATAATAGGACTATCTCTCTGTAAGGGAGATTGAGCTTCCTGAGCTGAATGTGTATAAGAAACTTGATTGCAGCCTGAGGATTAGCCGCCGACTGAGTGATGGAGGTCACTTCTGATCCTTATTGGCCGGTGCCTGTGGCTTCTTTTGGTCCCTCGGTGCGCCTGATGGGAAGAGAGAAGGATCTTTAGGACCAACTAATTTAACAGAGGAAGCGCCAGACCTAGCGACATTTGGTGCCAACCAAGGGTGGGTGGGTGGGAGCTGTTGCTAGGTGGCAATCCTGTTCCCTAGAACAAATCCGGTTTGCAGGTCATAGATTCCTGCAAACCAGTGTTTTGTTCTTCGGGAGGCTTGCCACCTAGCAACAGCAGGTGGGCAGACTACCACATACCTGGTGGTTGCTCTGAGAAATTCGATCTTCTGAAGATCGGTTGGTCTCCAATAGTGTCTTGCAAAGGTACGGGAGGAGGACCATCTTGCTGCTCGCATAATCGCATGCAGGGGGATGCCTTTCGCGGCCGCTCTAGTGGCAGCCGCTCCCCGCAGGGAATGGCTTTTGAATTGGTCCGTGTCTATACCCGCCTGTTTCATGGAAGCTACTATCCACCCTCTGATGGTGGATGGTCTAGCAGGGCGGTAGGGTTTCCTACAGGTGATGAAAAGTTGGGAGATGTTCTCTCTAATGAGCGCCGTTCGGGCCAGGTACAGTTCTAAACATGGTCGGTGGGATCCTTAATGATGTCGAATTCCACTATTGGTGTATTAAAGGACGAAGTTTTTGTATGCCCTTTCAGGATGATGTGGTAACCTGTTGGGGTACGTGATAACCACGGGTCCTCTATGTGGATTAGAGTTAGCTCAGCCCCTCTTGCTGCTATGGCCAGGGCTAATAGGGATGCTAACTTGCGGGAGAGTAAGATTATGTCCTCCACTGTATCTTGGGAAGACCAGAATGTAAGGAATGGCTCTATGTCCCAGGTATTAGAATACTTTGGTGTGAGGGGCCTGGAAAGGTGGATGCCTCTCAGAAGTCGGAGGTAAAGTTTATTATTCGTTAGATTAGGAACTAAAATAGCCAAGGCCGAGCCGTATGATCTTATGGTGGCAGAGGCTAACCCTGATTGGTATTTAGATGCTAGGAAGTCTAGGGCTAGATGGAGAGGTGAGCCCCGCGTCTGTAGGCTGCGTTGGCTTCTCCATGTGTCAAATTCCTTGATAATGGCCCCGTATCTGGATCTAGTTCGCGGTCTTAAAGACGCATTAATTAGTGCCCTTGTGGGAGATGCTAGGGCTCGGTCGGTCAGCAACCCAATAATATTGCCATCCACATGCACTGGGGAAGGGTCTCTAGTATGTCTGAGGTTCCCTGGAAGCAATCCCTGGACAGCCCCAGGGGGATCTTCGGGCCGATCCGAAGTTGGTTGACTAGGGGAAACCACACTCTGGATGGCCAAACAGGGTATACCAGAACTATGTGGGGTACCCGGTCCTCCCTGATCTTCTGAAGGACCTTCAGGAGAAGGGCTGGGGGAGGGAAGGCGTAAGGGTGCCGAAGGTCTGTCCAAGGGAAGGACATTGCATCCATCCTCCAGACTCCCTCGGTCCATATTCTGGACACGAACCGTGGGATCTGGGCGTTTGTGGGACTGGCGAAGAGATCTATTTCTAGGTCCCCGAATGCTTCTCTTATCTTTTGAAAAACCTGGCTTTTTAGAGCCACCGAGTCTAGAGAGATTCTTTCGCGAGATAGCGAATCTGCTAGCTCGTTTAGCTGGCCTGGGACATAAGATGCTACTAGGATAATATCCCTCTGTGTAGCCCACTCCCAGATCTCTAGGGCTTCCCTGCATAGGGAGATGGACTTCGTGCCCCCCATTCTGTTTATGTATGACACCGCTGTTGTATTGTCTAGGCACAGCTGTATGCGGGTGTTGGTCATGTGATTGGGAACTAGAGCTCTCAACGCTAGTTTCGCTGCTCGCAATTCTAGGATGTTTATGAACATCTGTGTCTCCTCTGCCGACCAGCTTCCCCGGACTGCCTTGTCCTGTGAGAAGCCTCCCCACCCCGTTAAGGAAGCGTCTGTGGTGATTGTCAAAGACGGTGGGGGGTCTATCAGGGGACGAGGAGGAGGGATAGGAAGAGTGTTCCAGTAGGACAGCTCTGTCTTTGCTTTCCTGGACAGGAATATTGTATCTTTCCATGCATAGTGAGCGTGTAGGAGCGATCTGAGGAGACCCTGCATCTCCCTGCACATCAGAGGAACATGACGAAAGCCTGGTGACATGGACAGCTCTGTCTTTGCTTTCCTGGACAGGAATATTGTATCTTTCCATGCATAGTGAGCGTGTAGGAGCGATCTGAGGAGACCCTGCATCTCCCTGCACATCAGAGGAACATGACGAAAGCCTGGTGACATGGCGATCATCTTGCCAATGATTGCGGCTAGGTCCCGCAGGGTTAGTCTGCGTTTCCCTAATGTCTTGTGGATAAATGATTGAGTGTCCCGCCATTTCTCTGGAGGGACTGCCAGTGAAAAAGAATGGGTATCCAGGTTGAACCCTAAGAATGTTATTGATTTTGTGGGGCCGAGGACGGACTTCTGTGTGTTTAGAGTGAAGCCCAGGGCGGACAGGAGAGATAAAGTCATGTCCCTGTGTTTCGTTAAAATCTCGCTGTCCTGGTGCACCAGTAATATGTCGTCTAAGTAAATGATGCACAGGATACCCCGCTGACGTAGATGGGATATGACTGCTTTCATTACCCGTGTAAATGTATAGGGTGCACATGAGAGGCCAAATACCATGACAGTCCACTGATATGTATTGCCTCTCCAGACGAATCTGAGAAAACGTCTGTGGTTGGGATGAACCGATATAGAATGGAAAGCTTCCTTCAGGTCTATCTTTATACAGAAGCAGTCCCTTGTCAGGATGTATGGAATGTCTGCTATGCCCTCCATACGGAATCTCTTGGTCTTGAGATACCTGTTTAGACCTTTGACATTTAATACTGGTCTTACGGAGCCATCCTGTTTGGCTATAGGGAACAAGTGACTTGTCCAGCCCGAAAGCCCTGGGTTCGCTGGCTCTATTTTTCCCTGGCTTAATGCTAATGCCAGGACCTCGTCTAGTTGAGGACTGCACTTCCTTGAACAAGGAATGCGGCTGAACTGGTGTGGGAACCGTAGTAGAGGGAGCTTCAGCCCGAATTGAATGGTCTTTAGTAGCCATTTGTCTGAGGAAATGCTTTCCCATTCTGCATAGGCTTGGCCCAGAGTTCTGTGGCATGTGGTGTGTGTGGGTACACTTACCGAAATTTCGGCCTCTCTTGGAGCTGTTCCAATTGTTTCCTGCCGATGTTCTGGAGTTATCGGCTGGTCTGCTACCGAACCCTCCGGTCTGGGTTCTTCTTGTTCCCTGGTATTCTCGGGACGGACCCGTGGGTCTCGAAGTCCGGCCCCCTTGGAGAAAGGGCCTCTTGAAGTGGTCACCCCCTTTCTTGAGGTCGGAAAAGGATTTCCTTGCCTTGTGGCGTATCTTGACCTCTTCTATGAATTGGGGCCCAAACAAGTCCGCATTTTCTAGATTGGGGAATTCTAGAGACTTAGGGGCTAAGTCTGCCAGGCCCGCTGCCGTGAGCCATCTGGATCTGCGGGTATTTGTGATGTGATTGAAGGTCTGTCCTATAATCAGTGTTGCTCTACTGATGGCCTTCAGAAGAGCCATTTTAGATGCTACCAGTGCATCCAGGGAGACGCTAGCTTCACCTTCCCTTTCTGCCTTGTCTAGGACATATAGTAGCGGACCAGCTGCGTCTGCTATCTTGTACTGAATCTTCTTCAGGGTACGGTCTGTGGTGTCATTTTGCCTTTTGTCACCCACAATAGACATTAGCGCTGGGTCAATGCCAGGCGCAAATAGCGCAGGAATGTCTGGTAGCCCTGTATGAGAGCGCAGTACCAACTCATCCTCCTTAACCAGTGCTGCTCTGAAAGCTAACTGAGCGAATTTCTGCACCTCAGAATTTTGCTTCAGTGCCCAGTGGGTAGCATAGAGCTTAGATGGAGGGGTCTTTCCTGCTAGCGCCACTCTGGCCATTTGGATGTCACTATATTCCCCCCTTTTTGAAGAAGCCGAAGTTCTGGTAACTTCTTCAGACTCCCAGTCCACTGGGGGAGGGGGGCTACTCCTGCGGGAGTACTGTGACGACCTGGCAGGTGACCCTTTGTGCTGTGAACGGGTACCTTCATGCTGCCTGCTACGGGCAGGAAAGTTATGCCAGCTACGGGCAGGGGATGTGTGCTTGCTCCGAGCACTATCAGGTTGCCTGCTACGGGCAATGCCAGGAAAAAGGGGTTTTTCACCTGAACAGGTCCCTTTTTTGGCAGACTTAATTTTATCAGTCTTTTTTAGACTTTTCCTGCGTGGAATAGGGCTCCCTGAGGTGTAGGGTGACCCTGCCTCTTCATGGGAAGACTCATTTACCTCAGAGTCTGAGTCAGTCTGCACCACTTTCCTGACTGACTTTTTCTTCCTTTTTGCTGGAATTTCCTCAGAAGAGGATGAATCACTTGAGTACTGAGAGAGTGCCCTCTTGTGGGCTCTCTCCGCTTTACTACTGCCAGGCATGGAGGACATATCCAGTGAGTCTGTGGCAGACACAGAAACGCTGTCCTCCATGTCTGCTGACAGAAAAAATCTGACCAGCGCTTGGGGGGCGCGCTCACGTGTGCGCGCGCGTGCACGTGACGCGGCGTGCGCGCGCGCGCACGCGCGCGCGCCTCCAGCGGCGCTGTAGCTGTAGAGGGAGAGGTAAGTGAAAAATTTTTTCACTTTCTATCCCTCAGCACTTTCGGGAGGCTTGCTGCCTAACCCACCTGCTGTTGCTAGGTGGCAAGCCTCCCGAAGAACAAACATGCAGCATGACCCTCATATTCCTGTCTGCCTTAAGGGAAGACCCTTGGAACGCCGAGACGAGGAGCCGTATAACAGAGGTCAGGTTCCTGTCAATCACAGGGTGGAGAGTTTAAGCATTCAACATACTAAGGGGGAGGGGAGGAACAGCGGTGTTAGAGGACACACTGGGACCAGAGAGGTGTATAGGGATGGCCATCGACCATCGAAGATTCGAAATCATCGATGGTTCATGGCCGATGTCGAATACTTTTGCCATCGATGGGGGAGTACCAGATGGTTTCCCTCCATCGATGGAATAGCAAAACGATGTTTTGCTGGTTTTTTTTTTTTTCCTAAAGTGCCGGGACACGGAGCATAGCAACACCTATTCTATTCTCCCTCTATGGGGGTCGTGGACCCCCACGAGGGAAAATAGCCAGTGGCCGTCGGGAACCCGGCTGTTGGTGTTTTGACAGTCGAGATCCCGACTGTCGGGACCCCGTCCGGCACCTGGTAATATTGGACAGAGGGGGATAACATAATAGTGGCCTGCAGTAAATGTACATGTGGATTTTCTGTATAAACCCTTATATGTGGGTTAAACCATTTACTCCCTATATCAATAAGCTAATTTAGTTCAAAAGGACTTTAATATTTATGTATATGTGTAAATATAGATCTTCTAAATTAATTTTATCTACATTTAATTGTCCAATTTTTTGTTGGGGGACACAATGCGCAGGGAAAGGTGTGAGCACAATACAGGACACACAGGTGAGGGGGGAGCACAAGACGGGACACACAGGTGAGGGGGAAGCACAATACAGGACACACAGGTGAGGGGGGAGCACAATATGGGACGCATAGGTGAGGGGGGAGCACAATACAGGACACACAGGTGAGGGGGAAGCACAGTATGGGATACACAGGTGAGGGGGAGCACAATACAGGACACACAGGTGAGGGGGAGCACAATACGGGACACACAGGTGAGGGGGGAGCACAATACGGGACACACAGGTGAGGGGGGAGCACAATACAGGACACACAGGCGAGCAGGGAACACAGTACGGGACACACAGGTGAGGGGGTAGCACAATAAGGGACACACAGGTGAGGGGGGAGCACAATACGGGACACAGGTGAGGGGGGAGCACACTACGGGACACACAGGCGAGCAGGGAACAAACTACGGGACACACAGGTGAAGGGGTAGCACAATACGGGACACACAGGTGAGAGGGGAGCACAATACGGGACACACAGGTGAGAGGGGAGCACAATACGGGACACACAGGCAAGCAGGGAACACACTACGGGACACATAGGTGAGGGCAGAGCACAATACGGGACACACAGGTAAGGGGGAACACAATACGGGATACACAGGTGAGGGGGGAGCACAATACGGGACACACAGGTGAGGGGGTAGCACAATACGGGACACACAGCTGAGGGGGGAGCACAATACGGGACACACAGGTGAGGGGGTAGCACAATACGGGACACACAGGTGAGGGGGGAGCACACTACGGGACACACAGGTGAGGGGGGAGCACAATACGGGACACACAGGCTAGCAGGGAACACAGTATGGGACACACAGGTGAGGGGGTAGCACAATAAGGGACACACAGGTGAGGGGGGAGCACAATACAGGACACAGGTGAGGGGGGAGCACACTACGGGACATACAGGCGAGCAGGGAACACACTACGGGACACACAGGTGAGGGGGTAGCACAATACGGGACATAAAGGTGAGGGGGGAGCACAATACGGGACACACAGGTGAGGGGAGCACAATTAGGGACACACAGGTGAGGTGGTAACACAATACGGGAAATACAGGTGAGGGGGGAGCACAATACGGAACACACAGGTGAGGGGGAGCACAATACGGGATACACAGGTGAGGGGGGAGCACACTACGGGACACACAGGTGAGAGGGGAGCACACTACGGGCACACAGGCGAGCAGGGAACACTACAGGACACACAGGTGAGGGGGGAGTACAATATGGGACACACAGGCGAGCAGGGAACACTACGGGACACACAGTTGAGGGGGTAGAACAATAAGGGACACACAGGTGAGGGGGGAGCACAATACGGAACACACAAGTGAGGGGGGAGCACAATACGGAACACACAGGTGAGGGGGGAGCACACTACGGGATACACAGGCGAGGGGGGAGCACAATACGGGATGCACAGGTGAAGGGGAGCACAATACGGGATGCACAGGTGAGGGGGGAGCACAATACGGGATGCACAGGTGAGGGGGAGCACAATACGGGACATACAGGTGAGGGGGGAGCACAATACGGGACACACAGATGAGGGGGGAGCACACTACGGGACACACATGCGAGCAGGGAACACTACGGGACACACAGGTGAGGGGGTAGCACAATAAGGGTACACACAGGTGAGGGGGGAGCACAATACGGAACACAGGTGAGGGGAGCACAATACGGAACACACAGGTGAGGGGGTAGCACAATACGGGACATACAGGTGAGGGGGGAGCACAATACGGGACACACAGGTGAGGGGGGAGCACACTACGGGACACACATGCGAGCAGGGAACACTACGGGACACACAGGTGAGGGGGTAGCACAATACGGAACACACAGGTGAGGGGGGAGCACAATACGGAACACACAGGTGAGGGGGTAGCATAATATGGGACACACAGGTGACAATTCAGGGCATGATTCACAGTTGCTGGTATTATTACCAGTCATTTATACACATATTCAGGAGCACTTCACAGACAATTCTTGAACTTTCACATCAGTCCCCGCCTCAGTGGAACTCATTCATTTGTGGGTCCATTTTATTGGGTGACAATTACCCTACCAGTATATTTTTAGACTGTGGTAGGAAACCGGAGTACCCGGATGATACCCATGCAAGAATAGGAAAAATATACAAACTCCACACAGTTACGGCCATGGTGGGAATTGAACCCATGATCTCAGCGCTGTAAGGCAGTAATACTAACCATTACACCATCCGTGCTGCCCAGCACTTCTTATGACTTCACACAATAGGCCTTTTGTAAAATTCAGCTCCAGGCCCAAGTGGACTTTTATCTGGCACTGGCCACACACCCATATTATAATGCACAGCTCTGCCTTTTGCTGCCATGCCCAGTAACTCTGCCCTGTGGAAGGAGACCCTTTGTTTAGCCCAGCAGCATCCGAAACTGCAGCGCTACCATTCCACACGTTCCCATGCTACCAGTTGACCAACACTCTCGACTCTCACCCTCCCCTCTTCCAGCAAAGCTAAATAAAACCCCCTGTGTGCACGTACACACGTTTTTCAAGTTACTAGTCCACCTGCTAATTAGGGCTGGCCCCACACTTTGCTCAAAGACTCCTGCAATGCTGACAATGGAGACCTGTTCACTAAACTATTAGTAGTAGTAGTAGTACGTTTATTTATAAGGCGCCGCAAAGTGTCCACAGCGCCGTACATAGCAAACAAAAAACAAATTACACGGTAACGTACAGGGTGTGTTGAAAAATACAGTATAAATAGGGGTATAGCTGGTAGAACTAAAATCAGCATCAGTTCAGAAGTAGGTGTCAAAATTGTCGAGGAGACTGAAGATGAAGTAGAGGAAGGGAAGAACAGGACAGGAGCACAGGTGAGGTAAAGAGGTAGGGTGAGTACGTGAGGAAGGAGGACCCTACTCATAAGAGTTAACTAAAAATAGGTGGGTGGACGAACGAAAAACAATAGGATAAGTAGGAACGGAGGGGAACGGAGGCAGGATAGGAGGATCAAAAGAGGTTAGGAGGAGGGATAGGCTAGTCGAAAAAAGTGGGTTTTGAGGGAGCGCTTGAAGGAGGTAAGGGAATCAGAAAGCCTGATGGGTGGCGGGAGGTTGTTCCAGTGCAGGGTGGCAGCACGAGAGAAGTCTTGGACACGGGGGTGGGAGGAGGTGATTAGGTGAGAGGTCAGTTGGCGGTCAGCGATGGAGGGAGTGTGGATAGAAATCAGTGAAGAGAGGTAAGGAGCGGTGGAGGAGGAGAGAGCCTTGTAGGTGGTGGTGAGGAGTTTAAAGAGAACTCGGAAGGGAATGGGGAGCCAGTGAAGAGATAGACAGAGGGGGGAGGCGGAGGTAGAGCGGCGGGAGAGGAAGATGAGCCTAGCAGCAGCGTTAAGAATGGATTGGAGAGGTGCGAGGTGGGTGAGAGGTAGCCCAGAGAGAAGGATGTTGCAGTAGTCAAGGCGGGAGATGACAAGAGAGTGAATGAGAATTTTGGTCGCGTCAGTGGAGAGGAATGGTCTGATGTGTGAGATGTTGCGTAGGTGAAAGCGGCAAGACTGTGAGAGAGCACGAATGTGGGGGGTGAAAGAGAGGGAGGAGTCAATGATGACACAGAGGCAGCGCGTTTGGTCGGTGGACGTGATCTCTGTTTCACCAATGCTGATGGAGATAGTGGGAGAAGAGGGGATGTTCGGGGGATGGAAGATTAGAAGTTCAGTTTTAGCCATGTTTAGTTTTAGGAAGCGTTGGGTCATCCAGGCTGAGATGGCCGTGAGGCATTCGGAGACCTTGGACAGGAGTGATGGGGATAAGTCGGGGGAGGAGAGATAGATTAGGGTATCATCAGCATAAAGGTGGTAATGAAAACCATAGGAGCTGATGAGGGTGCCCAGAGAGGTGGTGTAGAGGGAGAAGAGGGCCAAGGACTGACCCTTGGGGAACACCGACTGGCTGCGGGGTAGTAGGAGAGGAGGAGCTCGGAGTGGAGACGGAGAAGGAGCGATCGGAGAGGTATGAGGTGAACCAGGAGAAGACCGTGCCAGTGATGTCAAAGGAGCGGAGGGTGTTGAGCAGGAGAGGGTTGTCAACAGTGTCAAAGGCAGCCGACAGATCAAGCTGGATGAGGATAGAGAAGAGGCCTTTGGATTTAGCCGATAGTAGATCGTTAGTGACTTTGGTCAGGGCAGTTTCAGTGGAATGTAAAGGGCGGAACCCGGATTGGAGGGGGTTTAGAATGGAGTTAGCAGTAAGGTGGCTTAGGAGACGATTATAGGTCAGACGTTCTAGGAGCTTGGAGGCAAAAGGGAGGAGGGAGATGGGCCTGTAGTTGGATGGAGAGTTGGGGTCCAGATTTTTTTTTTTGAGAATTGGGGAGACAAGAGCGTGTTTGAATTAGGCCCGTGCTTTGAACAAGCCCGCTAATAAGGACAGTGGTAAGAGCAGAATGGGGGAGGACAGAGAATAGAATGTCTCTGTGTGGCGCACCAAAGGAGAATTAAGGGTACTTATGTAATATCTGGACTCCCGTTTTTCTTATGAGACCGCGTCCCCTCGCGGGGCTCGCTGCGCTCACCACGCTTCGGGCACGGTGGCTCGCTGCGCTCGCCACACCATATAAAATCAACTCCATGCGTAGTTGGATAGTAGGGGCATGAAAAAATGGGGTGCATTTAACATGGGAGTCCAGATAATACATAAGTACCGAATTAAGTAATAAAAATGAACTTTTATTTCATATTCATTAAGAAAAGTGAGATAAAAAGACACAAAATGCACATAAAGACATGGACATGTAATTAAAACGGGATATTGCTATCCCTACAACGTGGGACCCTGATGTCGCGTGTACCTTACTTTTTAATTATAACGTTCGCGATTAAAAAGTAAGGTACATGCGACATCGGGGTCCCACGTTGTAGGGATAGCAATATCCTGTTTTAATTACATGTCCATGTCTTTATGTGTATTTTGTATCTTTTTATCTCACTTTTCTTAATGAATATTAAATAAAAGTTAAATTTTATTACTTAATTCTCATTTGGTGCGCCACACAGAGACATTATATTCTTTGTCCTCCCCCATTCTGTCATATACTCAATGTCCAGTGGCGGTACACCCTCTAGGTAATATCATATTTAAAAAATATACCTAATTGAGGGGCCTTGTCATCTGTTTTCAAACTTTTCCAGTGCGATTGGTCCTTGTTTTTCTTTGTGTCCAGTGGTAGGAGCAGTTTCATGCTTGCCTTCTGCGCACCAACTACAAGACACGCAGGTGCAAGACGGGATACAAGACATAACAAGCAACACACACAGGACCTTATTCTGGTTGGTGCGGTTCTGTCCACGTTCGGATGGAATGCTGTTTTTTTTCTTCTGCGCATGCATAGCGTTTGCTATGCGCATGTGTGGCGACAGTAGTCCGCTCGCGAACAGACCTTTCTGAGCAAAAAATCCTGTCCGCAAGCACACGGTCAAAGTGGGCGTAATGTGGGAGTTTTTAGGGGAGTGGACAGAAAAGAGGGCAAAACTGGGTATATAGCTGGGCGTACACAGGGGTGTGTACTCAAACTGCACGGAGGGGCATCCGCCTCGCTCGAGAAGTTCTTTGGGCTCCATACCACTCTTAGACCTTCCACCTGAGTACGCCCGCAATGGGTCTGCTAATTAACGCGAAACACACCTAAATTACATACACCTGACCCCGATATTAACAAATGCTGCAGCCTATTTAGTGAAAAAGCTCATAAGAGTACCTGCAAGCCACACACAGGCCTGGAAGGTTCTCTTTCTACACTTGACACCATTTCAAGGTATGATTCTTTGTATTATTTATTAGTGCACATACACATGTTGGAATATGTGGCAATAGTTATTTTTTAACATGAGGTACTTGTTTATTATCACGGCGCCCATCGCATCGCTGACCATAAGGCATGCGATGGTATGCGATGCGATGTTCCGCGATGTACCCCGATGTCATACAATTTTTAAATTGTATGGCATTGTATATGGCATACAATGCCATACAATGCAATGCGATTATAAATTGTATAAGCACCCTAATGGGGGCTTACAATGTTAAATGGACCCCCACGCCACCCCCACTGTGAACTTGAACCTGAAGCATGGCGAGCCCGCGGGTACGCGTCCTCCAACCTTTTCATCGGGTGTATGGCATGTGATGGCATGCGATGCGATGAAAAATCGTGTTTCGATATGCGATGGGCGCCGTGATAATACGCAAGTACCTAACATTCTTCACATCATGCACACAAACACCCACATCACTTTGTTAAAATAAAACATTAGGGGCCACATAGATAGTGAGGAATATGGCGCATTAGACCAGAAGACATATACATGTAATGAGGGTACAATAGTAGATTTATTAAGAGAGAAATTAGGTAAAAGGAAGCAATCAATAAATGTCACTTAGGATAATTGGGTCATTGTCAGAAGTTAACTTGAAAGGGAATATTTGCATGAGCATATATGTGAAGCGCACGCCACCGTGCTCGGACGGACGCTTCCTCTCACGCTCGGGAAAACATGCTCAGTCTCCGAGCAAAAAAGCCTATGAACCGGCCGAGCACGGTAGTGTCCGTGCGAAAATGCTGCGATCCGTCAGAGCACGCCCATATGCATGCCACTCCCCATTGTCGGCTTCTCTGACCGCCTGTGTGCAGATGTTCTGTGGGCAGAAACACGCTCGCCAGAAAGAATGCGGGATTTGGTTGGACAAACCGTACGCACGGCGATCCGACCGAACCAACCAGAAGAGAGGCGACAGCACTGTTGCCCCACTAATACCCCATTCACACCAGCCTAAATGTGCGTTTGCTATGCGCATGTGCGGCGACAGTAGTCCGCTCGCGAACAGACCTTTCTGAGCAAAAAATCCTGTCCGCAAGCACACGGTCAAAGTGGGCGTAATGTGTGAGTTTTTAGGGGAGTGGACAGAAAAGAGGGCAAAACTGGGTATATAGCTGGGCGTACACAGGGGTGTGTACTCAAACTGCACGGAGGGGCATCCGCCTCGCTCGAGAAGTTCTTTGGGCTCCATACCACTCTTAGACCTTCCACCTGAGTACGCCCGCAATGGGTCTGCTAATTAACGCGAAACACACCTAAATTACATACACCTGACCCCGATATTAACAAATGCTGCAGCCTATTTAGTGAAAAAGCTCATAAGAGTACCTGCAAGCCACACACAGGCCTGGAAGGTTCTCTTTCTACACTTGACACCATTTCAAGGTATGATTCTTTGTATTATTTATTAGTGCAAATACACATGTTGGAATATGTGGCAATAGTTATTTTTTAACATGAGGTACTTGTTTATTATCACGGCGCCCATCGCATCGCTGACCATAAGGCATGCGATGGTATGCGATGCGATGTTCCGCGATGTACCCCGATGTCATACAATTTTTAAATTGTATGGCATTGTATATGGCATACAATGCCATACAATGCAAGCGCACGCCACCGTGCTCGGACGGACGCTTCCTCTCACGCTCGGGAAAACATGCTCAGTCTCCGAGCAAAAAAGCCTATGAACCGGCCGAGCACGGTAGTGTCCGTGCGAAAATGCTGCGATCCGTCAGAGCACGCCCATATGCATGCCACTCCCCATTGTCGGCTTCTCTGACCGCCTGTGTGCAGATGTTCTGTGGGCAGAAACACGCTCGCCAGAAAGAATGCGGGATTTGGTTGGACAAACCGTACGCACGGCGATCCGACCGAACCAACCAGAAGAGAGGCGACAGCACTGTTGCCCCACTAATACCCCATTCACACCAGCCTAAATTCCCGGGTTGAGTCCGGGAACAACCCAGTACTAGCGCTGGTGTGAAAGGTTCCCGGGACAAAATCCCGGGCAAATTTCAACCCGGCTAGGTACCAGGGTTGTTCCCGGGTTCAACCCGGGGACCTGGCTGGTGTGAAAGGTACAGGTTATACTTACCCGGGTTGCCATGTCCTCGGTGTGCTGTCTGGACGGGAATCCACGCAGGCGGCGGGCGCAAATGACGGTGGATGATGATGACGCAGTTCTCCGGCGGCAGTGAGGACGCCGGAGAGCTGCATCATCTTCATCCGCAGCCTGTCCCGTCAATGGGTACCCCTTTCACACCAGAAATGCAGAGACAAACCCAGGAATTAAATTTCAGGGACAAGCAGGGACATTCCTGGGTTGGGACCCATTCACACATGTTTTTGAAGCAGGGACAACCCGGGTCGGCACCTTTCACACTGAACCCGGGATGACCCTGCATTTCTATGAGAATAGCATTGAAATGGCCTTTTTAATACCCCTTTTACACCAAAATCCCTGGTCGGACCCTGGTCTTTGAACACGGGAGTTTCCAGGGTTGGACCCAGCTTCATACCCAATTTACACAGCACTGTGACCCAGGTCGGACCCAGGTCTGCGCCGTTTACACTGAACCTGGGTCAGCACTGCTTTTCCCTATGAATGACATAAAAAATGTCCATTTTAGGACTGATAAACTGGCATCCAACTTTCCCTCAATGATTTTAAATAAAAATTAAAAGACATGACAAGTTAGCATTGAAAAATGTTGGTTTGTTTATTTAGTAAAATATTTTTCAAAAAGTTTTATTCAGTGCTCAAGTGCACATACAGTAGCGGTATAAAGGTGCAGCATCGCCCATGTGCTCTCCCCAGCCCCCTCCCCTGCAGCAGCAGACCGAATCTCTCATGTGCTCCCCCCCCCCCCCCCCAAATAATAATAATATAAATGATACTGCATCCAATTATGATTTCTGTGTGCACTGCCCGTATCCTTCCTGGCTGCTGTCTTTTGCCACTGCAGCGCACTGTGGAAAGGCGTCCAGCACTTCTGGTATCCTTTCAGCACTACCCGGATGTCCCAACCTGGGTTGGGACCATTTACACTGCCCACGACCCAGGTCCAAACAGTGTTCAACCCTGGTCAGGACCTGGGTAGGAGACCAGTGTTACTGGACCTGGGTTGGCCCCTTTTACACCAAGGCTGACCTGGGTCCAACCTGGGTTATTCCTTGGTGTAAAAGGGGTATTAGGCTCACATTAGAGTATTGATTATTAATAATTAAGAATCAAACATTTGTAGTGTTTCAGCCTTTGTTTACTTGTATAAAACAAATTAAAAGGCATACCAAAGCATCTTCCCCCTCTAATGATTAACAGCTCTCTCACCTCCTCATTTGTTCAAGACATGGCACACATTGCAGGCTATTAGTGGTTAAAAAGAACTTTTTTGGTCTGTGGTGCCACAGAACATGCACACTGTCTCCCTGCACCCTGTATGCTGTCTCTGGGCGTGTCTGTGAGTGTCCACCACAACAGGAAGTTGCCCTGCTAGCAAATCAGCACTAGCAGAGGCAACACGGAAAGCAGGGACATGTCCCTGCACCTTTCACACCAGCCAGTAACCCTGGAAGGACCCGGGAGCAACCTTGCTACCTAGCAGGGTTGAATCGCCGGCAAATTAACCTGGGAATTTGTCCCTGGAACCTTTCACACCAGAGCTAATACAACGCATCCATCATAAAACAAACCATATTGCACACAAAACAAACGTTCACAAATTAAGGGGGCACAGCCCCTTACGACGGTGGGAAGAGCACCCGTACTGCGCAATGAATCACCTAGTATATATGTATATATATATATATTATTGTTGGTGCAAGCCAGCAAAATATATATATATATATATATATATATATATATATATATATATATATATTCACTGCTATTTAAATCAACACATTGGTGGCAGTGGGCATATAAAATAATCTAAACATTGGTAGGCAGTGGTGCCAATAATATATACATTGCTGGCCTGTGCCAGCAATGTATATATTACTGGCTTAAATATAGCACATTGGTGTTCAGCTGTTGAGCAGGGCGGGGGGGCGGGGCTAGCAGGTGGTGTTGGCTGACAGACAGGATCTGTGATATCTGCTCTGTGTTGAGGTGGGCGGGGCAAGCCTGGAGTATAGCTGGGCGGGGGGAGCAGAACACTACAACGGCAGCAGCCGGCCGGCCAGACGAGGTGATTCGCGGGGCGGCGCGGACCAGCACAGGGTAAGTATGACAGGCAGGGGGAGGCAGCGGGGTGGGCCGCTGGTCTGAAAGTGGATAATCTTTCAGCCCGGCAGCGTACACACAGGGCGATCAACGACACATCTGCTGATAAAACCAGCAGATGAAGCACTTTCCTAGCGATTATGCGTGAGCGCGCATCATCGCTAGTAGGCAATCTCTGGGCCATACACACAAGGTGATTTTCAGCTGAAAATCCTTAAGTGTGTATGGGCCTTTAAGCAGGAGAAAAATAGGGAGATTTTGATTATCTAGTCAAAATCTCCTGTTAAATGTTCTCCGTGTTTACACCCCTTTACAGTCCCCCCTTATCAGGTGCGTTACATCATGGGTGCTAAAATGATGTGCACTCACAATGTGCCGCTGATGGTTGCCCATAAGATTTATATTATGTGCAGCCCATCCGACTCCAGTCCGATGTGCAGGGTACTGCGCACGGAACTGCACATCGTATTGGGTGTCATACACATGTGATTTGGGCCGATTTCACAGCCCAATCCATGGGAAATGGGTGAAATCGTGCCCATAGTGTTCGGGCACCTTTACTCCTGGTTGTTACAATGTCCCGTTAAACACTCTCCTGGACATGATATGGGCTGTATTTTGCAGCTGAGCTGCTGGGGTTTATACCCATGGTTTCTGGTGTGAGACATTGAACATGTCCGTGGAGCCGCAGTAACCGGAGACTCAGGCTGTAGTACCTGTATCTGCTGGTGCACCGGTGCGACCTCCCGTACGGCAGCAGCACTGAGCTTTTTTATAAATACTCTTTGATAAAGTTCCATATCGGAGCGAAACGCATCAGCTTGGAAACTACCTGTTATTGACACAGCCACCTGTGCCAGAACCCATTACACTCATTGTGGTACCTGTGGTCGAGTCCCGGTGAGGAAAGAGCCTGCTCAGTGCTGCTGCCATACGGGAGGTCGGGAGGATGGACGTGTGTAGCAATCAGGACTGCGGATACCCATACACAAGTCTCACCTGTTTCCCCTTGTACTCCCCCGGGAGTCCTTCATCGGATTTGGCGCTTCATGTGCCATATTTAAATGTGATTTATTGTATGTAAAATGACTCTCGGTGCGCTGCCGCAGGAGTTCCAGGTAAATCGGATGCGATACACCCATGATGTGCACTGGTGGCTGCACATCCGATTTATTATATGGGCAGCACATCCGGCCTCTAAACCGGTGCGCGCGGGACCTGGCATGGGGTTATAGCGGATGTTACTCACATGCCATTTGGACACTTTTCTCCCGATTTCTTGGCGCAATCCGTCAGAATCAGGTGGATACATAAATACATCTCATATATATAAAGGTTGTGTTTTTAGATCATTTATCTGTTAAATATTATATGTTCATGCTTGATTTTAATTGTGATATATTGATTATATAGTAATTGAAATATATTTAATCATACCCACCTATTTTGGTATTTAGCACAGGTTATTCTAATAATCAGTATGTATGTGTGTGGTGGTGGTATGCGAGTGTGTGTGGTGTGTATGTGTAAAGGGTAGTTTGTTTGTTAGGGGCAGTGGGTACTGTCTGTGTATAAGAGGCAGTATGTGTGTGGCGTGTCTAAGGGGCAGTATGTGTGGTGTGTGTAAGGGGCAGTATGTGTGGTGTGTGTAAGGGGCAGTATGTGTGTGGTGTGTGTAAGGAGCAGTATGTTTGGAATTTGTTTGTATAAGGGGCAGTATGTGTGTGGTGTGTGTAAGGGGCAGTATGTTTGGCATTTGTTTGTATAAGGGGCAGTATGTGTGTGTAAGGAGCAGTATGTTTGGCATTTGTTTGTATAAGGGGCAGTATGTGTGGTGCGTGTAAGGGGCAGTATGTTCTGCATTTGTGTGTAAGTGGCAGTATGTTCGGAATTTGCAGTGTTCACTCTAGGATTTTTTTTAGGACAGTTGGCAACCCCTCCCCCTGGAATAGCTGTTTTGCCACTGCAGTGCTCAATGCCCCCTGTAGTGCTGCTGCTGCTGCTTAATGCCCCCGGGAGTGCTGCTGTTCTTAATGCCCCCTATAGTGCTGCTTCTTAATACCACCTGTAGTGGTGGTGCGGCTTAATGCCCCCTGTCATTGTGGTGCTGATGCTGCTTAATATCCCCGGTCGTGGTGGTGCTGCTGCTGCTTAATGCCCCCTGTCGTGGTGGAGCTGATGCTGTTTAATGCCCCCTATTGTGGTGGTGCTGATGCTGCTTAATGCCCCCTGTCTTGGTGGTGCTGATGCTGCTTAGTGCCCCCTGTCCTGGTGGTGCTGATGCTGCTTAATGCCCCCTGTCGTGTTGGTACTGATGCTGCTTAATGCCCCCTGTCGTGATGGTGCTGATGCTGCTTAATGCCCCTGTAGTGGTGGTGCCACTGCTTATTGCCCCCTGTAGTGGAAAGACTCACCCCTGTAGTTCGGGTCCAGCCTCCACTTCCACCAAATGTGGAGCGGCAACTAGTGAGCCAATCGAAGCTTGCGTGCCGCAGCCAATCACTGCGGTTGCAGTGCGGCATTTGAAATGGCCGAGAGCTACCTGAGGGGTGGGGGAAGCCTACAGCACTGCGAACGATCCGCTCTCACTCACAGATGCAGTGGCAGAGGTGCCGGGGGGATGGGGACGCCGGAGGGTTGAGAAGGGCAAGCCTCTCAGCACGGCGAGCAGCAGAAGGGCACACAACACTGCACAAATAAGGGAAGGGCGCATTTAGAAGTTAGAAAAACGGGCAGGACACGGCGCCCTGCAAAAGAGACCTAGCGTGAACGCTACATTTGTCTGTATAAGGGGCAGCATGTGTGTGGTGTGTGTAGGTGGCAGTATAATTGACATTTGTGTGTGTAAGGGGCAGTATGTTTGTGTAAGGAACAGTATGTTCTGTATTTGTGTGTGTGTAAGGGGCACACACACATGCTGCACACAGTGGGCCTTATTCTAGTTCACTCTTTCTGACAAAATCCTTCTTAGATGGACAAAACCATGTGCACTGCAGGTGAGATTTGGGTGAGTTATTTTGTTTCTGTGCAGGGTAAATAATGGCTGCTTTATTTTTACACTGCAATATAGATCTCACTTTGAAGTAAAACCCCACCCAAATCTAATTCTCTCTGCACAAGTAACATCTGCCCCACCTGCAGTGCACATGGTTTTATCCATCTAAGAAGGAATTTGCCAGAAAGAGTGAACCAAAATAACCCCCAGTGTCTCTTACACACACACACTTTCATTTTTATCTCATAAATTGTTCAAATCTCTTTTTCTAGACACACCTAGCCACCAAGAGGACACTGTGGTCCAGGCACTCAGCAGTCCACGCCACTATGGTCCAGGCATTCAGCAGTCCAAGCCTCCAGGAGAACAATGTGGTCCAGGTGCTCAGCAGTCCATGCATCCAAGAGGACACTGTGGTCTAAGCAATGAGCACTTCAAGCCTACAGTAGGACAATGTGGTCTAGGCGCTCAGCAGTCCATGCATCCAGGAGGACACTGTGGTCCAGGTGCCTAGCAGTCCATGCCTTCAGGAGGACACTGGTCCAGGCGTTCAGCAGTCCATGCCTCCAGGAGGACACCGTGGTCCAGGCGCTCAGAAGTCCATGCATCCAGGAGGAGACTGTGGTCCAGGTGCCCAGCTGTCCACATCTCCAAGAGGACACCATGCCGGTTGGCACAGGCCTAGACAGAAGACGATGCCTCGGCTACCAAAAATCATTCTGACATTGAGGTGAGGATCTGCGCAGTGTACGTCAACCATAGAACCCCTTTAATTTATATTGAGTCACTTAAGGTTGCCCCCATCACCACTGTCATTACTTCCTCTGCCCATAAGCTGCTGAATGGATAGCCTTTTTCCACAATAAACATGGTGGCGGAGGCGTTTCAACAGTGTGTTTGTGGGTGGGGATGGGGGAATAAGGTGACGCTGGGTGAGGTGGAGAGGAGGCAGGTCTTACCAGCTTTGGTATGCTCCCCTGCTGCCGGACTCTCTCCCCTGCTCTGCTGCTCCCCACCCTCCCCTGCTCTGCTGCTCCCCAGTCTCCCCTGCTCTGCTGTTCCCCGGCCTCCCCTGCTCTGCTGGTTTCCGGCCTCCCCTGCTCTGTTGCTCCCCGGCCTCCCCTGCTCTTCTGCTTCCAGTGCTCCTATCAATACCGATTTAAAATAACCTGATAATAAGATAACAAGTGAAGTGCACAGTTTACGTACTCTGTCCGTAACCTGCTGACCCTTTACTCCTAGCTACGTGCGAACAAAGCGTAGCACAGCGTAGCGAACCCTTCTCGTGTATTATACACGCTAGACCAATACTTATAATTTAGTATGCTTTCGCAGTACTTAGTACCCAAACTGAGTACACCTTTTAAGGACAATGTCCATATTACACCTTAGTCGCTAAATGCGAATAAAAGTCAAGGCAAGGGTTTAACTCAAAAGTAAGGAGATAGAGTCTCCAAATAATGTATTTAGTCCCTAGCGGACAGCAGGGGGTTACAGAAAGAAGAATACAGTATAACACAAGATAACAGTTGAATTTAACAATACTAAATATGCTTACGCTACTAGGGGGAAAAGAAACAGATACAAAATACAATCAGCCATAACTATAAGAACAAACAAAAAGGAATGCAACCGTTTACTGTCTCATCTAAATGCGCAGCGCAGTCCGGTCGAGCTCGCTATGTTCTAATAGAACTTAGCCCGGTCAGGATGGAGGGGAAAGCAGTGAAGAAGTGGCCGATCCAGCCCAGGGATCGCTACTTTTATAGTGTCCACACAAAGAGGGGTCAAAGGTAGTTTCCATTGGTCAAGGGTTCAAAAGTCAGGTCCTCATGGATTGGAGCAAAGGAAATGCACTTAAGGTGGATTGGTGCAGAGGGAATGTACTTCGGTGTCCTTTGTCTGTTGGCATCGTCATAGGGGGGTCGTAAATCAACCACAAGAACCGGTTATAACTTGATCCTTTGTCTTCCTCAGTTCATATGGAAAAAGTACATAGTTTATGGATTTTGTCCGTAATTATCAGACATTAGGACTTGTGAACTTTTCGCTAAGACCGGAGTGCTGCGCATAGGACACAGAACATAAAGATACTAAACATGTATAGAAACAGTCGTGTAATATTGGTTAAACTATGTGCTGTGAACTAAACCTACATTTAACTATATTTTATTTCGCGTAAGTGTGGGATATGAATTTATGTGTATTAGTATGGCTGCGCTCAAGGATCGCTTCGCTACACAGAACTTGGGTATTATACTTTATTTGCGCAACTCTGCGAACCAAAATGGCGGCCATACCATTCTAAAATGGTGTGTATGCAATTCGACTTTAACACTCCCCTGCTCTGCTGCTCTAAGGCCTCCCCTGCTCTGCTGCTCCCCGGCTGTTTGCCCGGACGTTTAGATGCCCACTTGGCTAAACCCAGTGTGTTCAGCCATGTCAAATGCTAATGGGAAACTGATCACAGGAACATTTGCATACTGTAGCTCTGATAGACACCCAGTAGCGTAGACAGCCAGCAGTGAGTGTGCAGAAGAATTGCCCTCCCCTATAAGTGCACAGAGAGGGGCGGTCACATTAGAGTGTATCACAGTGATTGGCTGAGAGAACCTGGGGATTGGTCATTGTTACCTCTGTTGCCAGAGGCCATTGTGTTGGCAGAAGGCCGCTGACTGTCACCTACACACAGCGAGTTGTCTGCTACATGCCTCAGTTATTGCGCTGCTTCCCATTGGTTGATGGGCTTCACCTATTTGTGAGTCAGGTCCTCTATAAGGAGGGGTAATATATACGGAATGCTCCGCTCCCCTATCCCTAGTGGTAATATGTGCCATAGCGGGTCCCGGCCCCTAAATGGTGGCTGTGTGGCATTGTTACAGAAAAGCAGCAGATGATGTGAAGTCATGGTATCGTGCACCCTGCAGAGAGGGTTATCCTATGGGGTCCTCACCATCTAGCCCCACTCCAATATTAAAGATGGCAGTAAGCGCGTCAGTTCCAAATTGCCCATAAACCTGAGGCTTGTGTGGGCGTGATATGTTGGTGCCTGATGAGCCCATAGTAATTTATGCACAAGTGCAGCGCCTGTGTGCGAGTGGCCACAGTGAATAGATTATTCACCGGGTGCTCGCACACAACAGTGCGGGCAGGGGGGCGGCGGGCCGGGAATGCCCAGCGTTTCATGGGCGTTTCCATGAAAATGCTGTGTGTTCCCATGGCAATTCCCCGATGGTATGGGGGTCAGGCACCGGATGTCAGGGCGCACGCAGATCTGAGACACCACAGAGGTGTCTCAGATCTGTGTGCCGGCATAATCATAATGGTTGTCAACCATCGAATTATTTTGTCCCTGCACGCAAGGCTGCGAATGGATCTTTATGCAAAACATCCATTCACATGCCTGCAGGGGATCGTGGTGTGCAAAGGGGCGGTGTGCCAAAGACAGCAAGATTTGCAGCCTTGCGAGTCAACCAGAATAACCTCCAATATGTGAGCGCAAGTAGCAATAGTAAGTGACCAGACCGTGTAATGATGACATCACTGTTTATTGGTAGTAATAACAGGCAATTCCAGCCAGATAAAATATAAATCACAACTTTGTTTTTCCATTCCAGAGACCGCAGTACCAATGAGCAGCCATGCCAGGAGCAGTGCAGCAATCAGCAGGAGGCCGTGATGGTGGCGGCAGGTTCAGGATGATTTGGTGAGAGCTGCCGGACTTGCGTCCTATACTGTGCACATCCAAGCCATGTCCAAATATATGTGATTATTGCTGCCTCCACCAGGTGGAAGTATCGAGTATTATTTCTGTGCAGGATTTCACTGGCTGGGCTGCGTATACCTGATTGCAGGGTTCTGTGCAAACCTGAATGACCCCCACGGGGTGTGTGTGTGAGACTGTATGTATGTATATATACATATGCATACATATGCATACATATATATACATATGCATACATATATATACATATACATACATATGCATATACATATATATACATATACATACATATGCATACATAGGCATACATATACATACATATGCATACATATACATACATATATATACATATGCATACATATACATACATATACATACATATGCATACATATACATACATATGCATACATATACATACATATGCATACATATGCATACATATATATATACATATACATACATATGCATACATATATATATACATATGCATACATATATATACATATGCATACATATGCATACATATATATACATACATACAGACGCACACATGCTGCTGGCTGTATCTGCAATTCGAAAGAATGAAGATTTACTGTACTTAACATCACATGCCAAGATATAGTCACTATAATGCCCAATGGGGGGGGGGGGGGGGGGGTAACAGGATGAGGGTAGCAGAGTAACAGGACGAGTAGGGTTGCCACCTCTCCAGGATTTCCTGGATTCTCCCTGAATCAGTGGCAACCCTCCTGGATGTTTTTGCAGTCTCCCGGATTCTGGGAGAATCCCAGAATCCGGGTGACTTTGAAAGCCTCCGCAGCCTCCCAACTGAGTGTGCACCATATTTGCCTACCCTCCTGCATTCTGCAGAAGACTCCCTGACATAACAGCAATCTCCCTCATTAGTCTAGCAATCTCCCTCATTTTACCTAGCCCAAATTACACTGTTACATTTTTGGGGGGAAAAGGAATGAGAGATACACTGTAGATACAGTTACATTGAATCATCAGCACCATTTCCCAGCACTTTAGCAAGTATAATATCTCTTACTAACTGCTTTGGGATCATCTACATTTGGTAGTAATAATAAAAGCTTCCTCTGAGATGTAGCGGTACACACCCACGCTTCTAGGTGCCACGTTCACAATCTCACAATCTCTCCATATATGGAAATAGACACGTTCTTTGGGAGAAGCAGGATATGCCCCCTGAATGGGGCACTTTGCGAAAATTCTATTACTAACTATAATCTCCCTGAAACTAGTTTTCAGAAGTAGGCAATTATGGTGTATAGGGGCATAGGGAGGTGGTTCCAGCGGAGCATGAGCTCCGGGTGCCAGAAAAGTCACAGTGCATGAACAGTGCGTCTCCAGCACTTGTGAGTTGCTGTCCGCTGCACAGCTCCCTCTGCCTCCAGAAATATTTAAACTGGGCTGCAGGAGAGGAGATGACGGGGGAGCACTGTGCAACAAACAGCTTAGGGTGCTGCAGCAGCGCTTCCTCTAAAACTGAGCCTCGGAGGAGAGATAAGCCGACTGCTACTGTGTATCAGTCCCAGGTCAGTGACGTCTGTGCTGTCAGGTGAGGAAATGGTGAGGCCAGTTATGGAGGGGTATTTGTGCGTGTGGACGGTCAGTGTGTGGGGCAGATATGCATGTTAGAGTAGTGAGGGGGTGTGGGAGGTTGTTGTGAAGTTGTTGTCACTGGTGTCAGGGTGAGGGGAGGATGTATGAGGTATCTCTGTGTAGGAGTTGTCAGTAGGGAAATGGGGGGGGGGGGATCTCCTGGGATTGAAGATGCCTGAAGTGGCAACCCTGAGCATGAGGGTAGCGGAGTAGCAGGATGAGGGCAGGGGGGTAAAAGGATGAGGGCAGGGGGGGTAACAGAATGTGGGCAGGAGGTAACAGGATGTCGCGGGGGGGGGGGTAACAGGATGAGGGTAGCGGAGTAACAGGATGAGGGCAGGGGGGGGTAACAGGATGTGGGCAGGGGGGGTAACAGGATGAGGGCAGGGTGTTATAACAGGAAAGTCGCTGTAACAAGAAAACTGTGTGTTATTGGGTCCAGAGGGATGCAGTTAATATCCCGGCGGTCGGGATCCCGGCGTTCAGAATCCCGACGCCGGAATCCCAACCGCCGAAATACCGACACATTCTCCCTCCGTGGGTGTCCACGACACCCCTGGAGGGAGAATAAATTAGTGTGCCGAGCGTAGCGAGGAACCGGGCCCGCTGCGTGGCGAGCGCAGCGAGCCCGCAAGGGGGGGCGATCCACGTCCCCCCCTTGTCGGCATTTCGGCTGTCGGGATTCCGGCGTCGGGATTCTGAACGCCGGGATCCCGACCGCCGGGATTCAGTACTGAATCCGGTCCAGACACACTGACCCCCATCCCCAGACTGCTCTGCCATTGCATGAATTACATTTGTAGTGTTGTGCCCCCCTCCCCAGCAGGTGGCGCCCACCACACATCATGTGCCTATTGGGAAATGGCTAGTTATTATGGAATACATTAATATGGGGATAGGGTGCAGTAACTGTGATGTGTAAGTGCTGTACATATATAGTGTTGCTCTATGTGTAACATTGGAAGGATGTGGTGTAGTTCTGGTTATTATCCATAAGGGGACTGGGAAGTAATCTGATGCTACAGACCGCGGCTCTCGCTGTGTAATTATCATTCTGACTACATGACATTAATGTAAAGTTCCCAACAGGCCAGACCACCGTAACTATCCTAGAGACAATGTGGGGATGTCCCTGACATTACTGTGGTGCTGTGGTGATGAGAGCCAGTAAGCCGCTGGCCTGTAATGCAGCCAGTACCCCTGTGACAATGCTCCTGTGTACTTACCTTATAACGTGCGCGTTCTGCAGCAGAAACAGGTGAAGACTCTGCAATGGGACAGAATGAGCATTTCTATACATCACCTGCCAACATACAATCACTACGAGGCAGTATCAGGGATCAGTGACCCCCATTTATACCACCTGGTATAGGTTACATTAATCATGGTGCCATATCTGGTAATGTCCCCGTCTCCACCGCTCCCATGTAATATAGCCCTTACTATAGGGTAATGCTGGAATGAGAAGGGATTACCGTCCCGATTCAGACCCGGGCCACCCTGCCAACCGCAAACA
Source organism: Crinia signifera (assembly GCF_055691185.1). Lineage (NCBI taxonomy): Eukaryota > Metazoa > Chordata > Amphibia > Anura > Myobatrachidae > Crinia > Crinia signifera. The sequence goes on from NC_139227.1 coordinate 48,286,230, forward strand.
CCCCCTTCCCGTGCCAATGTACACATGATCGCAGCCAGGCACGGGAGGAGAAGACCATTCACAATCACTCACCATGGAATGGTTTTCCCATCTGGTCGCAGCGCTGAGTAAGCTAGGCGTTACTTGGCGCTGCAATGGTGATGGGGAGAATGAGGCCGCTGGTGACATCAGCAGCCCTCCCTACCGCCAGAAACACGCCAGTGTTACTCCCCTCACCTGTCAATCAACTTTCGTATGTATAACAATAGCTAGCCAATCACTCACTGGATGAAATCGCAAGGACGGCTGTTTGCATGCGCGATCATACGGTAATCGCCTGATCAGGTCTTACTCACGGCCAATATCCGGTTACTACTCACTTGGTGACTTGTGTCCTCCACCATTTCTGGCTGAACCTCGCTGGTTTACTAACAAAGAACAGAGATTATATTATAGGACTGTGCAATGGAAGAGACTGTATATGCCATGGGCTGTATATACAGGGGTACACGTGACTAATACCTGGTGCGGGTGTTACTGGGTGTAAGCCGGGCACATACTGATCAGTGGCGTAGCTACGTTTTACGCCGCCGCCGCCCCACCAAGCACCCCTACCCCCACTGCCCTGCCGCCCATGCAAACCCCCCTCCCCCAATCCCCCACAGGCTTACCTATCGCGCTGGTCCCGGCGACTCCGTTCTTCTGCTGAGGACCACCACAAAATGGCCGCCCCCATACAGCAGACAGTGTCAGAGAACTGTGTGCTATATGTGGGCGGCCATTTTGTGGTGGTCCTCAGCAGAAGAACGGAGCCGCCGGGACCAGCGAGATAGGTAAGTCTGCGGGGGATTGGGGGGGGGGGTTAACTATAGCACCGCAGCCCCCGGCGCCCCCACATGCACATCGCCCCCCCCCCCTCGCGCGGTGGCGAGGGCTGCGGTGCTATAGTTACGCCGCTGATACTGATGTGTATGACGGTCCCCCCTCTATGTCCTTATACTACCATGGGCTGTATATACAGGGGTATACATGACTAATACCTGGTGGGGGTGTTACTGGGTGTAAGCCGGGCACATACTGATGTGTATGACGGTCCCCCCTCTATGTCCTTATACTACCATGGGCTGTATATAAAGGGGTACACGTGACTAATACCTGGTGCGGATGTTACTGGGTGTAAGCCGGGCACATACTGATGTGTATGACGGTCCCCCCTCTAGGTCGTTATACTACCATGGGCTGTATATACAGGGGTACACATGACTAATACCTGGTGCGGGTGTTACTGGGTGTAAGCCAGGCACATACTGATGTGTATGACAGTCCCCCCTCTATGTCCTTATACTACCATGGGCTGTATATACAAGGGTACACATGACTAATACCTGGTGCGGGTGTTACTGGGTGTAAGCCGGGCACAAACTGATGTGTATGACGGTCACCCCTCTATGTCCCTATACTACCATGGGCTGTATATACAAGGGTACACGTGACTAATACCTGGTGCGGGTGTTACTGGGTGTAAGCCGGGCACATACTGATGTGTATGACGGTCCCCCCTCTAGGTCGTTATACTACCATGGGCTGTATATACAGGGGTACACATGACTAATACCTGGTGCGGGTGTTACTGGGTGTAAGCCGGGCACATACTGATGTGTATGATGGTCCCCCCTCTATGTCCTTATACTACCATGGGCTGTATATACAGGGGTACACATGACTAATACCTGGTGTGGGTGTTACTGGGTGTAAGCCGGGCAGATACTGATGTGTATGATGGTCCCCCCTCTATGTCCTTATACTACCATGGGCTGTATATACAGGGGTACACATGACTAATACCTGGTGCGGGTGTTACTGGGCACATACTGATGTGTATGATGGTCCCCCATCTATGTCCTTATACTACCATGGGCTGTATATACAGGGGTACACATGACTAATACCTGGTGCGGGTGTAAGCTGGGCACATACTGATGTGTATGATGGTCCCCCCTCTATGTCCTTATACTACCATGGGCTGTATATACAGGGGTACACATGACTAATACCTGGTGTGGGTGTTACTGGGTATAAGCCGGGCAGATACTGATGTGTATGATGGTCCCCCCTCTATGTCCTTATACTACCATGGGCTGTATATACAGGGGTACACATGACTAATACCTGGTGGGGGTGTTACTGGGTGTAAGCCGGGCACATACTGATGTGTATGACGGTCCCCCCTCTATGTCCCTATACTACCATGGGCTGTATATACAGGGGTACACATGACTAATACCTGGTGCGGGTGTTACTGGGTGTAAGCCGGGCACATACTGATGTGTATGACGGTCCCCCCTCTATGTCCTTATACTACCATGGGCTGTATATACAGGGATACACATGACTAATACCTGGTGCGGGTGTTACTGGGTGTAAGCCGGGCACATACTGATGTGTATGACGGTCCCCCCTCTATGTCCTTATACTACCATGGGCTGTATATACAGGGGTACACGTGACTAATACCTTGTGCTGGTGTTACTGGGTGTAAGCCTGGCACATACTGATGTGTATGACGGTCCCCCCTCTATGTCCCTATACTACCATGGGCTGTATATACAGGGGTACACAAGACTAATACCTGGTGTGGGTGTTACTGGGCACATGTTAGAGAAACATAACAGCTACTTACGCAGATGACATTTTGGGACTGTTGTTGGGGTCCTGACAACATTTTCTGTTAGAATAATAATAATAATTAGAGGTGATACACAAAGCTCAGCTGCACATTAGTGTGATCCACACAACATGACACTACCGCACTATACACAATATACACATGGGAGTTTCTCTACAGGTCTGACCCTGAAATGTACAGTAAAACCAGTTGTGTTTCTGTTACATGATCAGAACCAAGATCAGCAGAGAATCAGCAGCTGGTAAATGCTGCTGCTTAGTAATTCTATCCCATGGTCTGACCTCTGCCTGTGTGATAGATCCAGGCGCTGATTCAGAAGGTCCAAATTCGCACCCTTGGCCAATGTTTGAGTGTGCTCATTGTCATGCAGGCCCTGGCTGCGAGCAGCTTCAGATAACTTTTTATTTCTTGACAGGCAGGGGGCGTCCCTGGGTGGACCCACAAAAACGGTAGGCGCACCCATAGAAATGCTAGGTGGAGCCCATGCCCCTGCTTAGTCCGGGCAGGCGGATGACATCAGCGACCGCCTTCAAATCGGCCATCACTAAAAAGTAAGTCCTGGCTAGAGGGGAAATCATTCGATGGTGAGAAACCATCGAATAGTTTTACCTCTGTGCAAACAGATGTGTAAGCGTAGATCCGACGCCTCATCTCTGCAGCTACACAGTAACACTGACCATTACACTAGGGGTCCCGATTGTGGTTCACTTGCAAAAGCAAATTCTCTCTCTAAACCATGCTGCACTGCAGGTGGGGAAGATGTAACATGTGCAGAGAGAGTTAGATATGGGTGAGGTTTGTACTTCAAACTGATCTATATTGCAGTATTGCAGTAAAAATAAAGCAGGCAGTATTTACCCTGCACAGAAACAAAATAACTCTGTATGCTGCCATGGGATGTCAGTATATACTGCTGTACACAGGATAGGTGGGTACAATCGCACAAGACTGTGTGTTTTAATGAAGACACTGGGCGGTATTCAATGTGAATACCTGCGAGGTGCAGCGAATCCTTTTTTGGATTCGCTGCACATTCGCCACGTTCCGGAGCCGGCGGGCTCCGGTATTCAACGAGTCAGGGGCAGCAAGCCCCTGACTGGCGAATATGAGCTCCTGCGGCGATTGCCGCAGGGAGCCTGAGGACAGTGCCAGGCAGAGAGATGGTAGTCTCTCTGCCTAGCCCAGACCTTTGTGGGGGGTTAGGTGTGCTCCCCGGGTGCCAGGCAGCACAGGTTGCCCCCCCCGGGGGTGCCAGCAGGCGAGCGTATATTCACTACACAGGATCGTAATGATCGTGCAGTGAATATATGAATATGTAATGAGCGGCTCCGCTCTGGCGCCACCTGCTGGATGCTGTGTAAAAAAATAATAATAATAAAAAATATTATTTTTAAAATTAAATATATATTCATGTGCTTACAGCACATGAATAAAAATAGCATGCCCCTCCTCAGAATAAAATTCCTGATTTTTTGACACCAAATGTAAAAAACAAAACACTTTATTTTAAAAGTTCACATTCCACTTCACCATAAAAAGATAGCGATTGCTACTCGGTGGATCATGGCGAAAAAAACCTTCAAATGTATTCGCCATGTGGTCATTGAATAGGGTGATTCACCGTTTTTGACAGAAATTCGCCAAACAGCACAAATTCGCCATAAAAACCTGGCGAATCAGGCTCATTGAATACCGCCCCCTGAGTAAATACAGAGTTGGCCCCCTGTTTGTAAGTGTGAGACCGTTGTACTATGTATTATACTGCTGTACACCCGGGATTGTAGTGACACGTCCAATGGGATGCATGTATCTTATCTGCGCTCCATAATACAGCCAATCAGATACCTACTCATCATATGTCCAGTTGTTGATCATAACCAGTCTATAACAGATCCAGAACAGAAAAGAAGTGACAGTTAGCAGTTACCCTGCAATACTTATAATTATTATTGTATATTATGTAAGTACGTTTCTGCCGGCTAGGAATGGATTATGTGATGATTAGATTATCGGAGAACCGCGCATGCACAAGCCCTCCATGCGGCCACAGCTGGCGATGGCCCGCAATCGCAGGCTGTACGCTGGTTGATTAAAAGCCAGTCTGCATGTGTGGGCGTTACCCTAGCGTTCTTTGGGAGTGACACACAAAAAAGCAGACGGGCCCGGCCGCTGGGAGGAATGGCTGCTAACGTCATCAGCCCCCGATCTTCCTACGGCCATCGCAGCGCTGGGTTACTATTGGCTTACACCGCACTGCACACGGAGGGGGGAAAAATATTCGATGGTGTGGGGCTGACTCTTCCCACAGGTATGAATCAGCCCCACACGATGACAAGTGATGAAAGGTCACCTAACGACGTTATGTGGAGGCCCGGTTCTACCAGACTAATATTGTGCAAGTAATAAAATGATATAATTACCTCCCTTCTCCTTCCTTCCCTGGTGACACCTCTGAGGAATAAAATGAGGATATTGCATTGTTTATTTTATAAATCAACAACAATTTGTATATAATAAAAGGAAATTAGTAACATCTCAGGGCGTACCTGTTATGGGCACCAGCACCTGCTGCAGAGGGGAAAAAGAAGATTGTTAGACAAAATAAGCCATTACATGTGTGTCATATATGTCACCATTCCCGCGTGTGTATATAGGGGAGCATTTGGGGGAGTGACGGGACAGCAGTGAATGCAGAAGGGATCGGAGATTCCTGCTGGGGTCCCTCCTACATACATTTAGGGGATACGTAATATTATTACATAATAAATGGCCACATAGAGAGAGACATAGATATAAGAAATGTAAATAACTTACAAAAGGCTTCGGGCATCTGTAGCCAATCACCCAGTTTAGTTTGGGGACTTTTTGAGGAAATTCCCTAGAAACAGAATATACAGAATATTATAGGGACTGGAATTGATGGGCCATCTGACAGCACTCAGTTATACAGATGAGGAGTAATAACAACACTCACACTTTGTGCTTCATCACACTCCACATAAAATATCTGTACTCCATCTCCTGCAGAGGGAATGAGAAAAAGTTTAACATTGATTTTAACCTAAAACCTGCCCAGAGATCTACCGTAACCCAAGGGGGTCATTCTAATAGACTCGGTAACCTGCGAAGCTCACAGGTTACCGAGTCCCTGTGACACCGACCCACGTATCCCTGTGACACCGTCGCCACCATATCCCTTCGCATGTGCCCGCAGCAGTACAAATCATTAGATGGTCAGGTTTTACCCGCCTTTTCAAATATAAGTCAGTTGATACTGACTTATATTTGTGAGCTCCTGGACGAAGAGAGGGCAGGCGGCTGACGTCATCTGTGTACCCATGGGTACGCCCAGCATTTAGGCCTAAATAAGAATGATGATGTTTGGAGACAACAGAAAAAAGTTTGGGGCAGGAAAAGAGCCACAAATACAAGAAATTAGGGAGCTCAAGGAAAACATACCTCCATTTTGCAACTCGTACTGAGAAGTGAGGGTTCCAAGGCAATCTCTCAGAACTCTGCGTGTGTGATGTCATCATGTGTCTGTGACACCATCCCCAGCTGTGATCAACTGCTGCAGGAGCTTTCTTACAGTGTGATCCTTATATGCAGTGGAGGGGGGGGGGGGGGGGGGTAATATAAAAGATCAGTTGGTAGAAAAAGTAATAATATAGGTTTCATGTTTTTTTCAGGTTTGTTGTCATATCTTTGTATTTGTTTGGGATATAGGGAGAAAAATCCCAGTTTCCCAGACATCTCAATGTGGTCTCCCCACATGTGCGGTGATCCCTGGTAACTTGCGCAGATTATATCACATGTATGTTATATGTAAGTTCCCGTGTGACACACATAAGCTGTCCATACAGCTACAGATTTATTGTCTGATCTGGCTGGTTGGAACAAAAGCCTGGTAGTGGATGACAGCAGATGACAGTTGACCATTTAAGGTTAGATGCTGGAAAACTGCCAAAAGCTGTCACGCAGATATTACCAGGTGTTTGTTCCAACCAGCCAGATATGACAATCAATCTGTAGGTGTATGGCCATCTTAAGCCAGTCAGCTCCTAACTGTCATGTTACAGGCTGGGTTGGAAAATTGACAGGAGCTGAATGGCTGCTGCATTATCACTTCTCCAGACTTATGTCCTATTGGCTTGTCCCACTGCTTACACTCCTACCAGCACTCCCTGGCTTTTGTTATTAGCATTATACCACCTTTCTATAAGCTCTTTTCACATGTGTCCCTTGTGCATTGTTTATGTATGCATGCAGGCATACCTCCCAACTGTTTCGCTTTTTTGTGGGACCGTCCTGTTTTTTTTTTAGATGTTCCCGCCTCCTGCCCGTGGCAAGTATAGGCCACAACCCCCAAATGCTGGCTGCACACAACGCCCCGCTTGCCATAGGTCTAATGTTGGGAGGTATGATGTATGTATGTATGTATACATGTATGTATGTATATATGTATGTATGTATGCATGTATGCATGTCTACATGTATGCATGTATGTATGTATGTATGTATGTATGTAATAGCACCACCCAGTGAACAAACAGCTTTATACAATGGGAGAGAGATTGTTTGACATTCCCATAGAATAAGTTTTGCACATAGCTTGTATCACACATAGGGAGGAACATGAAAGAATCTGGGGTACACTGTGGGGGTGCATTGATTCCCATCCCACAGATCCTCAGATACTAATAACACTAACAAGTTACTTTATTACCACAGTTCTGATTATTACATAGGTAACAGATGTGGTGTTGATGATCCAGTAAAAGCATTGTGTGTTATCTGAATGATGCTGGAACATAGGGGCCCCCAGTATTATTGGGGAGCAGGATAATGATAGAGAAATCTGGGGATTCTGTGTATTATATTCTGCTGGAAAGTCACATTATTCTGTGCTCTGTATTTTATGTTTTCCGGCTGCGTCTGGATGGAGTAGATCCCTCGCAGAGCCTGGGAGGTGTACACAGCTTCTGGCTGCTTGGTCCCGGCCTCACTCTGCCGTATACAGGATCCTAATGGGAGAAAGGGTTAGTGCGTTACTGAGCCAGGTCACATGTGATCATTCTATACTGATTTATGTATCCCTACAGGTAACTGTCCGTGGTGTATCTGAGCCTTTATATACATACACAGCGCTGTGTACACTGACATACATACACAGGGCTGTGTACACCTATTATATACTAACTCACAGCGCTGTGTACACCTATTATATACACTGACATACATACATAGCGCTGTGTACACCTATTATATACACTGACATACATACACAGCGCTGTGTACACTGACATACATACACAGGGCTGTGTACACCTATTATATACTAACACACAACGCTGTGTACACCTATTATATACACTGACATACATACATAGCGCTGTGTACACCTATTATATACACTGACATACATACACAGCGCTGTGTACACCTATTATGTACACTGACATACATACACAGCGCTGTGTACACTGACATACATACACAGGGCTGTGTACACCTATTATATACTAACACACAACGCTGTGTACACCTATTATATACACTGACATACATACATAGCGCTGTGTACACCTATTATATACACTGACATACATACACAGCGCTGTGTACACCTATTATGTACACTGACATACATACACAGGGCTGTGTACACCTATTATATACTGACACACAGCACTGTGTACACCTATTATATACACTGGCATACATACATAGCGCGGTGTACACCTATTATATACACTGACATACATAAACAGCGCTGTGTATAATTATTATATACTACTTACATCATAAACAGCGCTGTGTATAATTATTATATACACTTACATCATACACAGCGCTGTGTATAATTATTATATACACTTACATCATACTTGCCTACTTTTTAAAATTCCTAAAATTGACAAAGCCGCCTGAGCGCGGTGAAACGCGTCTTTTGTGAGGAGTTTATCCATGAGCATTGGCAGTTGAGGACCTGCGGGGTACACTGATGGCACCTGACCAATAACAGCAATTTGCCATCTGGCTGAACTATACCCCCGGCAGCCTGGTCCCTGCTGAGATACGCACAGCCGGCAAAGAACGATATCCAGCAGCCACTGCCTACACGGAGGTCTGTGTTTAAAATGGCAGTGCACACAAGAGCTGTATCCATCTGCTCCTTACTTGCTGGAGCACCGCACACCTCAGCCTTCAGTTGGTCTACTGGCCGGTACAGCGTGTGGAGAAGCGCTCAACGCCACAAGGTGCTTTTGCCCAGCGCACACACCAAGCAATTTTGCACATGTCCCACTGATTGCAGGAGACAGTGCCGACTATCACAAGGAACCAATATTTTTTACCAACACCGGTCACTCTGCATCTGGCAGTGAACAAGGGATTTATCCTCTAATCTTAAATTCTGCTTGGTAGGATTTACAAGTTATCGCCCACAATATCACTGTGTGTGACGTGACTGAAACATCTGTCCAATTTCAGCAATCTATCTGTCCAAACAGGAACTGGTAACTATTAGTTACAACCTTACCATTATGCAAATGCATTGAAATGGCTTTTTAATATCTTCATTTAATTGTGGTTCTTGCATGCATAATTATTGCTTTATGTTTTTGTGTTATTTGTGTATTAAATTGTTTTAGTGTACAGAAGGCGCCCACTGGTTCTTTTTTCCTGTGTACTCTATTTGAGGGCGGCATCCCTCTACCAGAGGGCAGCCATCTGTATGCAGCACGGCATACTTGCCCCTAGCGCTCAAACCTTGCTACAGCACTGTGTAAACCTATTATATACACTTACATAAATACACAGCGCTGTATACTGTACACCTATTATATACTGACATACATACACAGCACTGTGTACACTGACATACATA